>NW_024412403.1:31462657-32029347 GCF_014898765.1 Herpailurus yagouaroundi
TCTCCTATTTTTACTCTGGTCATAAATCATTATCCACTCTGGCATTGATTAATTGGTCTTTCTGAAATCGTCCAGAATTCTTATGAAAATCCAGGATAAAGCACGATTACAATATTAGCAGCCAACAGAAAGGGATACATTTCAAAATGTTGTCTGGAGATAACAGCGTATAGACAAAATTGTGTCACATTTCAAGCAGCTTTCTGATTATTTACATTTTTTAAGTGATTTAGTTTCTTTTGTCAAAGTCTTCATTCACCCCCTTTCTTATCTTAGGTTCTACAACCGAGCCCGAGAAAGGTGAGAATGACACGCTCCACATCTTCCACCTGTCAGCGTGACACCAGGGCGTCCTGGACCCATTGAAAATTTCCATGTTATGATGTCTAATTCTTCAGGATATTTTTGCTAATGATCGAGTTTTGCATTGGTAATTGAAGCTAGTATCTTAAATAGATTATAAATGGGCTAAAACAGCTGTCTGAATGTCACATACGGTCAGTCTCTTGGAGATTAGACTTGTAATTCTAACAATAGTTTCACTTTGAGAATTAATAAGCTTTTCATTTGAGGACTGTTTGCTGATTCCTGCTTTCTTTCATCCACTTTTTTCTTGCCTTACTGTTCACTCCTCAGTGATTTCATATCGTTCACTTGTGTCAAAGTAACTTTCTCATTGCATTCTATAGTTTGGTAGTTAGCATCCTGAATGCTACACTATTTCTCAGTAAAGACTGGCTATTACTATAAATTTATAAAAGGAAAAAAAGTCTGGCAAGGCATAGGAAAAAAAAATAGACCAATGAATTACATTCAAGAGTCCAAATATAAGGCCATGAATATATGGATATTTGGTATATGACAAAGATATGGACATTTCTTTATATGGATGGCTTTAATATATGGCACTGGGAAACTAGCTAACTATGAGGATTATAAAAAAATATATGTCTATTCTACACCACTCAAAGATTTAAAATTTAGGTGGATTAAACATGAATGAAGGTTATACAGTCAATACGAAAATTTAGGAGCATATCTTTACTCTACCTCTGGAGTGAACAATGTTTTTTTAATGTCCCTGAAGCAAACATCCTGAGGTGAATTTAACTAGAGTAAAATTAAATGAACAATATAGATTAAGTTTAAATAGTTCTATGATGATTGTAAGCCATTTGAGTTGTAAGATTTTAGAGGATTTAAAAATAGAAGGAAAAATAAATGGGCAGATTACTGTTACTCCTAAAATGTTAGTTAAATCTACAAAACCGAACTTTTTAATTAATCAGAAGAAAGAGGAGAGTAGTCCAACTATTATGACGTGCCCATATTTTAATTAACAAATGTACAAGGGTGCCTGGGTAGCTCAGTTGGTAAAGCATCTGGCTCTTGATGACAGCTCAGGTCATGAACTTGCAGTTCGTGAGTTCAAGCCCCACCTCTAGCTCTGTGCTGACAGCACAGAGTCTGCTTGGGGTTCTCTCTCTCCCTCTTTCTCTACCCCTCCCCGGCGTGTGCTTTCTCAAAATAAATAAAATAAACATTTAAAAAAATCTTTAAAAACAAACCAAACAACAAGAACAAAAAACCACTAATGACTGTACAGCACCGTTGTTCTAAGTATTGTTACAAATATTAACCACATTACCCATTGTAACAATTACATGAAGTTGGTGCTATTAGGGTCATCTTCATTTTATGAATGAAGAAAGTAGAAAGAGGTTTGTAACTCATCCCAAGTAAGAAAATGAAGAAGTGGATTCACTGAGATGTGAACCCAGGCAGTTCAGTTATAGATCTGCCCTGTCAACCAGTAACTTGTATTGGTTTCCTCACAATTTTGTATGGAAAGAGCAATTAACACTAAAGTGCTTTTCCTTCTGGAAAATGGAAAATGCTTGTCTTTTACTTTGATATTTTTCACCTTAAACATCTCATATACGTCAGCTACAATGATGGAAAAAGAAAGCAAATACTCCATTTAGTGACAGTTTATGTATTTCCAGCTTACAATGTAGGCTTGTGACAAAAATCCCTACATCTTCCTATGATTACAATATATGTCCATTTAACTCCTTTTGATGTTTTCTACTAATTAATCTATAATTTTACAAAAATAGCAAATTAATTCTTACCCTTTTCAAACATGTAAAATTAGCATAAAGAAAAATAGAATAAATACAAAAAGTAATTTAAATTAGATGAAAATACATTTGGAACAATTAGATGTGGACGGGATGAAATTAATATTCTTAGTTCTTTAAATGTGTAAAACATGGAGCACATGTGGGCTCTTAACAAATATCAGTAGAATGAATTAGTACAGAAATGCATGCTGAAACTCTCAGTCTCTTTGAATGATAATTAACAACTGAAACACTATAATATTTAAAATTATAAAAAAAGTATGCGAATGACTACAGAGAGGTGTAAGTAGTGTGCTTAGGAAAGAACTTTATTTCTCAAAAATGTGCAAATGCATGCCTTTTTTTTATGTGTATTTATTTTTGAGAGAGCACAAGAAAGGGAAGGTCAAAGAGAGGGGGACAGAAGATCTCAAGTCGGCTCTGTGTTGATAGCAGCAAGCCCAATGTGGGGCTTGAACTCACAAACTGGGAGATCATGACCTGCACTTAAGTTGGAGGCACAACCGACTGAGCCACCCAGGTGCCCCAGATACATGTCCTTTATAAGTCATATAATCATAACATCTGAGTTTCAGAAAGGTCTTTGTCTATCATCTAGTCAAAACACTAATCCATCCTTGTTCTCCTTTTATTACACTCCTGACAAGTGGGAAGTCATGATCTTTGAAGAGCTCTGGAAGTAGGAAAACCAAGACGTCCTAACAAAAGTAGTGTAGTGGAAAACTAAGTTAATTAAGTGTCAAGATTCCTTGGTTCTAGTTCTGGCTGATCCATTAAAGAATAGAGGAGCAAATCACGTAAACTTGCTGAGTCCACATTTCCTTATCTAGAAAATGAAAAAGTTGGACATAACTGTAAGGTACAATTCTATCAACATTAAACATTTGCATTCTATGATTGTATTTTTTGGATAGATTTTTCATCATAAAAATCTTTCCTATAGTCAACCAAAATTGGACTTCATATAATTGTCACCAAAAATTTAGTGGCAACCCTTGAAGAAGTAACTATTCTTTGTTTCAGATATTCATGCATCATAACAAGCCACCCACAAAGCTTAGTGGCAAAAAAAAAAGCAGCAAAAACAAAAGCAAATATTAAAAAAAAAAACAACATACATTTTTATCATGATCTGCAAGTTGGTCAGAGCTTGGCAGTCATCAGCTTGTCTCTGTTCTATTCGGCTTCAGCCGGACGGGTCCAAAGACTGATTTTGCTGAAGCATTATTCACTCAGATGTCTGGTGTTTGATTCTGACTATTGATTTATATCTCATCCTGGGCTGGTGGCCAGAACATTTGCATGTGGTCTTTCCATGTGACCTGAGCTTCTTTCCTCACAACTACTGGCAGGGTTCCAAGGATGACTGTCCAGAGAGATGATCAGGTAAGCTCTACCTCCTTGTATGACCTAGCTGTGGAAGTTATTCAGTATCACTTATTGTTCAATTTATTCATGAGAAGCAAATCACTAAAATTCCAGTGAATTCAAGGGGAGAGGAATCAGTCTTCACTTTTGTTAAGCCTTTTAAATATTTGAATATTAATATCATGATTCCTTAAATTTTATTTTTTTTCTTTGCTAAATGTACTCTTCAGTTTTTTTTAACTTTTTTATCAGAATACATTTTAAGTTTCCATACTTTTTCTGACTTCAAAAAGATATTGTTTTATTTGTCTATGTTAAATGATACTGTTCTTCTCAAAATTATGAAGAAATAGCTCTCAAAAAATGAATCCAAGATCCTTGGGGTTCTCTCAAATCTTTTGGGGGTGGGTCTGCAATGTTAAAACTACATTTCATTACTTTTTAAATGTTTATTTATTTGTTTTGAAAGAGAGAGGGTCTCAGCACAGAGACCACTGTGGGGCCCAATCTCACGAACCCTGATCGTGACCTGAGCTGAAATCAAGACTCAGTTAGTTAACCAACTGAGCCATCCAGATACCCCCAAACTACATTTTAATAACACTAAGGCATTATGTTTATCTTTCATTCTCTAAGAATGTACAGTGAAGATTTCCAATTCTACATAACAAGTAATTTTACTGTTAAAAGATACTTAAAAAAATTTTTTTAGAAAACATCTTTCATTCAACATTTTTTTTTTTAGCAATCTCTCTTGACGTTGGCATCAAGATTAATTGCTCTGCATCTGGAAAAATCCAAGTTTTGGCGTTTTAAAGAAAAATGGGATTACATTTTATCATCTCCAGTCTTTTGGTACCTCTTTCATTTTCTGCTCCTTTTGTCGGGTTACTGATAGTAGTGTCACTAGCTAGACCTCAAAACCTGACCTTTACTGCCCACCTGCTTATACCTACGAACTTTGCCCCACATTTTTTCTTAAGCTCTTCTTTCCAGCTTATCTCTTAACTCAGAACAAAGACCTGACAGGCAGAGCATCCCTTGATGGAAACTGAGACTATCCCTCAAGCAATAACGACTACCCTGTTGAAGAGTCCTGGTGGCCCCAGACCACCTGGTTTGAGCTCAACCTCCGCCTCATGCCTGCGCAGATGGACCATGGAATGACCCATGGAGTGACTGACAGCTACCTTTACCTCATTATAATAGTACAATCTCCACCTGAGGAGGAACACAAACCTCATTTACATAACATACAATGTATGTATAAGCATGTTTCCTCAAGGCACATGTGCGACATTCTACCCGCCTCTATACACGAATTCTGAGTACTCACCCTAACCCTAAATAAAAGGAACTCACTCACCCATGTTCAGGGGATCATGGCTTTGGAAGTCATTCCCTGTGATCTCCTTATTTGCTGCAAATAAATTTGTCTTCGTGTGACAACTATACCTGGTGCACTTTCCATCTGTGGCTCACCAAGGAGCGGCCTCGTGCTAGCGCAGTTACAGCTGTCCAACTATTTTCCCTGATTATAAGTAATTTCCATATTTCTTTAAACTCAGTTCATTCCATTGTCAAAGATTAGCCCTGAGTAAATATTTAGTGAATAATTCAGTTTACTTTAGGCATGGCATTTCAATCTCATTTGTACTCTGATCTACTGAGCTTTCCATCACCTTCTTTCAGATGATTTTAGATCTGGACCGGTATATTGTCTAGAATCTCCTGCCTCTTTTCTTTTCTTTTCTTTTCTTTCTTTTCCTTTCTTTTCTTTTCTTTTCTTTTCTTTTCTTTTCTTTTCTTTTCTCTTTTCTTTTTTTTTTTCTTTTTTACATCTATGGATCCCTTAAAACAGTGCTCTTTGCTTTTTGAAGTGTGATCCCAGATCAGAATCTACCCTTGTTTAGCTTGCTAAAAAATACACATTCCTAGACAACAACCCACTCCTCCTATATCAGAATGTCTGATTTGAGTTGAATTTCTGTCATTTATAACCAAAAGATTTTTAACTGGCATTCTTATAACAGTAAACCTTTTAGGAGTCTTAGCTATCTTACTCAGTCCTCATAAAACCTTATTAGCCCTATTTTATGATTGAGGACACTAAAGAACTAGCTCAAGGTCACATAGCCAGTAATTATCAGAGTTGGGCATGAAATCAGAATGTTATTTATTTGTTTTTCTGCCTCCTAATGTTACCTAAGCAGATTAAACACCTGAGGGGTACTGGGATGGGCTTGGTGGCAAAAAGTCACTTTCACTGGCCCTGCCTCAGAGTCTGGAATTGCCAGCATTCTCCACTCCTTTCAGTTAAAGGCAGCTGTTTAAATGCAAATTATATCTGGGAAGGGTGTCACATTAATAGCTACTACCAGCTATTAACTCCTAAAGACAAATCAGTGTTCTTGTTCTCTAGAGTAGACAAGACTCAAAGAATGTAACATTTGGAGCAAATTTGGGAACTGAGGGTGTGGGAAATGGGAAAGGCTGGGAGCATAACGATGCCCTCATGGTAGGGGCTTTGGTGAGTGACAGACCACAAGTGCTAGAAGGTGTGCAGGCTATGAGAAGTGAGGGTAGGAGGAGGGAGTGCAAGCGTGCTGAATGGGATGTAGAGCGATAATAGCAAAGATTACCTGCTTTCCATGTTTGCATAGAACCATTTAGAACCATTTCAAATTCTGGCATCCATTTTGATCAGGCTTTAGTCTTTATGATAAAACACAGGAAATTACCCCCGAATGTGTAGTGTGTGTTAAATATGAAGAATGAGTCCAAGACTGCCAAATCTAATACACATAAGGTCCCAGCATGAGCTCATATTCGATGATCAGTAACATCTTTAACCTTTTCTTCAATTTCTTTAATGAATAAATGTCTCTTATTTCCTTAGACTGTAGGACAATTGGACTGTTTTTCTTCAGTGTCATATACATATGCAATGTAAAATGTGACACTAAAAGGATTAAATCATGTAATAAACATGACCACACCGCTTTGTTGTCAGAATCGTAACTGGAGCATGATGTTTGAAAGGTAATGCTGAAGCGGCTCTAGATTTATAATTTTTCCAATGAATTACTCATAAAGGGAGATTTCGTAAACCAGTAAAGTAATTCCCAGGCTGCATAAATTACTAAATGACTTGTTAAGTTAAAAAATAAGTGGCAACGCTTTTTTGTGCCATAGTGGCTAATGTCAGTGCCTAATAAATTTGTTATACAATGTTATAGGATTTTTTTTTTTTTAAAGGTCATCATTTAGGCTTGGATTAACAATCAAAAAGCAGGAGCTTTTCCTAAAGCTCTAGGTGAACAATGGCACTTGAAAATGAAACACTGGCAAATTGCCCATCTCCTGTGGGAAAAGGAGGAAGGAGGCAGCAGCATCTTTGTAAGCAATCACACTAGAGAAGGCAGGCTTCTTCCCGGGGCATTAACAACATCTCCACAGGACTCAGAGATTTTTGTCAAGAGCCACAATTTACACAATAATTACACTCATTGGAGCAAATACTGATCCCAAATTGCCTCCTACTTCTTGTCCTCTCCCCAAACCAAATGTTTTGTCCATGTACCCAAGTTGTTTCAAAGGATTAGTTAATTCATGTATTCATTTAACAAAAACTCGCTTTTGTAAGCGTGTTTTATTTTTCCAAGCAATCATTTCATAAAGCAGACACTATTTTCCTTTCTATTAACGTAATAAAAGAGAATAAATAATATGATTTTAGAAGCTCTTGACATATCTAAGCTAGGACTCTGCTATGTTCTTAAAGAAAATAGATATTTTTAAAAAGTGTGGCTAAACATGCTAATCATAATTTATTAAGCAACACGAAACCAAAGGCAATGAAAGGCAAGTTGGATTTATGAGGAAACCGCCAAGATTATATTGTGCATTTTACTAGACAAAGGTAATGTTTCCAGACTAGTAGTTGCTGGTTCTTCAAGGACAGACGCAAAGTTATCAGTTTTCCAGATGAATAGAACAAGGGAGAGAAGTGCATTTGCTATGGCCTATCCTCACATGCTTACTGTTGTTCACAAAGCACCCAACAATGTCTGTCTTGACAACATGGGAATTCACTGAGCCCGTGATCAGACTCTGCCTTCATGATGACATGAAAGAGAAGGGTGATTTTAGTCCACGACAGCTCCAACTATTGATGTCCAAGCTCATTATGCATTATTAACTTCTTTATGGTGTTGGGACACCAAAGAGAGATCCTGTTAAGAAGCAGAGAGTGCAAAACAGGATCAGTGGGATATTGTAATCAGGTGGAGGAGTAACCAAAGTGCCTGGGAAAAGACCTCCAGATGGTGATGAAAAAAAGATGACCTCCAATGGAGATACTACATAAACTCCTGGAGGGGAGTCTCATGGCCACAAGCTGAGAAGGGGATCTAAGGAAGAAGAAAGAGCAGTCAATTTTTCCTTCTAGGTAGAGATCAGGACCAAAGCCTCCTTGGGGATAAAGTGCAAACCCTTTGAGCCAAAGAAGTTTGTCGATTATTTGTGGATTTACATCATCCATACACACTCCTTGCCCCTCACCAGCAAGAATGAGGTGATGTACATATGCATGAAAATATCCCTGCCTATGGAGTTTGTGAGTGTTGGCACCTCTGCCTGGTATGGCGGGGCTCTGCTGTTTCTTCAAAGCTCTAGAGAAACAAACCTAAATCACATTCCAGGAATTCTCACTTTTAGGCAAATTGAATGTTTTATATGAGGGATTTTTTTTCTACTATTGGGAGAAACATCAATGATTTATCTACTGATAATAATTTTTCCATCTATAGGGTTGTGGGAATGAAAAAAAAATTGGTATTTGTTTTAACATTTAAAATGCTGTACAAATGTGGATTATTTTTATCATCCTATTGGCATTGAAATACATACATTACTTATTCAATTGATGTAAAACTTGCACTATGAAGTGATGAAGCACCTGCTTAGTATTGCATCCTACTATGCCCCTTCAAGATTTCCATCCTAGTCAACAATAGGTTCCTAGAACTATGAAATTAGATTACCTTTTTCTTGAGTGAAATTAAAAAGAATTAACATGTAATGGTTAAAATTAACCATCAATAACATTGCCCCTATCCTAATAAAAAAAAAAATAGTGACTTAGGAGATTTAAGGACATGATTCCAATATTCTATTTGAAGCTATATATTAACTTTTTAAAATTAACTGAAGTCCTAATGTAACTGATTGTATCCAATTAGAAATAAATACACCATTATATGCAAATGTATTTATAAAAACAAATTCAGAAATAAACACATTTCACCAGGAGACAGCTGTCAAATGACAAAAATAAAAAAAAAAATTAATAATGAGTTTGATGTCATGTGTTTAAGGTAAAACCATCCATGGAATTAGGGAGTAGAGTGTCTCATGAGCCCTTGTTTCACAGGGATTTGGGGCAAGAGTGAGTTTTATAGAATGTTAGATGTGGCACCGTGGAAACAAGATTTAGCTGGAAGATCAGAGATTTTATATATAGCCAGTCTATATTATAGGGTAAGGTAAGCTAGTTAAAGCTGAGTTGGAGTATTGAGATTGATGTATTTTAGATTTCCTTGATAGTGAGCCATTTCCCTATATATCAGCTGATTTGTGATATGGGCAACACCACTGGGGCATCCTCCATTTTGTGGGTCTCAATAGATGGATTATCTTTATCACAAGTTACAGGCATATTGTGGAATCAAAGTAAAATGGAATTACTTAGGTTAAGAACACAATGGAGACAGTCAATGCAGTACATAAAGGAAAATTAACCTAACCTTACGGGAATTCACAGCTTTTCTCAGAAATCAGCAGAAGACACCAGCCAATCCTCAAATGCCAAGTTTGTTCATATCATCTCTAGATTTCCTTGTTCTCCAGAGTCACCTACCCTGATCCAAATAAGAAAGAAGACCACTGGACAACAAACCAGCTGAAAAAAACAAGTAACTTTCATACTTAGTCCATGAAAATTTCTTAGTCTGTGAGGAACTTGAAACTCTTTGCTCCTATAGCCTTGAATTTTTCTGCTTGCAAGTTGAAACCCTTCAGTATGCAAAGTTTGGTTTTGACAACATGACTTAGAAACCAGGATCTCAGAGCTTAGATGGAATGTGTTTCTGTAAAATATATGATGACACAAGGCAACAGTCTTTTGATCTGGTAAACCTGGCCAGTTACAGAATTTGAGATTGGCTTAAATTATCATATTACTCAAAAAAGCCAGATGTAAATCACGGGTTCAAAAAATGATCTAGGGGTGCCTGGGTGGCGCAGTCGGTTAAGCGTCCGACTTCAGCCAGGTCACGATCTCGCGGTCCGGGAGTTCGAGCCCCGCGTCGGGCTCTGGGCTGACGGCTCAGAGCCTGGAGCCTGTTTCCGGTTCTGTGTCTCCCTCTCTCTCTGCCCCTCGCCCGTTCATGCTCTGTCTCTCTCTGTCCCAAAAATAAATAAACGTTGAAAAAAAAAATTAAAAAAAAAAAAAGAATGGCTATTCTGCCTTTCTTTAAAAAAAAAAAATGATCTAAATCTCTGCAAATTAGACTACTGTGTATTATCTTCACAGTGGAGTACATTGTGATCCCACAGAAAATGGAGTTAGTGAGCATGTGTGGAGGATGTTTGTGTGCTCTAGAGGTGGGGACATAGTAGATGGCCATGTTTGGAAGAAGTCATTTTGGCCATTACATTATGTAATATTCCCTGAAAAAAAAAAAAAGAAACCTGTAAAGGATGGTAGGTGTGAAATGCCAAGGCATGTTTGAGAGAGTAGGAGCACTCCTACTGGGAGGAGTATTAGCTGGGAGGTATTGTAAGAACGCAAGAGAAGAAGAAGGAGTGATCTTTTACCTGGTTGGAGAAAGAGACAGGGGCATGCCATCATCATGCAAATGAATCTCACCTTTTCATCCTCACGGTGTCTCTTTTAATATTTGTCTTGTGTCACTAATAAACAATTACAACTATTTACTTATTAGCTTATTGAGAGCAATTTCTTGCTCATCTCCAAAACTCTATCTTTAGCAGAGTACCTCACAAAACCTGGCAGTCAGTAAACATGGCGAGTAAGAGAGATGAGAGTAAGGAGAGAATCACAGACTCTGAGACCTGCATTTGACCCGCCAAGAGAAACTGACTCCTGCCACCAGGACTCATGATAAAGATTCTGCTCCATCTTCACCTTCAAGGCAGTGGCTCCGTAGCAAAATGGGGAGGCATCTGCAGATGCCTCCCAGGAGCAGGTGCAGGATTAGCTGTTAACGTCAGCTCACACAGAATGCTGCATCTGAAAAATACGGTGAGGGGAGGCCCAACTAAATGGTCCTACGTCTCTCACCTCCTGCCTTCTCTAGCATGCCAAGACCACATTCAATTGTCTGTTGGTCAGATGCAGACAGCATTATCGATGCGTAATGATTTCATTAACAACAGAACTCTCATTAGAGCAAGGTTCCAAACATGAAATGCACTATTCCTAATAACCAGTAAAAGAATCTGAAATGGGCTTAATTTAATTTAGCTCTCAGGAACGGTAGGGCTATATTGCAAGCTGTGAATAATCTGCTTTAGATCACTGCAGAAAGCGCTGTGTATTCAAGTAGAGGAAATAGAACATTTTGGTCCTTTCAGTGGGTATAGATTAGTGTGGTCATTAGCACACTTTATAAATCCACCAGCTTAGAATTAGAGAAGGCTGGGAGGTCACAGGGCTGAAATTTCTCAGAGCACAGCCTCTCAGAGACATTTCAGGAACAGTTTTATAATTTCTCCTTGAACTCATGTGCTTTCTGCATTAGACTATTTACATTTTGACACACATCATGTCAGTCAAGTAAGAGAAGATAGACATCAAGTGCTCGAGGGCCCTAATATACCATTTAGAAGGGAGTCACCAGCTGTGGCAATGAAAATGTGAGGGAAGAATACAATCTTTTTAAAGAACCCCTTGAAACATAAAAGAAAAATTACAGTGTGCCTTGCTGCTTGATTGTCTCCTGTACAAAGGCAACTGACACTGACTGGAATCTGTGGCCTTGCACCCACGTGCTTTCCAGATGATCTAAATTACTCAGGCTTGAAATGAGAAAACTTGAGGCCTCGTCTTGTATGTAGACTGGTGCAGGCATTTGCTTGTTTTCAATCAAACTTCAATATGAAGTACCTCTCAGTCCCCTCCTTCCCTCACTCTCTTGAAACAAAACAAAAACAAAAACAAAATCAAAACCTGACATGAAAAATGTTATCTTGATTCTTGTTGAACATTGTCAGTTGAAAATTGCATCACAGCTTTCACAAATAAATGGGTACTAGCATGTTGCCGATGATCTAATAATATTAATATTGGCTCTCGGCAGTGTCATTTCTCAGCTGGTAAATGGAACTTCCCATCTTTTTTTTTTTCAGAATGTCACCAGTTCTGAATTTGGGGCTGGATATAATCAAGTGCTGCTAGCTGAATGAATATTTCTTGAGGATCTCACCATTCCCATATGTATTCGGCTTTTAGCTAAAGAAAAATACATCCACTCCATCCTGTTTGATGCTAGTTGCCAGCTTCTGTGAAGAAGTAAAATGCTATAGCTGATTTTGACTCAGTGCACACCATTTATAGAATGAGAGTTAATCTGTGTTACCGAATCTTACACTCTATCTATTGCTTCACTGAATAAATAGATAAGTCTTACATGTTAATTTTTTTTTCCATCAGAGGCTCAGTACCAATATCTGAATTAGAGATACCATGTACATTTGAGTGGAAATGAATGGGAAGCGGGTAGTCAGGATTTATTGTGTGTCTACATAGTGATCCAAGGTATCACATTGCTGGCAGTGTTCTAAAATCTTAGTGTGCATCAGATGTCCTGGGTGGTAGTCATTCAAAATACTTCATTCCAGATCTGCAAAATTAATCTCGGGAGGTGGTCTTGAAACTATAGCTAGGGAGCACCACGATGATGCAGGTAGACCCTGGGGGTCTATATTTTGAAAACACTGGTTTATGACTTAAATAGAATCCAGCAGCATGGAGTGGTGAAACGGTACTGGAATTAGAAGCAAACCTCCTTGAGGAGTGCCTGGGTGGCTCAGTCAGTTAGGTGGCTGACTTCAGCTCAGGTCATGATCTTGTGGTTTGTGGGTTTGAGCCCTGCGTCGGGCTCTGTGCTGACAGCTCAGAGCCTGGAGCCTGCTTCCCATTCTGTGTCTCCCTCTCTCTCTGCCACACCCCTGCTTGCTCTCTGTCTCTCTTTCTCAAAAATAATAAACATTAAAAAAAAGAAACAAATCACCTTGGCTCCATTCATAGTTTCTTGGTTTACTCTATTCTTGCCCTATTAAATTAACATCACTAGACCTTAGTTTCTTTACCAATAAAAACAAAGAGGGGCTAAGATAGTAGTTTTCACCTTTAAGGATCAATCTAGCAGCATAACTCAACTTATTTTTTAATGTTGTGTTTTAAAGAAATTTTAATCTTTGATTTTTTTCTTTTTGATTTTACCAGTTTTGGGAGAAAATAATCTAGACTTAGGGTAGTATTGAGAAAATTTTCATTCTCCATGAACATTCAATAATGATGTTCATGTTACAGTGTTACTTGAAGAACTGCAATTCTAAAGTAGATATGTGAAAATGTGCTCCAATTTTATTTACACAGATTTGGAGTAGATCAACGTTAGCAATATGGTACATGACCAAAAATGGGTTCTGGTACTAGTGAAACAAACAAACAAACAAACAAAAGAAAACAAACCGTCTTAGACCTCAGAAGGGGTAACAGGGCCAAAAAACCAAAACAGAACTGTGGGCATGGTAATGACATGCAACGTATTTGGAGTCTAGTTCCTGTTCCAGAACTCAGATCCTGGGAACTTGTACCATCTACCCTCAGCCTCAAAGTTCAAATGTCAAAAGAGGAAGAAATTTACAAAAATGTGCCATTGCCTTCTAAAACTGTACTTTTTAAACTATTCTAACATAATATTAGTTCTGGAGTTAATAGCTTATTTTATTTCCTTACTGTGAAGAAATTATCATTCTGTATTTAGCTATTGCGGTTGTTGCCAGGGTGATTGTCATGCATGCAAGGAAGAACTAAGCTTCTCGAAAATTTCCTATTTGCAGACACTCCCCATTCCCTCATCACCTAAACAAAAAGAACGTTCTGGTGAAAAACATTATTCTGTACTATATCCACTCCTGTCTATACCAAAAGATTTAATCACACAGATGGAATTTTATGTACCATCTTTGCAAAGGTAGCCTTACATATGCAACTTGGTGAGGACAAGGATGAGGAAAGACATCAGAATAATTTATGATTGTTCAAGAATGTATTATTCGTATTGTTGAATATCCTTTGTTTCTATAATATTTTCTAGTCTTTACTTATAATTAGATCTTTATCGTAATACAAATCCGACCAATGACATTGTCTTTAGAATCAGAGGAGTACAAAACTAAGCATTGGGCAATTCATCTGTGGATTTGTTTTGTACCTGCACAATTCCTTTCCGGGTTATGTAGTTGGAGGCCTAATGCCATGCCTCAAGGGTGAATCAACGTGTGCCCCGGCAGCAACCTTATAAGACATTTTCCAGCACCTGCAAATATTAATTGTTAGCTGAGTTTAGACAGCTGAGGTAGGCAAGTCCTTTTTTACTTCTTTTCCCCCCATGTGGCTCCAATCACAATTACGGATAACTAGATGGTGTTTGACATTAATAAATGCAAATACATTTCTAGGTCAGGTTAGTTTCCACAACACTGGAAAGGGGAAATGATATTCTCTTTAACTAGTGATTACAATTAAAATTTATTGTAATTATCAAAAAGAAAAAAATTAGTGGGTTAAATATGATAAGGCAATGTATAAGAAGGAATTAAATACTAAAACACATGTATAAATCTCTAACACTGGTAAAACTTTCAAGGTGGGGCAGACACTGAGGTGAGGAGGCCAGAAGCACATTCTGCAAGAAGGAGATTAGGAACATTACACTCCACGTCCCAGGCATGAATGATAATTAGGTGCTGCCACAAGCCAGTAGATCTTGGGTGACTATATCTGTTTAAGGGGCAGGAAGAGACCACACCTGAACCAATGCTCTTTTTTTTTTTTTTTTTATCTTTAGTGCTCAGCTCCATGCGTTGTGCAAATTTGAAACTCCACAAATATCTGCCGAGTGAATGCATAAGTCAATAAAGCATTTCTTAACTCCCTTTTCTGAAGATGATGATAAAGACCTGAAGGTATGAAAATGAAATATTTTTTGCCATACTCTACAATTATGAAAATATTCTTCAACTTCTGGCCAATATTTACATTTTATTGCCAAATTTATATATATCAAGCATTGTTAAAAATTAGCTTTCAACAGAGTGAGTAGAGGAGTCCAATAGTCTTTCAAGGAACTAGGCTAGGCATGCTATGTACATTCCTTCAGGAGATAGATGTTATTCCTCCCACTTCACAGACTGTGAAACTGATGCCAGACTAGCTGGTGAGTTGACATGCTTTTATTAAGTGGTAAAAAGTATTTAATGCCTTTCAGGAATAGGATACCTAAAAAGCTAGAGAAGTAGCTTTGACAAACAAAACAACAACCACAACAACAAGAACAAAAACCCTTCTTTGAATGGCTTTTTTTTAATATATTCTTGGGTGTGCTTTGTATAATTAAATAATAAACACCTATATTTTGGTTTTTGTTTTTACTACTGAAAGTCCATGCCTTTAAGTCAGTGTTCAATGGAATATCAGTGCACATGTAAATATATGTAGATACAAATAAAATGAAGAATAAATAGGCTTGTAAGCAAAACCTATACTATTAATACACTCGATTCTATATTTCAATCAAAGCCACTCACTGAGTAACAACTATTGAGAGTCTCACATGATTAAGACTCGCTGTCGGGCTTAAAGAAGTGAGGAAGAGAGATAATTAGAGAAAACTACTGAACTATGTCACAAAAACTATCATGAAGGTATGCAAATGGTCTGTCTAAGCAGGAGGAGTGGACAACCTTTCCATCAAGAGAGAATGTGAGTGGAAAAAATGCAGTCAATTGAGTAACATGGGACACGCATGCATGCTCTCTCTAGAGCGGGCATGCTCACACTCAATTTTTTTTTAGTGAAATTCATGCCCTCCTTGTGCTCAGATCTACTAAAAATTGAAAAGTATATTGCTCCCTTAAAAAGACACCAAATTGGACCCTTTTATGAGACTGAGATAAATAAAACTTCACGTAAAACTGGCATACTATTTTACAATACTAAATTACAAGATGATTTATGTACAAGATGGTAGAGTCTTTTTAAAAGAGACAATGATATGATCAGCTTTGTGTTTTTAAGAGATTATTCTGTTATCGTTGTAAAGAATGACGTGGGAAGGAATATAATGAGTCCTAGGTGTTTGGCAATAAGCAAAGGCACCAGCAAGAGATGACAGTGTTGAGAAAATGGTGAGGGTGGGTTGTGTGTAACAATGCAGTTTTACAGGATGAAAAATCACCCACTGATTGGATGAAAATCCAACCACAATTGGATGAAAATCAACCACTAAAAGAGACAGAGCAAAATGTAAGACTACACTCAGGGCAATCAGACCGTACCGCTAGACCACTCTATCTTGCCACTTTAACTTTGGGAATCTTAAAAAGAATAAGGTTTGGAGATACAGTTTTGCAAAATATGTCGTGGCCAGTTTGTAGAAACATCTTCCCATTTTTTACCTACGTGATGTATATTTTCTGTTTTTCCCTCCAGACCCACTTTGCTCTCTTCTCCCCCAACCCCTGCTTTCCCTTTGCGTCCTATGAGGCTGGTCTTTATGGACACTCTTACCTCTGTACCAGACCCAGTTCATAGATCCCTAGATCTGCACCATTGCCTTGTTTGCTCTCTGAGTGGTGTGGCCTTAGTGAGGGCTAACATTGTTCTTTAGATCATAGAGCTAGATCTTTCCTCCCACTTAAGGCCCAAGGTGCCTCTGTTTTGATGGTTCACTTTCCTTTAGATTGCTCACTGTCCCCACCCCATAGAACCTTGGCTTAAGCTGGCCACTTCTTTCCTTGTACCCTACAGCTTCCTCATTGCTGCTGAGTGGAAAACACCGTGAGACCAGTTACTGCCCATGCATGACATGGTCCAGATCAGAAGCGTTGACACTTCATGGGGCTATTAATAGCCAATGGGCCCCTTTAGACTCCTGAGAGACATCACAGCTTCATAGCAGTTCTCTGGAGATACTTTGTGGAACCAAGCAATCTGCAGCTTATGAAGATGGGGCTATTTTAGTAAAGCACTTTTTAAATATTTTCTCTCCCTTTGTTACCTCATTCCTTTTTTCCCTTACCTTAGCTTTCCAAAGAATATGTTAGCATAAGCTATGTTTAAAATACACTTTGGCTAATACATCATCTGTTTTCCAGTTTATAATTATCAAAAAAGAAATGAGATAATGGGAGGCATAGCATGATAGTAGGTGGTTCAGAAGAAAGAGAGTTTGGTGTGTTGGTTCCCTATCTTCAGCCTTGCCAATTACACTCCAGCCCTCTCTTATAGCTCTCTAGCTTCCAGTGTCTGTCCTGTCCCTGGGTCCTTTAGGCCTCCCAGAGGTAATGACTCCAGGGTACCACACTAGTCCTCTTTACTCTGCCCACGTCTTATAATTCATTCATTTATAACATGACTTCAATTACCCAGTTGATTTGTTAACATCTTATTTGGGAAAGATGGCAACAGACCCAGGGAATATACCTCATAAGTAAAGTTGGAATTGATATGTTGATAACCATAGAACAGGAACAATGGAGAAGTCCTGCCAAGTGTACAGAGGTGTAGATGAAGAAAAGATTTGGCAAACCTGGTGTAAGGGTTGAATTACATCATTGTTAACATCTGCAAGTCTAACATTCTGTGATCCTAGCTCAGAGAGCACACAATCCTTAATGTTAATCATATCTTACGAAGGAAACAATAGAGGGGACAATTTGGTAGTTTTCTTCTGTTTTGAGTTATGTTGGTAAATGGTGCAAAGCAAGCAGGAAAGGTGCTCTGATATACAAAAGCATAAAACGAAAACAAACAAAAAAAAAACCAATTTGAAATCAGAATAGATGAAACAGAGCCATCACTGAGATACTTATTAGTTATTTGACACTGACCAAGTCATTTCCCTACCCTGAATTTTAGTGTGCTAATGTGTAAAATGGTGAGTAAAATGCCATGCCACATGGTCACATGGTTGTTCTAGCAACTAAATAAGATGAAGCATTTTTGCTACAGCATTAATGATATTATAAAAATAGATATAAATGTTTACCCTTCCTGGAAATAGCCTAATATGCATAAAAGATTCCATCTAAAACTATGAAACAGGGAGCCTGGGTGGCTCAGTCAGTTAAGCAACTAACTCTTGGTTTCAGCTCAGGTCACGATCTCCCAGTTCATGAGTTCGGACCCTGCATCCAGCTCCAACGCTGACAGTGCAGAGCATGCTTGGGATGTTCTCTCTTTCCCTCTCTTTGCCCTTCCCCTGCTTGTGTGCTCTCTATCCCTCTCAAAATAAATAAATCAACTTAAAAACAACAACAACAACAAAAACTATGAAACAGAAAACATTGGATATGCTGTTTTCTTTGGGAAGGGAATATCCATTTATAAATCTTTGTCTAAATAATGCACACTTAGACACAATGTACCATAAAGCAAAGGGAAAAAAAAGAAATATCCATTTTACATTATTTCTAACATAAACCTCATGTTTCTGGCCGTTATTTCACAAACATATTTCTCTCATCTATATATGCCTGATTATTTTTTTTTTTTGACACTCTTTACCATTTATCCAGTGTGGTGAGAAAAAAACACACACAAAAAAAGTCACCTTTCCAGGCAAAGAAAATGTGTATCTCTGAGGAAGGCAGCTACAAGCATAGACCAGGCCCCAAGCAAGCCTGGGTCCGAAGGTACGGCTGAGAGCCAATTCTTCCGGTTCCACAGGGCTTTGCTTTATCCATTCTGTGGATAACAACCTGCTTTGAACCAGCTATTAATGGCTTCATGCGCCGACTCTGTCTGAAACTGCAGCATATGTTACCACAGGCATTTGATTCGCTCTCATTTCTGAGACTAATTCAGAAAGGGCATTTATCAACTGTTCCTGCTTTCTTTGGTTCACATGTTGAAGTTTTGCTGACATCCACTGCAGAACTGAAATCAAATTCAATATCCCATCAATTTTCAGCATAGAAAAGCAAGCACATTTCAGCTGTGTCACTGCATCAGCAGTAAACATATTTAATAATATCAATTACTGACTTCAACACTTCCATGATCTGGAAAAAACATACAGCCTCTTATAGATAGAGCTTTTTGCAACTAAGAGAATAATGCATTCATTATAGAGTATGGCACAAACATTTTCAGTGGGTACTAATTATGCAGCTACAGGAATAGCATAATCTTTTGTGATTCTTTATTTGGGGAAATAGAAGTCTAAGATAAGGAGCTAAATAAATCATCTAATTCCACCAGACACGGTTCTTAAAGCAATCATTGAATTCCTTCAGAGGAGCTATATTTAAATATTCCAGAGAGGTAAATTAACTTGACCTTTTTATTTTATTTTATTTTATTTTTTTTCATAATTTGTAGGAAATTCCACACTGACTCTTGGAAATTACAGTTGACTAATTCAATGATTATTATTTGAATTCAATATAATGAAAAACAAGAGGGTTTTTGTGATTTGTCATGATGATCACCATACTCTGCAAGTTGCTTACATGTTTTCTCATTTTATTATATCATAAGTCATATCAAGAAGGTATAAGTATACCCACTTTATAGATGAGGAGACAAAGCCTCAGAGATGGTAAATAATTCACGATCAGAAGCTAGTTAAGAGACAGGCTTTAATTCATTTTCACTAATTTAAGACTAAATTTTTTTCAGTGATGTTCTGCTTGCCATTTGTTCTAGACCAGAAGGCATTAGGGACTGATTTCTTTAAAATCTTGATTTCTAAGACTATATGCAGTTTTCCTCGCTAGAAGTAAAAGTTTATCAAACACTCTCCTTGTGACCTTGCACATACTACTACTCTATAGGAGAAACTCTCCATGTGATATTTCTCAGAGATTTTAGATAAAAAATAAACAAAAAAGTGCCTAGCCACAGTCTTTGTGTGATCTTATGTGCTCAGCTGAGGGTTATATTGTAAATACCTCACTTTAGGGAGGCGATAATCAAATGAGGGCTCCAAAACTTTAAAAAGATGTAAAAAAATGAAATTTTCAGAAGAATGGAGATGGGGGCCCTGATTTGAGAAACATTCACCCAGCCAAAGGATAAAGGACAGCCCAGTTCCATCTTCCCTAGCACCTCCCTCTTACCATGTTTATGGAAAATGTGCTCCCATTAACAGGGTAAACCAATTGAACTGGGGTGACCTTAGACTCTTGGGGCCAGGAAGGTGATGGAATGAGATAGCTCAGTTAAGTATCTCTGGATGAGGAAACTGCATACACGGGACTAGTCCTTGGGTTTCACAGAACTGAAATAGAAGCTCTTTGCTTTAACTTCAGCTGGGAAAATGGTCAAACAAAGCCTCCATCCATTAGTATCAGAAAAGGAAAGCAATAAGGAATCTGAGCATGTTGCAGACATGAGAGGTGAGAGATCAGAGTCCTGGGCTCTTGGAACCTGTTAGTCATCATTATGGGGAAGAACCTACCCACCTGGCAAGGCAAATAGGCTGGAGGCAGAGGGTGAGTCAGTTCTCCACTTTGACATGATTGGAGAAGACTGTATCAACCTGCTAAGACTAATTCCATGTAGACGGCCACAGGAATAGCAGCCCCAGGGAGGCAGTTCCTTTTGGAGACCAGAACAGTTGGAATTTCCCCCAGACAGAAGGAGGTCTGGAGCTATGACACCAGGACAGAGGATTCACACAAAACCAGTGTGCCTGATGCCCTTGAAATTCCAGAGTTGCATATTTATTTTTCTACGGCAGAACAAGGTTTGCAGTTACTCTCACATTATTATTTTTTTTTTTTTTGCTTTTCAATTTCTCCTTGTTCTTTACACATCTTATCCATTAATTTAATCCTCAACCAATGTTATGAGGAAAAGGAAGATGTTAAATACTGTCAGAACAGCGTTTCAAACCCAGGCAATCCAACTCCAGAATCCGTGAGCTGGATCATTTTTTCACATTATCAGACCTTGTCCATTGATACTGGAACAGTTTTGTCTAGAGAAACTTCACATTAGTGTTGGAAGTACACTAAAACTTCAATGTTGGTGTGGAAATACATACACTAATAACGATTTATGTTGTATCTCCTCTATTTTGGAGACTCTGAAAGACTAAAGCTTCTGTGTATGAAGGCCAATAAGGATCTATTACCATCTTTTCAGCCTAGAACCAGGACTCCGCAGGAAAATCCAAAAAGGTGAAAAGACCCACAAAAATGCAGGCAGAGAGGACAGCCAGGGAGAAAGGAGTCACCTGATGGCCATCTGAAAAGAACCTTAAAGGGGCTAAACTTTTCTTGGTTAGAGGAAGCAAAAAGGTTTTGTTATCACTTGTTTGACTTTGTTTTGCTCACAAGTGATTACTAATCAGGTCGATTTTTTTCTATTAATGGAAAATCTTTCCTGCTCTTCCAGATTATTCGGCCACAACTAAGAAGGTACATGTATTAGCTATTGTTATTATTATAAATATTTGTTTATGCATCAGTCTTCTTCAATGAACTGTGTGTTCTTCCAGGGAAACTCCTCATTCATTTCATCCCTGCATCCTGCATCTGGCTCACAGTGTTATTCGGTAAACAAGAACGGATGTTATATGGTCGTGCCCAACTCTTCAGCTTGTGTCTCTGCACCGTGGAATGCTTTCGTTAGTAAACTGCTCTACGTGACAATTCTCTGGCAATGGGAATGATTTCACACCCTACGAGTAGTTACCTATGTTCTTTACTAGGGTTTTGGGAAAATAGAGAATAGGGTTTTCCCCTGTGGACTGAAACCTCTTAGGACATAATCCAGTCACTATCAGTCTTATGGGAGATTTATAACATATGTGGAAACAACGTTGGGCCCAAGTTCACTTCAAAGTGTATGTGAGCATTGGTGAATGTCATCAGAGACAAGGAAAGACACAAAGCTCAAAGATGGAAGTTTATTTGACTCCTGCATTTAATATACGTGTTCACATAACATGAACATGTGTATGTGTACATATTCATGTTCTATATATTCATGTTATATATATGTTCACATATATAACAACTAAGCCATTGTTATAATTAGAAGTCAAATAATACAGTTGTTTTAACTTTAAACAACAAATCCTATGACTTGAATTATAAACACACTGTGATTTCCTAAACTATAAACTACTCTAGTTTATCACATTTTATTTTTAGAATGATGTGCAAAAACTGAGGTGAGAGAATGACATCTGCATATCTATTTATAATTCAGACCCGTTAATGGCTTGTGTATGTATCAAATATTATGTAGGTAAGAAGAAAAAGTTACTTTAAAAGTGGAGAGCCAAAGGACTAACCAGAAAAAATTTTTAAAAGCTAAAATTATTAAATGTCATAAGCCGATTAATTTAATTTCTTACTTGCTCTAAAAGTGGAAGGAGAATCAAAGGCCATTTAATACAGTTACTGAGATGATATCTTATATTTTTTCCAATTGATCAAATAGGAAATTTTTATTTTGTTCTGTATATGTGCATGAATATATGGGTGGTGGGTGGGGAGGCGAGGGGGGCTGGAGGAATTAGGCTGTCTTTCCTCATCAGGAAGTTATGCTTGCTGCATGGGTTAGATTCAGGGAGCTAAAGCACTTGTCTAGATAGATTTAAAGATTTCACTCTAAATTCATTATTTAATTAACTGGGAAAACTTTGCCATTATTTGATTTAGAACTATGAGATCTCTCTGCCTAATTGCAAGTCCTGTTTTATCAGCCATTTCTTCCCTCCTCTGACCCCCGTTATGGTTTTGTACTTTCTCCCATTATCTTCATTTAGACCTCATTAGTGTGCAATTTGGAGCCTCCTGTGCCACCGTCAAGAAACTGCCTTCTACCTCAGTGTCTGCCCTTGATTTCCTTCTGTGTTGCTTTAAATCTGCTGACCTCCAGTGGTATTGCTTCTCTCGTGGTCCATCCTCTGCATGGGCTTCTTGTTCCTCCCTGCCCATCAATGGGACGGAAGTTAAGATGTCATTGTCTATCTCTCAATTACAACCGCAGTCAGTATACGTCGATCGTCTCAGTTTTCCACCGTACTTCCTACCATCACCTCAGAGTACATCACCATCCACGTACATGATTTGCTAACATATCTTAGTTTCTCATCCAGCTGTGATGACATTCACTAGACCTGGTTGTAGTCTTGAAAGTATTTGCTTCTGGAAAATTAAGTATCAGTACTTCTGAATATCATACTCTGTACTTCTAATGCTTTCATTTTGTTATTTTCACTAAAGTGCTTTGCTCATTTCAATGCGGTATCAAAACCTGATTTTTTGTTGTTCTTCAAATGTATTAGTCCATTCCTCAATTAATGCATGTGAATACCTACCTGGTGTCTTGTGTACTGAAAGTATTTAGGGAAAACTACCTTATTGTTAGTGTTGTTGTTGTTGTTGTTGTTAGTGTCCAGAAGGGCCCAGGGTTTATTCTTTTGGTCAGTTTCTTACCAGTTCTTTTAGCTCTTTGACCTTTGCCTTCCTTCACTGCCCCCATCTGGCAAATTCTAACATTGTTTACTTAATCCAAACCATTTCTGTTCTGAGTTGCTCACACTCTCCCCTTCTCCTTGGAAATTGTCTCCTTACCGTTATTCTCTTCACACTGTTCCCCTAATGACAGCTTATCCCAATCTTAGCCATGTTTCTAGTTCATGTTAGGAAAAATGATATAGATGTGGACAGTGGAATAACACATAGCAATTAGAGGCAATTGACTAGCTGCTCACCCATCAGCATAGACAGATTATGAAAACATATTGCTGACTGAAAAAAGAAAAGTAAGACAGAGGAAGAACATCATAGTAATATTTGTACGCATTAAAAATGCATTAGCACAAAATGACACCAAACATTTTATAAGAAGCTAAGCTTCTTCCATCGTATTTACCCTGGCTTGTTGCACTGCTCTATTGACTGAGCTCCCAGCTTTAGCCCTTGGCCCATGACAGTCAATTGTTAAAATTCTCCCAAAGCTTCCAAATCCTTCAGGGGCCAAGAAAACCCAGCACAATTTGCCCACTGTCTTGCTGTCCTCTCCAAGTTCATCTATTTGGGCTATAGTGGTCTCTTTACTTTCCTTGAACAACCCAGGAACACTTTTCCCTCAGCCCACTCCCCCTGGGCACTGCCCAGCTGTCTTCCAGATATCCAATGGTTTGTTCCTTCTGCTCATGTCTTTCTTAAATATTTACTCAAAGCCTACTTTTCTGGGTACTGCAGGGAGGAAGTGGGTGATCAGTGAATACATCTGTGAATAAAACAGAAAATAAATACTCCTTGTCCCGTTCCCTAGAAGGTCACTTTCTAGTGTGGGTGCCCATGGGGGGCTGCAGAGGAGAATTGAGGGGAGACAGATAATAAACGAAAGGAGCCATTTCTATAGACATGGGGGGTAGAAGGTATGTTAATTTATGTATTACTTTTTGGATGCCCCAATGACTTTATTAACTCCCTCTTCCTGGGGGTAGCAGGACCTCATAGTTGGAGAGCTGGGAAGAAAATCTGGCAATTGTTGCCTCAGTCTGGGCCATTAAAAGGAACAGAGAGTATCCTGTATCTATGGGAACCCTCTTCCCATCCACCCTAAGCATAGACACAATGTGTCTCCGATTTTTGTTCAGGGTACCTAGCTGTTTCATTTTAAATGCATTCCCCGGGGAATGCCTTGTTGAGAAAGTGACAATTAAGGAAAAAGTAGAAAGAGGTAAGGAGGTGAGCTGTTTGGATATTTGCACTGAGTCATAGCTGAAGGAAGAGCAGGTGCATATGCAAGAGGTACTGGTGTGCTCTAAGAGCAGCACAGAGTCTACTGTTTCTGGACCTCAAGAGTGAGGCAGGGTGGGTCAAACATTTACAGAGGTAGAGTGTGGGCAGGTGTACAGGGCTTTGCAGGCCTTTCTAAAGATCTTTGGCTTCAAATCTTCAAGTACTTGTTCTAATGTCACTTTCTCAGTGATACTCCGACTGCCCCATCGGAACCCCAACCTTATGTTTCCTGGGCATTCCTATTTTTATTCCCTGGTTTCTTTTTTTCTTGATAGCACTAATGACCATCTAAGATTTATATGCTTTACTTACTTATTTTGTTTTCTCTTTTTCTGCTTCTTCTCATGTTAGAATGTACAAGGGCAGGGCGTTTTTTTTTGTTTTGTTTTGTTTTGTTTTTTTCTGTTTTGTTCACTGACGTATTCCCCAGCTGCATCTACACATGCATGTGCTAGGAATAATGCCTCATCAGATAGATAAATATCATAAGTAAAAGACATTTGAACAAGTGCCAATAGGGGCAGAGTATATGAGTGAAAGTAGAAATAGGGATAAAACTGATGGATAAATAAAATGGAAAAGGAAACTTACATGGGTCTGTGCCACCACACGTTGACCTAAATTTAGTCAACTCTTGGCAAACAAAAAAAAAATACATATATATTATATGCCTAAATAGAGACAAGCTCTCGGATTCAAATTTCTTTAAATTACTGATCTGTGATAAACTTAATTGCCTCTGTGTCCATTTTCACATCCACCCCATCCTCAATAGAAAGACAGTGTGTCTCTTATGCAACGTGGATCCTTTTATGTGTGTTCAAGATCATGTTCCCTTCATTTTTCTTGGGGACATTACTTCCTAATTTGTGCCCTCAATTTTCAGACTTTTAGCTTTTTACTCCCCAAAGAGCTCTTCCCTTCATTTTATTGATATGTGTATGTCTTTCCTATCTTAAAAAACAAAAATGAGGGGCGCCTGGGTGGCGCAGTCGGTTGAGCGTCCGACTTCAGCCAGGTCACGATCTCGCGGTCCGTGAGTTCGAGCCCCGCGTCGGGCTCTGGGCTGATGGCTCAGAGTCTGGGGACTGTTTCCGATTCTGTGTCTCCCTCTCTCTCTGCCCCTCCCCCGTTCATGCTCTGTCTCTCTCTGTCCCAAAAATAAATAAACGTTGAAAAAAAAATTTAAAAAAACAAAACAAAACAAACAAACAAAAAAAAAAACAAAAATGAAAACAAGCAAATAAGAAAACTTCTGACCCTGTGTATCCTTCCAAATGCTACTTTGTTCCACTTTGAGAAAAGCTTTGAAAAGTGACCTAAATACTGTTTCTACTGGGGAACTTCCAGTATCAGTATCACTTGTCATGATACTAATTATCGTTAATATACACCTTATTATACACTTAAGCTCTTTACTTAGAAATATCATTCAGTTGTTGGGGCACCAGGGTGGCTCAGTCGGTGAAGTGTCTGACTTCGGCTCAGGTCATGATCTCATGGTTAGTGAGTTCAAGCCCTGCATTGGGCTCTGTGCTATCTCAGAGCCCGGAGCCTGTTTTGGATTCTGTGTCTCCCTCTCTCTCTCTGCCCCTCCCCTGCTCACACTCTGTTGTGTGCTCTCTCTCTCTCTCTCTCCCTCTCAAAAATAAACATTAAAACAAAACAAAACAAAACAAAAAGAAATATTCAGTTGTTATTTTTTGGGATAATGTAAAAGACAATTACATATACATAATATGTGTCCTCGTCCTGCTGGACATTGAGAATGCAAAGATGGCAGGAGAGAGTTTTCCACCAATGTATCACTATCACTTTCTTGGACATAAAATGCGTCCCTTCTGGGTGCTAAATGAGGTAAAATAAAAGATATGGGCCTTTAAATACAACTTAGAGGGAAAAAAAAGGAAAAAGATCTCTCTCTGCATAAAAACACAATAGTTATGCTACGGAAAGTTTGCTTGACAATGTAAATGGCTGGTTTTCTTATTGATATTTGATCCTGAGGCTGACACAGCTATTCTTTCCTTCAGTATTTTCCCTAATCTCAGAGACCTGAAACTTTTCATTTCATTCTAAGAAATATTAGGCCAAAGGGAAGGTTTGTCAACCAAGAGTGGAATTTGAGAAGAAGAGGCGAGAGCATAGGGCAGGAATCAGGGGAGCAACATTCCTTAAGGGACTCCAAAGCATGTGGAGAAGGGGTGAATAGAAATTTACAAGAAGGCAATTCTCCCAAGTGTACTGGACTTAAGAATATGGGAGAATATTATTCTTCCATATTCAGGAAGGAACTGGTAGGTGAGCTGAATAATCCTTATAGGTGTCTTGTCATCCTCCATTCAAAATGGAACCTGTGTGGAGAAACCTTTGAGCAGAAGTAAAGAACTTCTCTGTATATCAGTCTGAATTCGGTTACTGATTTATCCACTAGCAGAGACAGGAGACTTGATTCTATAAAGAACTGTACTCCAGTCTCCTTTCCACGCAAATGACCTTATATAAGAAAGAAGATGCTGCCTGAGTCCTCTTGGAATGATAGCTTACCGAGGAGCGGACACTTCAAATAAGCAGTTGGAGCTCATAAGGCAAGCGCTTTAATGTTGTGTGTGTCAAGTACAATAGGAGAAGAACCTAAATCTTCCTGGGGATGTCAAGTTCAATGCTACAGAGGAATATAGTATTTGAGTTGAGAGTTTTAAGATGTAGAAAGTTGGTTAGACTCCTCAGAGGAGAAGATACAGGCAGAGGGAACAGTGCATACAAAGGTAGAGAGGAGCAAGGCTTTTTCTGAAATCTACAGGCAGTTCAATATTGTCAAACTGAAAGTAGGAGATAACAGAGGAGGGCCATGCGGTTGGATCCAGAACCAGGAATTAAATGTCAGAAGGCATAAATAAATAAAGGCATATGTAAAGTATTATGTTTCACTAAAGGGTTTATATTTTTATCTTACAGGCCGATAGAAAACTATTGAGGAATTTATGGAAAGGGGAGCCATGATAAGATTTGCATGTTGGCAAGATTACTCTGTGTTGCTCATGGCAGGTAGATTGGAGAAACCTGAAACATTTCTCAAATAATTTTTCATGGGACATGGTTTTTATATGATTTTTCTCAGAGTAAGTATATTGTAGTCAAATAGACTTAAGGAAAAGCTGCATACTTTATCTTCCTGGAAGGTCAGAATGCACAATAAATACGCTAAAGTTGTCTTTAGTAAAGAAAACTGCAGAGAAAATTTAACCCTGGGTTTCTCAAACTTATTTAATGTGTTGTTGGTCAATGTTTTTATCACAAAAAAGGAAAAACCACACTAGTGAGTTTAAGCTGGAAGTTAGTTATCAAAAAATATGAACCAACTAACTGATTCTCCAAGAGGTCCTGAGAGCAAGGATTGTAAGGTCTAGAGTAAGAAAAAACCTCAGTGGTATACCACACGGGCTGCTTTCAAGGGAAAACATTGCGACTACTTAAGTCCATGATCTCAGTTCATACCAGTGAGAGTTAAGGTTTCATGTCAGAAATTCTTCTAAAAGTGCTCGAGCAAAGCTGGCCACCTCCACCACTAAGTTGATAATTATGTGTAATTTCACTCTGTTCCCTTCTAAAACTAATTATGCACGTGCATCTGGTTGGAGGAGACAAGGTAAATGTGACCATCTAGTCTGCAAGAGAGACCGAGAAATTGAGTTCAGACTCTGAAAGAGGAAGCAGGAGTCCTGTTGAAGGACTTTAAAGTATAGATTCTTTCAAACATGGTGAATTACCACTATGTAATGAATATCCAGAAATGTGACTACAGAACTTATTTCCTACCTGCTGCCTATTCACTAATAACTTCTTGGAATAAATACCTCTTGTTAACACACTTTGGGAAACACTGAATCAGAAGCAAGGAGACTAATAAGAAGGCATAATAAATACGCCAGAATCTTTTAATCTTTGCAGTTTCTACAACTCTGCACTTCCACTTAAAAATTCCCCATCCTTGTTGTGGGTAAGGATTTAGCCAAAATATGATCATTTGCGGCTATCTTCTTTATGATAAATACCCAACAACCTCAATATTGGTTAACTTGATATGGTAAAAGTATATGAACCAAAGATAATTTTTCGTCGACAGGAAAATTTTTAAATGATGCCACATTCTTTAGCTTTTTGTTTTAAAGAAATTCCTTCTCTGTTCCTGGCCACTATTGCATGTTTTCAAGGGTAGGTGAGGTGTGACTAGAAATTTATATGGGGTATATTCCAAAAGAATCTGCTTCTCTATCTCACTTGCTTCCATTTTCCCGTATAAAGTGTGCTTGGAAGGAAAGGGGGAAAAAAAAAAGGAATTTAAGGGGAAGCTGAATTGCAAAGAGGAAGAGTATATTACTTACTTGAAGCTGCCATAACAAATGACCACAACTTGCTAGCTTAAAATAATAGTAATTTCTTCTCTCATAGTTCTGAAGGATAGAAGTCTGACCTCAACGTGTCAGCAGCTCAGTGTTCCTTCAGCCCTCTGGGTTACCTTGGAGAATTCATTCCTTGTTCCTTTCTGTTTCTAGCGGCTGTGCACATTTCCTGACTTGTGGCCATATTCCTCCAATCTTTGTCTCCATGATCACATCGTCTCCTTCTTTTCTATCTGTCTCAAATTTCCCTTTGCCTTTCTCTTATAAGGACCCTTATCATTTGATTTAGCGTCCACCAAGATAATACAGGTTAGACTTCATTACATTTGCAAAGATCCTTTTCTTGAATAATATAACATTTATAGGCTCCAGACATTAAATATGGCCATATCTCTGGGGACAGGGGAGTGTTACCATTTAATCCACCAAATATCTGAGCACTGTGGTCCAGCCATGGTTACACATAAAATTAGCCACTAAAGAGGAAGTGATTCCAAAATAAAGAAATAGTGCCTTTCTTTGACTGGAAATTTCTGAAGTCAGGGATTCATTGAAGTATACTTTGCAGGATAGCTTGGGGAAGTGTAGTGTTCTGTTGAGCTTGGAGATATAATGGTAATTTAATGATAAATTACATTACCATTTAATTTAAGGGGAGGAGAAAGTAAAAACCAAGTTCCCAATCCTGTAAGATGGGGTGGAAGTAGAGGCAAAAAATCTCTCTGATTTCTGGGGTATGGCATATTGGTCAGGATTCTACAGAGAAATAGCAAATAGGATGTGTGCGTATATGTGTGTGTGTGTAGAGATATTATCTATCTATCTATCTATCTATCTATCTATCATCTACCATCAAGAGATTTATTTTAAGGAATTAGCTCATGAGATTGTGGAGTTGCAACTCCAAAATCTGCAGGGAAGGCCAATAGGCTGGAGACCCAGGGAAGAATGCCAGTCTGAATCCAAAGGCGGTCTGCTAGAAGAACTCCTTCTTGCTTGGGGGAAGTCAGTCCTCTGTTCTTTTAAGACTTTTAACAGATTGGATCAGACTCATCCGTGTTGTGGATGGTAACCTCTTTACTCAAAGTTCACTGATTTAAATGTAAATCTCATTCAAAAGATAACTCCACAGAAATGTCCTCCAGAATAATATTTGGCCAGATACCTGAGCACTGTGGTCCAGCCATGGTTACACATAAGGAAGTGATTCCAAAATAAAGTGTCTTTCTTTGACTGGAGATTTCTAAAGATAGGGGTTCATTGAGTATACTCTCCAAGGCAGCTTGGGGATATTTGTTCTGTTGAGGTTGGAGAGCCAGGAAGGCAAACTCCTTCCTTCCTCTTTTCCCTACCAGTTGTCCTTGGGTGTCAATGTGTATAGATTATAACCTACCAGGCTCTTTAGAGTCAGAGAGAAGAACCAAAGCCTGAAGTCACTCAGCCAAGTGATGATGCGTAAGACCTTCTGAGGATTCAGCTTTTGATGCTGACAGAAGTCAAAAGGAGAAAGGCTAAGGATCCTCCAAAAAGTGAGGAAATGGACATTATCTTTGCCAAAACCACAAAAGCAGCAAGAATCAATGATATCAGATCAAATCAAATCTAGAACCTAGGTACCTTTTTTCCACTCATGTGTGCCAAGTTGAAATTGTAGGCAACAGTGGACTCTGACAGAACCAGGGACGAGATTGGGGGGAAGAGGCACGTAAGAAGTCAGCTATAAACTACCTCTAACCCAATAGTCATGCATATATGTCCACCATGCATAACTTTCTCCCAATATACAAACAACATCTCAGAAAGGAAAAAAAAAAAAAAAGAATCTTGAATGTGATGTAAATCTCATCCACAGGAGATTCAGTTTTCTTTAATTCTAAGATTAAGATTTGGTACCATCACTGAAAGTTGAGGTTCCTGAGTTAAGGTAGGTTGTTGAGATGCGTTACCTTCTTAGATTTCGAATACTGCATAAACAATGCAGTATTAAAGCTGTCTACAATTTTTCTAGAAGTATATTTTATTACATCAAAAATATTTATTTTATATTGTTAAATAAAAACCTAACAAAAATAATAAAACACTATATGTTAACAATACTGGAATTAAAATGTAAAAAACTTAATAAAAACACACACATGTACACAAAGTAATATATAAAAATATGCAAAAAAAAAAGGCTGAAAAGACACTACAAAGTCATGCGATGGTTCTCTCTGGGTGATATACCTGTGGTTGATTTTCATTTTCTGTTTTCAATTTCTCCATATTCTTTTTTTTTTTTAATTTTTTTTTCAACGTTTATTTATTTTTGGGACAGAGAGAGACAGAGCATGAACGGGGGAGGGGCAGAGAGAGAGGGAGACACAGAATTGGAAACAGGCTCCAGGCTCTGAGCCATCAGCCCAGAGCCTGACGCGGGCTCGAACTCCCAGACCTCGAGATCGTGACCTGGCTGAAGTCGGACGCTTAACCGACTGCGCCACCCAGGCACCCCTCTCCATATTCTTTAGAGTGTCTACATGAACAACTCCTACATTGGTAATAAGAGAAGAATAAATACATGGAACATTATTGCCCTCTCCGCTTGCCTGGATTCAATTGACACATTGACATCAACTTTAATATTCAGTGCCTGTTGAGTTTGTTAGCTATCGATAACGTCTTTGAATCTGATGGCTACTTGTGAATTGATAAAATCAGTTCTCTAGAAGTGATCAATTATTTTCTAAAGCATCTCCTTGTGATGAATAAAATAATGTACCTACACTTCATAGAGGTAAGTGCCAATCAGAAGGAGCAAGTTTCACATTCTATTTTTAAGGTTCGGTTGCATATATCTTAGTGACCATACTATGCTCTCTGTGTGTTTTAGGGCTTTGCCTCACATGAAGCTGGGTTTGAAGACTGTGAACTTCAATTTTTTTTAAAAGGTTTTTACTATGCCTAATTTGCTTCCCATTTTTAGCAGCACTATTTTTAAAACGTTCACATCTTGATTTAGTATATCTTCTTGTAAGTTTTATTTTCATAGCTGTTTCCTATATTAATGGCTATTGCCTCCCCCCCCTCCCCGCCGCCATTTTATCTTAAGCTCCTGTTAAGGACAGAGCTGTATGATCTATCGTTCCTAGGAATGACTTCAAATTTTCTCATTACTGCAAGACATTAAGTTGCCAAGATATGATTTACTTTAGTAAGTGGCTTTTATGTCACCTACATTGGAGAGTTTTTGTGACTGTTATTTAAATTTCATTTCCCTGACAATTTGTCTCAGTGTTAAAAAATTTAAAAAGAGAGAGAGAGAGAGAGAGAGACTAGATGTTGAAACCTACCAAGACACCTAATACATAGACAACTACCATTGCCTCGTTAGGCATATACCACCACCACAGACCACACAGCACAGGAAACCAGAGCAGCCACCTGGAAAAAGCCGACGAGTGGGGTGCTCCTTGGCACTGGCTTTCCAATGTGTTCCTATCAACTGCACACATTTCAGAATATGCTGAAGCAAAGAGAGGACCACAGAAGTGGAAAATTGGAAGGCGAAAAGAAATCCCCTCAGGCAAAGATTTGAAGTTAATTTTCAAGAATGTTTAGGTGGAGAATGCTTGCTGGAGTTCGATAAAGGTAAAAAGTACAATAGAAGCTTTCTGTTCCGAGGTTTAGGGACTGTGTTGAATTGGCTGATAAGAAAATGAAATTGTGTAAGCAAATATAAGGCGAGGATGAAGGGGTTCAGTCGTGCTGAGGGCTTGCTAAACGGGGCTCAGAAAGCTGCCACCATCTCCATCTGACAAAGTGATGTTTTACATGTCTGTCTCCAGTGCAATATTGGGAGTAAAAAAACATATAAGGTTGATAGAAGTAGTCTAATTTAAATGATTCCTCCATTGGATGGCAAAAGATTCCGATATTTTTACACAAAACATTAAGCATGAGTATGGAATATGAAATATTGGGTTAAAACAAATATTTAAGGGAAGCAAAATAATAACACATTATACATGAGTATTAGTTTGAAAGTGCCTAAGATAATCCAGTAGTCATATTTTATTTGATGATAAAGATAATGTCTATGGTCATTGTTATTATTCCTTTGATTTATAACGTGCACTTACTTTTAAAATCTCTAGGAACATGTAAATTACAAAATGCCACATGATTTAAACAATGGCATAGCTAACAGTGGCACTTAAGAATTGTGTTAGCCCTGCAACACCACTGTTACTCACATTGGCAGACCTTAGGTGTATTATCTCAGAAATTACGTTATTGAATTATTCTCATTCTTGTCATCATATATATTCCTGTTCAATGGCACTAACCTAAAAGAATCATTTAAATGTTAAGAATAAACCTTTTAAGTCATGTTTTCCAGAAATATTCCTAATATTAATTTTATAGCTGGCCTCAGTAATGTTGTTCCCTCCAATGACACCATCTTCAGTAATTGCCTTTATTAAAAATAATAATAATGGCAAGGTACTGTGTGCCACACAATGTATTTTAGATATCAACAATCTTATGAGGTGAGACTATTATTGTATCTGTTTTTGCAGAGGAAGGTAATCAACGCACAAAGAGGTTAAATAATTGTTTTCTACAATCGCGTTGCTTCGGTAGTAAAAGCGTAGATAGGCTTAAACCCAAGCTATCTTGGCTCATTTTTGAAACAAAGAAGAAACACTTCCCTTTCATCACTAATTGTTTTAGGTTAATTTAATGTGTTTTGTTCTCATATTTAAAGGCAAAGAACGATAACAACGAAATATTCACTGGTGTGGTCTGTAGTACGAATTGTCAATTGCCAAACACCTATATATTTAGAAACATTCCTTTTTTTGGACCAAATTTTCAACTTCTGTTTATGTGTTTCTTCGTTTCTGTTGGAGTCCAGTTGGTGGTTGGGCAAGAGGGGCTGAACAGAACAAAAATGATGAGGCAGAAAATCAGGAAAAGTTCCTGAAGCAGACGATGGAGGAAGTTTAAGCAACTAAAATATTCTGCAGTTAAAACAGGCAGATGTCCTGGCAGGTGACACAGTTTGGCAGCTGAGTCCCATAAAGCCATTAGCATGAGGAAGATATGTTCAAAACTGTTGCAACTCCAGCCAAATGGTATTCAGAGGCATGTGCTGGGTCTTTAGTAATGAAACAGAAGGATAGTGCCATTGAAGAGAAAACCGAAACAAGTAGGATGGTGAGATCCAGTGAATAAAATAAGAAGCTGAGATTTGTAGGACAGACTTCTTTGGATCAGGAACAAAATATGAAAGTAAAAATCAATCCTGCTGATAATTATGACAGTGATGTTCATAAGGGAACATCAAATGTTTTCACAATTGATCAGGAACAAAGCTAACAAAAAACACTGTTTCTGAGGCACATTGGGTGGCTTGGTCTGTTGAGCTTCTGACTTCCATTCAGGTCATGATCTCATGGTTTGTGAGTTTAAGCCCCACATTGGGCTTGCTGCTGTCAGGGCAGAGCCCACTGTGGATTCTCTGTCCCCCATTTCTCTCTGCCCCTCCCCCAGCTCAAAAATAAACATTAAAAAAAAAAATGTTTTTCTCAGAGTCATACTCTAGGCCACACCACAACCACAATATTACCAATGACCAGTTGTTCAGAGTGATTGCTACCTTATTTCCAAAGACATAAAGAGCCCTATTTCATTTCTCCCATTTCTTGAACAAAGTTTATTAAAATAGTCAACTGCAGAACTTCTTGAATGCATCCATCTCAAAATGGAACCCCCCACTTCTATGTTCCTGCTTAGAGTCAACCAGTCCAAGTTAAAACCCTATAAGAGATCCTCTTCTTTCCCATGGTCTTTCCAATGCCCCCACAATAATTCTGGTATGTGTTCTCTTTTGCTTCAGGAAACTAATAAACCTAATCCAGTTCCCAGACCCAACTTCAATGTTGGGGGCAGGGAGAGGTTCTTCCACACATAACACCATCAGGGTATCTAAGATATCCAATCAATTCTAACACTCTCTACCTGGAGGTAACATCAGATTAAAGGTTAAAGGTTAAAGGTTCAATTCTATAAGTCTGTCCCTCTACAGCACACTTAAATAATAGTCACAAGTCCTAGGCTGTTACTTATACTTCTGATGACCAGCTACAGATTGGAGGTTCCAATGACCTCTTCCTTGGGTTCAATTAATTTACTAGAACAGTTAACAGAACCCATGGAAACACTTTATGTTGTCAAGTTTATTAAAGGATATGAATCAACAGTCAGATGAAAACATACATAGGGTGAGGTCCCTAACAAGTTTCTGTCCACATAGAGCTTGGGGTCTGTCTTGATGGCACATGGAAGTGTTCTGGTTCCCCAGGCATGAGAGTTCTCAAAATATCAGTCCAAAAAGCTCTTGTCTTGGGCTTTTATGGAGACTTCATTACATAGTCATGATTGACTAAGTCATTGGCCATTCACTGATTCAACCTTCATCCCCTCTTCCCTCCCTGGAGGTCAGGAGGTTGGGACTGAATGTTCCAACCCTTTAATCACATGGTTGATCCTCCTGGCTACAATTCCCCTGCTCCTTTTGTACATGGTCCAAAAGTCACCTTCATTAATAAGACACTCATTCACATTTATGGCTCTGAAGAATTTTCAGAAACTGTGGATAAAACCAAACACACCTGAAATATATATTCTGGACACTGAATGAACAAATATACATTTATTATAAATCATTTTATCATGCTTCACTTTCTTACATTGCATTTGTGTTTTGGGGTGTCTTTGGTCAATGGGCTTCCACAAATAAAAGAGATCAGTTCTTAGAATCAATAGGCTTGGTCAAATAAATAAGATTTCCTTTTTCCATGAAACTGGCATACACTATACCTGACCAGAGTTAGACTTTGGTCCAGAACATTGATAGGAGCTAATTGATGAAGCTAAGTGGTCCTGGATACAAAGTTCAGAAAGACTGAGGGCTAGGAAGTCAAGAAAGGTAACTATAGCCCAAGATCAATTATACCGTAGTTTTCCAATTTCATTTATATTTTATATTAGAATTAGAGAGACTTGAAATTGCAGTGGTCTTTTAGGTAATACGGTATGGGAGTCAGGCACTGTTAGTTTGAATGTTTCATCTTAATGTCAATTTTGTTATAAATATGTTTCAAAAGATTTAAGATGATTTTAATGGGTTTTTTAATGTGTCTCTGTTTTCTTGTATAAAAGAAAGTCCAGAGCTTGTAATCATTCTCTGAAAGATTCTATCCTCAACCCATAGGCATTTATGTTTGATATAAATTTTCTTAGCTAAGCTCTCATGGACTGCTAGGTTTGTTATGAAGATGGTATGAGCAGAAGAAATGCATTGCTTCATCCCCCCAAATTTTCTCATAACACATAAATATTCTACAACATTTAAAACACGGGATGCAAGCCACTGTAAGTATAATCCTGAGGCTGCTTCTAGGCCTCTCTGTTTATTTACCAAAAAAAGTGAAATGAAAAGAAACGCAGCACCTACACCTCATTATAAATTCCTGACTGAGCAGCGAAGGTGCAGCTGCTAGCTATTCATCACCTAAACTTGGCTTTGTTTCTATTGACAGATCGTTTTAATAACCACAATTCTCCAGTTGATGTAAAGTATTCCACATTTCCATGCTTGAGCAATTTATTATCTAACTGCCTAAAATAGGAAATTTTATTTCTACGCTTCTCCCTGGTAATTCTTCTTCCCAGCACATTTTTTTTTTCTCTTAAAAACGCACTGAATAACCATGTTGCCTTTTCAAAAAAAAAAAAAAAAAATTCGGTCTGACAGTTTAGTCAGACTTGACAGACAATGTGAACCTGTTTAAACAGAAGGTACTGGTGTCATGTGACCTGTGGCACCAGAGAGCTGTTTCTTATGTTAATTGAGCCTACTAGTGATCTCTTCTGTCTGAATTTATAGGATGTTTACATGAAGCAATTTTTTAAAATGTGGAAAAACTAACACATACAAACCAGGGACAGTGTTCAGTTTTGCTCTGAGGAGAAAGATAGATGTGTGTCCACTGCCTCACATCTTCCAGTTGATCAACCTCTCTCTCAAGCCTTCCATCCCTTCTGCTTAATGAGAGGTGGAAAACAGCTCTAATTCTTTTTATCATGGTTGGTAAGAATCAATACCACAATGACATTATTTTGAGCAGTAAGGCATCTCTCCCGTATTGTACTCTAAGTTAATGATGTGACAAGATCCTAGAGAAAATACATCCTGTTTTGTTTATGACAACAAATGAGGCTTGGGTTGTCAACTTGTTCATTTTATATATTGAGCTATGAAGCTGAAAAATACTTACTACCCAGGAAACAAGAAATCACAGTGTTTTGTAGAGATGGACTTCATCACATCTCTTTCATGCCATTAACTAGCCAAGTGCAAACTGACTTGAGAATGACCTGATAAAGTTTATATTTTTAGTCTGAGATGATGGCTCAAAAGGCTATTTTCATTGCCCTTGATGATTTTGTTCATTCATTGCGTTTCCTTATTTCTTGCTAAAGCCATTTTGCTAAAGGCTACAATATACTGAAGAATTAGAGCTAGTAGGGTAGAAGTAAGTTGGCTTTGAAGCTAAGTGGCCAGACTGCCTCCCTCTGGCAAAAATGTCTCCTTATGATGAAGCAGAATTCCTTTAAAATAGGCCTGGTGAACTTCTAAGAGATTACCCAAGTGTCAAGACCCCGTTTAGAATGTACTTAGGATACCATTTTGAAGGAAGAAAATGCCATGTTTGTTCAAGTAAGCCTGAAAAATAACATTCAAGCTTTACTTTCTTTTCCCTCCTGCAGGCAAGGCAGAATGAAGTTAAGGATAAAGAAAACCTATAATCAGCATCAGAGAAAGGACTCATAACTAGACACTTTTGCAATATAAGAAAGAATTTGGGGAAAGGAGGCTAAATAACTTATCTGTCCGGCCTTACAAACTTCATGTTAAATATAAGGTTGTGACCTTTTAGTAGTCAAATCAATATGGCTTTGAGACAGACTCCTTGAATTGAGGAGCTCTTATTCTATTTCTTGGCTTCTTTTCTTCAGATACTCTCCAAAGCCCACTAGAGTTAGTTCTGACCAAGTGTAAACCAATCCTGGTTACTGTCATTGGAAAGTCTTACTGATCTAAGGTAGAGTCCATTACCAACATTAGTTTATCGTCAAGACCTGGGCAGATTAAATTGTTTGGATCAATATTAACTGACCATGTCTCTATACCCCTCCTCATAGTTCCTCAGGATGTAAGGTTGAGAAACTTATAATCAGCTATGTACTCTGCCAGTCCTTTACTACTTTTTAAATGCGTAGTATGTGTTCCTTTTTTTTTTAAACAAAGAAATACACATAATGAACAAGATAAGCCAATAGTGCACAGGGAATTTCTCAAAAACCTCTACTATTTCTCCCAAGTGACCTATTGCAGAGGCTACTAATATTCCAATTTATTTATTTACTTATTTCAAGAAAAAAATATCACTTATAAGATTATTGTGTGGCTCTTGATAAACTCAACTTATATAACTCTACACAATCCATCAATATTTCTATTCCAATTTATAAGACTTCAAGTTTTATCCCTGAATGATAGGTGGGTATTTGTCCTATATGTATGCAACTGAAGGACTCTTCCTGGTGCATCTCCCAAAGTAGAGAAAACTTAGCTTCAAAGGTAAACTATACCTTCTAAAAATCCATGCTGTCAGGCAAGCCAAAGAGGCAGTCCTTTATTAAAGTCAAAATGAAATAACAACATACATTCAAACAAACCATATTCCTAAATCATTTTTACTGGGTATCAACTTATGCAATATGTGTTAGTTATTTACCTTAGTGCTTGATACATGGCATTGCTGATGTCATCTCAGGAACACTACAGAAGTCTGTCAATCCTTGCCTAAAATAAAATGGATCTGATATTTTTTAAAGAAATATTTTTATTACCCCATACACAAAGATAAACTCAAAATTGATTAAAGACCTAAATGTGAGACCTGAAACATTAAGTCCTAGAAGGAAGCCTTAGTAATCTTTTTGATTACTTTTTTTTAATTATCATTTGTTTGCCTTGGCAACATATTTCTAGATATGTTTCTTTAGGCAAGGGAACAGAAAAACAAAAATAAACTATTGGGAGTACATCAAAACAAAAAGTTTTAGCACAATGAAGAAAACTAACAACAAAATGAAAAGGCAACCTACTGAATGGGGGAAGTATTTGCAAATAATATATCTGCTAAAGGGTCAACATCCAAAATATATAAAGAACTTACACAATCCAATACCAAAAAATAAATAATCCAATTGAAAAAAGGACAGGGAACTTGAATGGGCGTTTTTCCAAAGAAGACATATATATGGACAGCAGACACATGAGAAGATGCTCAGTATCAGTAATTATCAGTGAAATGTAAATCAAAACCAGGAGATATCACCTGACACCATACAAGACAGGGTACTCAACACTAGTTGCTGTAGCAAATAACCCACAAACCTCAATGGTTTAACACACACCACACACACACCACACTAACACACACACACTCACACTCAAGCATGCAAACACACACATACACACACATGCACATATACATCACAATCTCAAGTCTGATGTAGACTGGATGTGTCTCCTGGGCAAGAGTCTTCTCCAACTTTGTGATTTGAAGATTCTGGCTCTTTTCACCATGTGACTCAGTCATGTCTAAGTTTTTTGCATTTGTCCTCAGGGCAAATGGGAGAGGACACTCTAGCTGAATATCTCTGGCAGATTTTATTTTATTTTACTTTATTTTTTTATTAATTTTTTTAATGTTTATTCTTTGAGAAAGAGAGAGAGCATGAGCAGGGGAGGGACAGAGAGAGGGAGACACAGAATCAGAAGCAGGCTCCAAGCTCTGAGCTGTCAGCACAGAGCCTGACGCGGGGCTCAAACTGATGAAACACCAGATCATGACCTGAGCTGAAGTCGGATGCTTAACCTACTGAGCCACCCAGGCACCCCTATTATTTTTCTAATTAATTTTTTTAATGTTTATTTTGAGAAAGAGAGAACGAGTGTGCACATGTGCACACGAACGAATGGGGGAGGAGCAGAGAGAGAGGGAGAGAGAAAGCATCCCAAGAATCTCGATGCAGGGCTCCATCTCAAGAACCATGAGATCATGACCTGAGCTGAAATCAAGAGTCTGGGCACTTAGCTGACTGAAACACCCAGGCACCCCTCTGGGAGATTTTAGTATATAGGACAGGAAGTAGCAAATATCGCTTCCATTCACACTTCATTAGATAAAACTAATCAGATGGATCTCTAAGCTAACCTCAAAAGAATCTTTGAAATTTCCTTCCCGCATACTCAGCAAGAGAAAATGGGATGGGTGAGTATCTAACCAGGGTCTGTTGCAATGCTCTTGACAACAGGAAGTTTCTGTTGCATTATTGTGAAGTTTGTGAAGCTCTTTATAACCAACTAGGTGTGATCGGAAAGCCTAATGTAAATGCTGATCTCATCACAAATCCTGTGCAACTCATTTCAGAAACTTAACTAAACACATTACAGTATGTTAGGAAGGATGATAGGCCATTTATTGAAACTACACCTGGACCATCAATCTTCTCATTGCTTTGGCCTAGGATGGGAGATGTTGGGCAACTATTCAGAGAGATATAGCATAAAGTGGTAAAATTTTGTGGGAGGGTAATTGGTTGGCCCTGGCCTCTTTTCGTGAACAGAATTTGTAAATATCCTCTAGCAATAAGAAGTAATTCCTTGAAGTTCTTTGGAAAAGAATAAATCCTAAAGAGTTAGAGAAAATGAACCATTTTTAAAAATTTTTTCTTAATGTTTATTTATTTTGAGAGAGAGAGAGAGAGAGAGGACAGAGTATGAGTGGGGGAGGGGCAGAGAGAGAGGGAGATACAGGATCTGAAGCTGGCTCCAGGCTCTGATATGTCAACCCAGAGCCCGACACAGGGCTCGAACTCACGGATCACATGACCTGAGCCGAAGTCTGCTGCTTAGCTGACTGAGCCATCCAGGCACCCTGGGAATATAAACCATTTTGAGTTCGTTTCAGGGCATGGGGTCACTGTGAGTATGTGGGTGGGTGTCGGGTAGGTTTGGAGCTGTTATTCTGAGTGGGCTAGTGTTGGTCACTCAGATTATGCTCTAACTGCAACCCTTGAAGATGAGTGTCTCAGCCTAGCCACAAGGTTTGAAGCAGGGACAGAGGAAAACCAGAAGGAGGGTTTCATGAACCCAAGGTAAGATGTCTAGGAAGGCCCGGCAGCCCTGCTCTGAGGCTGCAGTTCAGTAGGAAAGGATTAGCACTGCAGAAAATCAGACTCACTGGCAGAACTATTTTCTGAGCATATGTGTGATGGAAGGGGTGACCTCCAGTACAAACTGAGAAGAAATTTGAGAGGATGGTGTAGGCTGGGGTCTGCGCTTTTCCTACAGAACTATAGGGAAAGGTCCAGAACTGTACCAATTTTGTGGCTATTGCTGGGCCTGAAGTTTTACGTCCAAATGGGATATACCTGGGGACACCTGGTTTTGATTGTCCTAGAATAATGCCCTCTCTGCCACCCCCTACCCCAAAGAAATTCCATGAGAGGATATGGTTTCTATGCCGTGTTTGCCCAACTCACTTCAGGAAAGCTGCTATACTTAGTTTTTTTGTTACTCTGGATCTCTGTTTTTTATCCCTGTTACCTAAATTAACTACTGTTAGTGAGAATTACAGGGGAATTTTGGACAAATTAAATGCCTGAGGTAGACTATTAGTTCCTCAGTGTAATAACCTCCTTTCCACAATTGCCTAAGCAATGCCTAATCCCATGCTTCTCTTGTCTCCAATCACTCATATAAAATATATAAGAAGCATGTTAACCATTACTTCCTAGATGGTTAAGAGAATGGGGTTCCCTTCCTTTATTCCTGCTCCTCTCCAGAAATACTAACTTTAAAAGAAATGCAAATCAAAACTTCAGTGAGAGATCACCTCATACCTGTCAGAATGGCTAAAATCAACACTACAGGAAGCAACAGGTGCTGGTGAAGATGTGGAGAAAAAGGAATACTCATGAACTGTTGGTGGGAAAGCAAACTGGTGCAGCCACTCTGGAAATCAGTATGGAGGAGGTTCCTCAGAAATTTGAAAAATAGAACTACCCTACAATTCAGCAATTGCACTGCTAGGTATTTACCCAAAGAATACAAAAATACAAATTAAAAGGGATACATGCACCCTTATGTTTCTAGAGGCATTATTTACAATAGCCAAGATATATAAGCAGCCCAGGTGCTGTCAATTGGTGAATAGATTAAGATGTAGTGTATATACACAATGGAATATGATTCAGCCATAAAAAATAATGAAATCTTGCCATTCACAATGACATGGATGGAGCCAGAGTATAATTCTAAGTGAAATAAGTCAGTGAGAGAAAGATACCACATGATTTCGTTCAGATGTGGAGTTTAAGAAACAAAACAAATGAGCACAGGAGAAAAAAAAAATAGAGAGAAACCAAGAAACAAACTCTTAATTATAGAGAACAAACTGATGGTTACCAGAGGGGAGGGGGGCTGAGGGTTTGGGTGAAATAGGTGATGGGGATTAAGGAGTGCATTTGTGATGAGCACTGGGTGATGTGTGTAAGTGTTGAATCACTATAATGGACACTAGAAACTAATGTGATACTATGTAGTGAAACTAATATAATGTTAACTAACTGGAATTAAAATAAAAACTTAAAAAAATAAAATAAAGTCGATGATATCTAGTACACTGAGGATGATGTATTCAAGTATTTCAAGCATTGCAGAACCTCACTGGCAGGGACTTTCATGTTCTACATATCCCTTGTTCTTTCCTGAATTTCTGATACAGGTCAAATGCAAAATGCCTTACCTTTTAACCTATGATGATATCCAAAATAGGCCACCATGCCTGGTCTAATTCTAATCCCCAAACCATTGGTCTAGAACCTCTAAGTATCCATCAGTGAATTGATGTCTGCTTGAGTTCTCTCTGTGGATCAGCTTTCTTGCTCTAAAGGTGATGTGACTCCCTTACAAACTCTTTTAAAGATGTAGTCTTCCATGTTTCTTTACAAAACCTACCCTTTGGTATTTTCTTAAATTACCTCTCTTAGGAACGATCCTTGGTAAATTCAGATTAAGATGTAGTTTTGTCTTTGTAGTTGTGTCTCATTCTGTGTTTTGGGGGCCATGTTCCATTTTCTCTCTGTCTTTTTCACTCTGAGAGGGTATTGTGACAAAGAATCATGCTCTATAAATATTTGTTAGATAAATGCATGGCAAATAGTATGTACACTTATTTGTACCTTATATTGACACTAATTGTCATGTCTAATGACTAATTGTCATTGTCTTGCCAGGGTTAGTTCTGTGGCATAGTTTGGTTAAGGCATAGCCAAATATTGTGTCACAGTGTGATAATATTAGACAGTACCATCCCCAAATCCTAACACTTCTAGGTAATGCAGCCGACAACAAATAGTTCATTAGAATCAAGGAATTGTAGAAAATAATTATCACTTTTCTTCAATCATGAACACTAAATATTTCAACTCAAACAGCAAGTTTCACAACATGACGGAGATATAGCCCATTGTATTTGTCCTTAGGCTTAGTCCATTGATATGGAGGCTTCACTTCTAAATTTTCAGAACAGATTGTGGGGATACCTCCATGCTTAAGGTAGAGAACCTTCCTTTTGGTTCTTACTCCTGTTCACTCCCAACATAATTTCTAGAACTTTTGTGCCTTTTATTCAAACTCCCCACCAAGTTTCTACCTCCCCTGGTAGCTGGCCTCTGGCTTGTATTTGGCATTTTCTGTTTTCGTCTCTGTGGAAGCAGAGGTAAAGAGAAATACGGAAGGAATGCTTATGGATGTTGGGAGAATCTAATAGAAAATCAGTAAATTTGTGTCTCAAAGATTAAGCTCCTCAGGCATATAGTAAATATTTCATTAAAACAAGACTGTCTATATCTTTTTCAACTTTGAGATACATTACAGAAATTCTCTTCTATTACTTTAGACTCAGAAGCCAGAAAAGAGGAAAGCAGGTTATGAAGAAGGTAAATCTTTTATGACTCTGTTATCCACATCTATTTTAATTCATTTATGGTTAATTTGAAGTGATGGACTCCATATGCTGATAAATAAATCTTATCAATGGGATGAGAGTGTGTAAATTTATAGAAAAGATAAGGTTGAGATATCTTAGAAAATAGAGTCCTTGATCGCACAATTGGACTATTGAAACTAAATTCTAAAGTTCCAGGACACAGTAAAAATAAATAAACCTATCTATCTATATCATCTATCTATCTATCTATCTATCTATCATCTATCTATTCATTTCAGTAAATGAGGCAGAGACAAGCTAAGCATTTTGATCCATTATTTAATATTTTGTGTAATCAGAAATAATGAATTTTCCTGATACAAATTTTGGAGCTACTGATACCTTGATAATTATGGCTGAAGCAATAGAAAAATGAAAGAAGAACAATTTCATATATATGTACATATATGTATATACATATGTATATACATATATATGTGTATATGTATATGCATGTGTATATACATATATATGTGTATACATACATATACATATACATATACATATACATATACATATACATATACATATACATATGTATATATGTGTGTGTGTGTATTTTTTTTTTTCACGGTGATCTTACCTGAATCATATGATCTGTTTTGATTTTTTTTGGGGTAGTGACATTACTAATATGTGTTTTTCATTTATATTGGCAAATATTTCATTTTAGTTGGCTGATTTCCCAGTTGTTTTGCTGTTCATTAATGTCCTTGCCATTGGGTAGGGAAGTGTGGGGATGAGAGGGAAGTATACTAAAAGGAAGAGACTTAGCTTGAATGAATCAAGTTTGCATCTAATTATGAGCAAGCATAAGTGTATATTTTTTTTTAAAAAAGGGATATTCTTTCTTTTAATAATTATGTTATATATTATGAATATTTTGAAGTACACTGAGAGATGTTCTGACTAGAACATATATTACATATATTGTTTTCTTCTGTGTGAAAGTCATTCATGGCCCAAAGCTTTTGCAGATAATTTTAGGTGATAATGGATTGTCTCTATTTCCTAATATTCAAAATCTAGCCCAATATCATATTAAAACTCCAAACATCACCAATTAATTATTTTCACAACCAGCTGGCCCTACCTCAGGCAAGGAAACTTTCTGTGGGATAAAAGTTATACATTCTCCTTCTTCAGCTTTTCATGAGTGACAGAAAACAGAGTCTTTATCTGTCAGATAGTCCAGGCAATATATACCATGCTCTCCAGTGATCCTCAGGAAGCCATCCTTATTTAGCTTGGGAGGAGAGGAAGCCCTTCCTGACCCTACCACACAGGAGGTGGGGAGAGCACACTGACCAGTCTCTCCAGATAAATCCTCACCACCACTGTCTTTAATTCTCTGTCACTCTTGCCTCCCACACACAAGCTGGAGTTGGGTGATGGGGCAATGTTGCCAGAAACAAGCATTATATAAGTATTGTACAGAAAACATAAGAATCAACTTAAAACTGGAAGTATAGTGACATCTAGTATATTTTTTCTGGCCTCAGAGGTATTGGATAGAAACTCTGAGGTTATAGGAAATATACCCGGTTGTGTTTTAAAGCACAAGTACTGTATCTGGCACATAGTGGTACTCAGGAGATATCTATTACCTTTTTATTTCCCATTACTCTCTCTTTTTTCTTAAAAAAACCCTCTCTGAACTAAATTTCTTTCCAGTCCACAACTTTAAATCTACAAATGTCCTCTTTTATAAATACATCATATGCACATTTCTGTACACTTTTATCAATTCATTTCCAATAACATGGAAAAGGAAGGAGATTGGGTTTATAAGTAAACATCATTAAGGAATATTAAGTATAAATATGGAGTATATGGAAAGTTAAAAATTATATCCTATGTGTTTGGAAATAATTGAGAACCACAACAAAAATACACGAAATATTACCAGACATTTCTATTTGTCTTTTCTCAACCATAATGAGACTTTAGAACTAAATGATGTTATTAATTTACAACTGAGGATAAAAAGATGTCACAGTGAGTAGAAGTATATTTCACTTCCTCAGTGCTGTGCCTCTGTCTACTTAGGGGTGTTTTATGAAAGATCCTCCATCATATTAACCAGGAATATTTAAGTCTTCTTTCTTCCTTTAAATAGTCTCATAGATTTTAATAAAAAAATCTATGGATTTAATGATTTCAATATCAAACCTTCTTAAATTTATTTGTACTTCTGTAGCCTACCATTTACAGGATAGTTTTACTATTATATAGAGAAATACTTTCCATTTTTTGAGTGAAGTCACTGCAAGGTCCAAGGAGTGACATCTAAAAATCCTAAATCAACAATCGAAAAGAGCTGAGATGGCCTGAAGGAATATCAAAAGCTGATAAACTGGCGTGTCCGAGCAATGGTCAGTCAGAGATCAGATCAAGAGAGCATTTCACACCCTTGAGCAAAGGAGTAGACTGTGCGAAGTCCAGTTAAATAATATGAGAATACTGGCAGGCAGCAAAAATATGTGAATAGAGCATCTTTGGAAGGGTGAAGAGGAAAGGTAATGGGGATGGACATGAAGCAAAGAAGAATTTTGACACAGAGCCAGTGCACTGTCTTGGCCTCCACTGTCTTTATATTCCTCTCGGTTGAGATTCGGTCCTGACTGAACCTGCCTTGGAAGTAAACCTGGTAACTACAAACAGCTGCTTGGCTGCTTGAGTAGCAGACACTTAATCTACATTTGCCGGGGTGGAGGACAGACATATTTCTCCAGCATAGGCAGCTCCTTGACACTAATATCAGTGAACATGCTCTCCGTGCCTTTCATGATTTTGTAAACTTTGATCACTGTTGCTTCATCTTTCATGTTTGCAGGCTGAATGAGTCTTTAGCCCTTCCACATGTGGCAGGCCCTCTTTCCGCTCAGTAATTTAAGTTTATAGTTCTCCAGACATTCTTCAACTCCATTATTTCCTGAGGTGGATCAAGGAGACTTTCCAGGTGTGGATTCTTTGTTGTTTTGAATAAGGACAGGGCAATAATTTCTATTTTATTCCTAAATGCTTCTTAAAAAAAAAAAAAATCCCAACGTGCTTTGGGCTCCGAATGTCTTTGAACAGTTGTTTTCATGGAATCATACAGTGCTTTCTCAATATCAGGTCTTATGTGAATTCAGTAGATCTGAGTTGAGGTATGATAGTCTACATTTCTAGCAAGTGCCTCCGGGATATTGCTGGTGTGTGGACCACACTCTGAGTTGTGGTGGGTTAGTGCAATAGCTATCAGCGTGTTTCTTTGTGGCAAAAGAAAAACAAATTGAGTCGAATATGCATTATTCTCTACCTTCTATCCCCCAATCCCCAATCATGACTTTCGAATTTTCTAAATTTGCATGTGCTTATTGATTTCCTTAAGAAAACAAATACATAGCCTCTCACTGCATTTTATTTATGTGAATTTAACAGTGTAAAGTTTGGAAGTGTTTGACGCTTGCCAAATACATTTCAATTTAGTTATATGCTTCTCGTGACATCATGAAGCCTGTCATCAAGGCACATACATACATAGAGTGGAACAGGTTAGCAAAGAACTGCAATGATGCTCGATGGGAAGTGACAGAAGCTAAAAATGAGGCTACCGACACTACAAGGTAATCCAAAATGACACAGATGGTAACCAAGCAATTTGACTCTCTCTAGTCATAACTCCAGCAAAAGTTGGTATCAGGGGCCAAATACCTTTGCTACCCCATCATATGGATAAAGAGATGTAGAATTTGGTTTACAGTTAAAAATTCAGCCAGGGTTTGAGGTGGGGTGACTGAGGTATAAGATTTATTGCCATATTAGAAATTCAAAACTATGGGTTAAGGTAAATAAACTCAGTACAAGTCTCCCTTTGCCAGGAGGAGAAGGGAGGAACCCACTTAAATCTAGCTCTAATTGGGAGATAATGCTGTCTCATCAAAGTTGGTTTTTTTTTTTTTTAATTTTTATTTTTTTAGAGAGAGAGAGAGAGAGAACATGAATGGGGGAGAAGGGCAGAGGGAGAGAGAGAATATCAAGCAGTCTCCATGCTCAGCATGGAGCCCAATGCAGGACTCCATCCCATGACTGTGGGATCATGACCTGAGCTGAAACTGAGAGTCAGATACTCGACTGACTGACTGAGCCACCCAGGCGCCCGTCATCAAAGTTGTTTTAATAAGCTGCATCCTTCTTTCCTTATATCAATTTAAGAGATGGCAGAAAAAGTCAAGTATGCCATGCTTGTATAGATTATTTTTAAAATAGCTCAATGGAGACTGCAGGTCCAATATAAATATGGGGTTACCATAATGTCTCATTTTAATAAAATCATTAATCTGAATAATATATCCTTCCATGGCAAATACTGACACATTGTGACTTTTAAAAAGGCTTTTAGAAAATCTAAATAGTTTTCACTTATATTTCTCATCTGTGTGATTATTTAACACTGCTTTTAGGGAGAAGACACATTTCTTCCCCATTTCTGATAGTTTCTTCCATGTAGGGTGGGCTCTCCCATTTAACACTCCTGCCCCTCTCCCCCTCCTCATTCATCTATTTGTTAAGTATTGGAATAAACTGGGCATGAGAACCTTGGCCTCTTCCTCTCTCTTTTGTGAGGTCTGCTTGCCTACAGAAGTCTGATGCTCTTGGTTATAGGATCACCCTAAAAGCTAAGGCTCTGCCCCATAGAAAGGTTCATGGTGGTCCAGGGCTGTGAGGGACTGGGGGGTGGGGGGGAGGGGTTATGTCTTTCTGATTTTTTGGGATCAATAGTAGGAAGTGTATCATTGTCAGTTGTCCAAGCCACATTCTACAATTCCAACTTTAGTACCAATAAAGGTAGTATTTGGTTCCCATTTTTATAATCTTTTTGTCTTTCCAGTTGCTTTCATACTTTGGCAGAGAAGAGGTAATATTTGTGTGACTGACCTTTGAACTCAAACCTTATTCATCATCTTCATTCCTTCAGAGAACCCTAGGAGGCTAGTTCTAATGGGAAATATGTTGTTTCCTTCTCATGATTAATGTATATGGATTCTCATATTTATTAAAAACCATCCCAAAGTCAAGATTTGGGGAATTTGGAGTGAAAAAAGTTGAATTAGAACTATAGCTTCCATGTTACTATAATTCATTAGTTGGCCATTCACTCTCTCTAAGTCTTAGTTATCTAGTCTGTGAAATGGGGATCAAATGTCTGCTGTCTACCTTGAAGAGTGACTATAAGGTTAAAATTAAACGCATATGAAAATGCCCTGACAAGCATAGAGCACAGCAAAGATGTGTCATTATTGTAAGAGTTCTTTATATGTGTAAATAGGCAAACACACATTGAAGATATATAGGACATTGCTTTTGAGAGTATTCACATTGTTTCTCTTTATAGAAAGCTTGAATTTAAGCTGTTTTTTTTTTTTTCTATGTATACTATTAACTCTTATTTATTGGGTTATATTCTTATTTCATACCATAAGATATGCTTTCTTCCAGAGCTACTTTTTGCTATATACATTAAAAATGGATCATTTTTTTATATCTAAGCACTATGATTGGCAGAATGTATTTCCATGTCACGTAAAGATGTTTAAAAGTGAATTATGTTTATAGCACTTATGTAGTTTTTTTTTAATGATGTAAATATCACCTTGTCTTATTGTTGTGCGTTTTTAGATTTATTACTTTTAGTTATATGAGGTGTCAAATAACATTTGCTAGCCTTATTTCAGTACAGGCACTTTTAAAATGTCAACCAAACAGATGTTCTACTATAAACATGAATAAAAATGAGGGCATAGTGAGACTAAATATAGTATATTTTACTATGTTAATATTAATATTACTTAAGATTCAGTAGTGATGAAATTATATATAATTAATGAAAATGACAAGAAAAACACCCAAGTTATAATTCTTTAAACAATATTTGTACTTTAAGTTATATTTCAAGGTTAAGAGTTATTTAATAGTTTTAAATAGCAAGATTATGGAGTAAAGTTAGATGAGATTTCTAGTGTTATTGTGTTATTCTGATTATTTCTTATGTATGAATCTGATGCTGATTTTATTTTTTTTATTCTGATTTTATGATCTGATTTCTGTTCTCATTTTTTCTGATTCTGATTCTAATAGTGCTAAATCTCAATGCCATCTCAAGTTCAATATAAGTGGACATTATATACTGATAATATGTGCATATTACTTAGCACATAAAAAAGGTGGAAAGGAGAAAAATCCATGCTATGAGAGAAAAGAAAACATAACTGTGAGGTTTTTTTTTTTTTCAGTTTTGTATGTATCATAGCACCTATATGTATCATAGAACCTAAATTTTTTAAAAATGTGTAACTAGCTTAAAAAGTAAACCAAACATGTTGTTAAATTAAAATATGACATAAAACAATTAATTTGTTCCTTTAAAACTTTACTTCTTTCTCTTGCTGTATTAAAAATGTATAAAATGTGTTTGCATAAATATGAGTCTTACTCTGTGTAAATCTATATACATAAAACATTTTGGGTTCTTCTAAATTGATTACAATAGTAATAATATAATAATGTCATATAAATCTATTTTTTTATTTTTCTACGGTTGTTTCTATTTTTTAAACGCCTATTGTGTATTAAGGATTTGGGTAGGTACCTTATATGTGTTGTCCTATTTAATATATTTGTTTTTAGTTGAAACTAAATTGATAAACATTTTATCTTAAAACACATTTTTCTTAATTCAAGACAGGAAATACATAAAAAGAGTTCTTGAATTTTGAAATGTATCTGTAAAGAAAATTCATAAGTATAAAAGCAAACAATTCCAAAACTATTAATAACATGCATTCTTGTGAATATTCATGATGAACTAAAAATAGCCCTTGTGTGCATGGAGGGACTTTGTTCAAAGTTAAAAAAAAAAAATGTATATACGTGGAAAGAAAATCTGTTTTTTTCTTCTGGAGAATGTCCACATGGAAAGAAAATCTGTTTTTTTTTTTTTTTTTGGTTTTATGTTTATTTTATTTTATTTTTTCTGGAGAATGTCCTGTAGTCTCAGCATATTAAAAATATATATATTGTAGACACTTTATATGTATGTGTATAATTCTTTCCTGTTGGTAGTTATTCAAAGAAGCCATTAGGTGATTTATTTCAAATAAATAGCAATTCCCTAATCTGCTCTGTAAGTTTAAATTATAAACTAGGTTTCCCTAAAAATAAGGAATACCTGATAGTTTATCCTTAATTGTTCTCAGTTCATACACAAAATGAAATTCATTTTAAAAGTATTTCATTTATTAAAGTTTGAAGCAATTTTGAACACTGCAAAAAATCTTTTTTAACTTTGTAATTTGTAATTCTAGACATTTAAAAAATAAATCCCTAAGTAAAATAAAATATTTTTTTTCCTTCCTTGGTCAACAGGGATTTATTTAAACAGGTATTAAAATAATAATAAAATACTCAAGTAAGGTGAAAATAATAAAGGTTAACATTGCTATTATTTTAGAATTTACAAAGGCTGTTATTAACACCGCTAGTTAGCCCATAAATTAGGTATTATTTTTCATCCTTTATACATTAGCAATCTGAGCCTCAGAGAAGTTAACTTGCCAAAGGCTACTGACCTAAGGGAATTTAGTAAGGTTAGAGTTAAAAGAATATCTTAATTCTCATTCAAACAAGGATGAAAATATATCATGTTAGACAGAATGTCTTTACTGACTACCTATGAACCTATAAATTTTTCTACTTTGTTGTCAGAAAAAAAAATCTGCTAGACAATCTTGATAACTTTTTTGACAAATTTTCATTGAAATTTTATTTATTGTTTAGAGAGGTTACCAACCACAAACACCAAAGTTTTTAAAGTTTTAAAGCCAGGTTATTAGTTTTTTATTCTTGCTGTAACAAATATTAACTTAACTTTTGTAACACAAAGGTAGTGGCTTAAAACAAGACATTTATTCTCTTACAGTTCTGAAGGTCATAAATCCACAATGGTCCCCATAGGTCCACAGATGGAGAGGATTTTTGCCCCAGGGTGGATTATTTATAAAACCTCACTCATCCTTAATTTAGATGATGAGGTTTGGGAATTTTCAGCTGATAAGACTTATATGAAAATCTGAACTTGATGTTATAATGGGTTGAGAAATTTGAAGACCTTGGATGAGGTGAATGTATTCTGCATGTGAGATGAACATGAATCTTTGGAAGTCAGAGGGTAGCTACTGCTGAGATGGCTGAAGGGATCACCAAGTCACATACATACCCTCTTCAAAGGACTTCTATGTGACTGAACAATTTACTTTTTGATCCTTCAGAGGCACTAGCAAGATTTTCAACCACAAAATTGGCTCTCTCTCCAGAGCATGCTTCCCGACAATGACTCTCCAATGTAGCATTCTTTGAGGAATCAGGATAGTCTAAGAATTCTCCCAGTCATTAATGCTGTCTTTTTTGCTTAACAGTTACTACCTCAATCTATCTCTAACCACTTGCATTCCACTATAAATAGCAAGAATAAATGAGGCTGCACCCCAATACATTCCTTGGAAATTTCTTCAGCTAATTTTCCAGTTCATCACTTACAAGTTCTGTTTTCTATATGACTATAGAATACAGTTCTGCAAAGTTTCCTGCCACCGTATAATGAAGATACTTTTCCCTACAGTTCTGATAACATATTCCTCTATTCCTTACAAAATCTCACAAGCAGCACCTTTACCCTCCATATTTCTATCTAGTCTGTTTATGACACTTTGGGTATTCTTGAAGATAGGCTTATCATGTCCCTCATGTCTTCGGAGTTCTCTCTTGCAGAGTCATTAACATCTATATTTCTATAACAGTCTCTTTAAGGCAATTTACATTTTTTGAAATTTCATTTTCAAATACTTTTAAAAAACTACTCAATCTACACCATATATCTTGACAGCCTAGTAAGTGTAAGGGACTGCTCAAGAAATAGGGGACATAATAATCATTAACACAGGAATTTTGTTCTTAAGGAGCTTGCATTATATTTAGAGGAGATAAACAACATATAATTTACAAGAAAATATCAAGCAATTATAATGCAAGCTTGATTTGAACATTTTTCTATTGAAGTTATAGTTTTTTCTATCATGCTTCTATAATTTTTCCAGCCTTTCCCCATTACCCAATTATAAAGCTACTTCCATACTTCTGGAAGTATTTTTTCAGCAGTACGCTCCTCTCTGCTATCAAATATATATTCGATGCCTATTGCTATTCTAATAAATTACCACTGGGGCACCTGGGTGGCTGGCTCAGTCAGTTAAGCATCTGACTTTGGCACAGCTCTTGATCCCATGGTTCCTGAGTTCGAGCCTCTCATGGGGCTCTGTGCTGACAGCTGGATCTTGCTTCAGATTCTGTGTCTTCCTCTTTCTCTGCCCCTCCCCTGATCATGCTCTGTCTCTATCTTAAAAAAAAAAAAAATTAATAAATTACTACTACATTAGTAGCTTAAAACACACATTTATATCATTACAATTTTGAGGATCAGAAGTTAGTCTTTCTTGGCTAAAATCAGACTCAGCAGGAATGGTTCCTTCTAGAAGTTAGAGGAAAAAATCTGTTCCGTGAATCTTCCAACTTCTAGAGGCTGCTGAAGCAACCTCACCCCCATCTCTGCTTCTATTGTCACATCACCTACTTCGTAAAATGTATCTCTGCTTCCCACTTATCTCTTTTACTTCCCACAAAATCTCTTTTACTGTATAAGGTAACATGGATAGGCTCCAGGTATTCAAATGTCAACAACTTTGGAGGCCATTATTAAGCCTGCCATAGCTTGATATTATCCCTCATTGTTTTTTTTGTTGTTGTTATCTTCCAGTTTTAGTTGACTCTGAAAGGCAATTATGTTTTAGTGGCCTGGAAAGGTAGTATTATAAATTCGTTACTGGCCATTTATCCAAGTGTTGTTATTTTTTAACAATAATATATATAATACATATAATGATGTATGTGATTTTATGTAATGTAGATGATCTACGGTTTAAAAGAAGTTACGATATTAAGATTATGCAAAAAAAACCATTTCTGTGAAAGTCAAGGTATGAAATAATCATATTAAAGATAATTAATCATGTTGCTTTTCCTGTCAGAATACACCACCTCTTGTTAGATAAGAGAGAAGAAAGATGATATGGCCAAAAAGCTTTTGTCAAAAATGAGTTAGGTACTTGCTTTGATCTTAACTAAGATCACTGGATATGCAAGCTTCACTTTTATAAATTTGGAGCTCTCATTCTGTGTATATGCCTATATTGAGAGAAAAAGAAATAGCATATATCTAGGGGCTCCTGGGTGGCTCAGTTGGTTAAGCATCCAACCTCGGCTCAGGTCATGATCTCATAATTCATGAGTTCGAGCCACACGTCAGGCTCTGTGCTGATAGCTTAGAGCCTGGAGCCTGCTTCCAATTCCTTGTCTCCCTCTCTCTCTGCCCCTTCCCTGCTCGTGCTCTCTCTCTGTCTCAAAATAAACATTAAAAACCTTTTTTAAAAGAAATAGTATATATCTATAAAGGAGAAGTTTGAGGGGTTTAGGATGTTTATTTATTTATTTTTTTTCAGATTACAGGAAACCTAAAGTAAGTTTCAACAAGTAGATGAAATGTACAGTTGGCACTATCCTAAAAGCAAATTACCTTTCTCCTCTAGGCAGTACAACCACATGTTATGAATCTGGTTCCACAAACTACAAAGGGACATTAGTTACATTTCTTCACAAACATTTGGCACTACTAGAGCTAGGGAAAGCTTATGCCTTAATAATGTCAGCAACTGAACAGTAACGCCACATGTCTAGTTTTTAATCCAGCATGCTTGGAGTTAAACTCTGATCCCTTTCTATCACATCCAATTGACTGTCAGTATCCGTTCCATCCAAATTCAGGGCCACTGAGCTAATTCAGCTCTATGGAACTGTTCCACTGGCTATTCAAGAGCATTGCAATTCTCCTTCCTCCTCACAGTCATCATGTGAGGTCTCCAATTCATGTTCTACACACGTGACCCGAACGGTTTTTTCCTAAAATGCTACTTCAATCGTGCCATTTCCCTCCTCAAAATTATGCAAAGTAATTTCAGGTTTAAGCCCAAACTTCTTAATTCAGGTTGTGGGGACTTCAGGATCTGGCTCATGTCAATTTTTGAGTCACATACCCTTGGATCCTCCTCAGAGAGAATTAAGCTCTTCCCTGGGCTTCTTGATAATCACAACTGGCCTGTTTTTCTCACCTACTATGTTGCATGTAATTTTCAAAAAATGTCATTACCCTTAATGGCACACTTAAAACAGAAACAGGCTAAAATTATCCACGGATGTTGTATAACATTTCCTTGCTTAAGTTTTAGGCAGCACAACTGGGATGTGTATAGGAACATATTTAACTCTTCACTATGCTTCTTCTCCTACTGTGCTAGAATTCAGGTATCACCCGAACATGGTGCTTATGTCTCTTGTAGTACTTAGCATAGTTCTTAGCTTAGTATTCTCCCCACTAGACAGTGGCTCCTTACGGAAGGAATCATGTTCATATCCCAAGAATATAATATTGTATCTGGTGCAAAGTTAGGTCTTCATTCAATGTTTGTTGAATGAAGAGACATTTTAAGATTTTTTTTTTTTTCCCCTGCATGGCAATGTGGCCAAAGAGAAGTGATTTGCATATGAGGGAGGAAAAGGCATTTGAATAAAAGGACCAAAACCAACAGGGAAAACCTAAATGCTAAGTCCATTACTTACAAAGTTTAAGGATAGTAGGCAAGTCCTATAGGCCCCATCTATTTCTTCACAGATTCCATGTTTTCAAATTGTGTATATGTGAAACCAGGTAAGGAGCTGTGCCTGCAGGAGGTGGTAGATTTATTTACTTTTGGGATGGATAACTGATGAAGCTTCCATTAACACATTTTTCTAGCCAATTGTGCGTGTCTGGAGAGGGGTGCAGTGATGTTTAATAACATAAAGATGTAGCCTTAGTAATTACTAGGGTTTGTGTAGCTGATTTAATTTGAAATAGAAAATGAAACAATACAAAATACAAATGATGTTGAATGGGCTTTATTCACTGAATATAGGAAGAAGAAAAGATATTTTGAATAGATAGTATAGGTACCTAAGAATTTGTGGAGACACAGACAAAATAGGAGACAAAGCAGGAAAAACTATAGGATGTTCTGATTTTTTTTTTTTTTCCTGAAGCTGTGAAGTCATTTAAGAACGTGATGAGAGTTTTTACAATGGGGGTTAAGATTTTAGTAGGGGTTACAAGACACATATATTTCTCATATTTTTAAATAAAGGATTAGTGCTTTATGAAAAAATTATAATTAAAAAAAGAAATCAAGTAAATACTAATTGATAGTTGAGCCATATATTGTCTAGGTAGTTCTACCTTTGTTGAATGTCTGGAGAAACTTTGGGAAGACCTTTGCACTGTGCATTAGAACTAATTATATGTTAAAGAGTTATTTTGATCCTACATGCTTGAAAGAGTTCCCAGATACAGTACAGACCCATTGTTTTTCCTAATAGTTTTGCTAGAATTAGGTATAGACAATTAATTATGTGGTTACCTATCACACATCCTATGCTCTATTCTACTGGTGGGCACCTCTATCTAGAAGCAAGTAGAAGAGGGGCAGTGGCTCATTCTTGTGTATTGTGTAATAGTCTTGTCATGAGAGTAGCTAGAAAGGCTGAGCTTATTAATACCCAGGAAATTAGAAACCACATAGAGAGAGTAATGGGCTAAATCAGGAAGCCAATAAAGACCTATTACAAATTAAGTTCAGTTTGTCATTGTTTAAGATAATCCTTGGTTTACTTTCTATGCCTAATTTAGATCCATGTCTTAGAGCCAGCAGTCATCCAGATGGTGGTAGTTCTTTGGGACTTGACATTATTTTAAAAGGTCACCACAGGCAAATTATAACTGGCACCTCATTCTTTTCAGAGACCAAACATCTGTGAACTTGCTCCAATTTTGAATCATTGCTAGAGTATTTTCCCATGGTAGCTCCTTGCTGACTTTCTTTCTGAGTGACCTATGTGAACTAATATTTTTCCTATTAAAAATTGTCCCATGTATTATATACACAGGCCCATAATGTTCCTAAAATTTTGTCACTTAAATTTGAATCAAAAGGTAATAGGTTTTTCATTTAGAAGCAAGCCATAGATTCATTGACAGTAACATCAAATGTTTAAGAGATGTCCCTTATGTAAGATGTATTTCCTTCCTGAAGTGTCACTACATCCAGCAAACTTACATCATTTACTCTGGTGCCCCAAAAGTATTGTACAAACAAATAAACAGTGTGTGCATATATGCTATGTATTATATATGTAATGTTTCAATTACATTTCAAAAGTTCACATCTCCTTTTAATATGAGAGAGTAAAAATGTATAAAATTATGAGACAGCTGTACATTCTTTCATATTATCCCCATGTACTCTCATCCACAGATACGCAGATCCCTAGGTTTTCTGTTATTTACAGACATGTATTATATGTGTATGTTATGGGAAGAGGTATGTGGGGGAATGGAAATGTATCTTTTATTTCACCACCCTGAAACATTTTACTACTACTTTGCTACACCTGTAAGAATTAATGCTCATACAAAAGATTCAGAGGCCATTAATTATGAATGAAAGCTTCAATTATGGTCAGTGCAATTTTTGAATTTAGTGAATTTTCTTATTTTTTTTGCCTCCTTCCACACACCTATTTGAATAATATTTAAAACAAAACAAAACAAAACAATTCTGCTCAGTATTAAGCTCTTGTTCTGATCCCTAACCCTATACTTAAAGTCTGGCTTCTTTGCTTGGTTTGTGTTAATAAACTCTCCACTTACAAAGAGATGCTGTGACTATAGGCACTAGCCTTGTAAACATATTCCTTGCTATAGACAACTCTACCACTTGACTTTTGAGTATAACTCATGTAGTGAAGATAATTCCCTATAGTTTTTTAATGACTGTCATTGCAATTTGTTTACTAAAGGCAATCCTAGGACTATTTAAAGCAAAGAATGCAGCTTTAAAAATCATCTTGATGTGTTGTAAAAACATATGGATGTCTAGAGTGGGGCCTCAGATACATTTTTATTTATATAATCTGAAGTGTAGCCTTATTTGACAGCCACTAACTACCCCTATAATATAAGCTCCCTAAAAGTACACACGTACATATAACCTCTTGGTGGAATTCAATAACTGTCTACTTCCCCATTTATAACTCTAAACTCAAGGACATAAATGGGTTATAGTGATATGTTAGAGTTTTCAGACTAAGAAATTAAGAGGCCTTCCACATCAAGTTGTCATTTTTCTGTTTGGAACACATCTTTGGTTACTCTTTTCTCTGGGAACTCTTGGAAATATAGATGGATCATCTCCCATTTGGGAGGCAATCTTCAAACCACAATGAATTCAGATGTTTGGAAGAAAGACCCAGCAGCATTCTCATAGATCCAGATGGAAGAAGGCAGGAAGCATATTGGTTAGGTTAGATATTCTTTGCATTTTGGGGTAAATGCTATTTTCTTTCTTTTTTTTTTTCTTTTCTTTTTCTTTTCTTTTCTTTCTTTCTCTCTTTCTTTCTTTCTTTCTTTTTCTTTCTTTTTTTAAATTTGTGATTGGCTTTACTACTCATTAAAATGGTAAAATTATGAGGATCAAAATACTTTGCGCGACTGGGGATGTTGGTCTCTTTCTGGGCTCCAAATTAAGCTCACAAATAGTGTTAGAGTAGGAGAGCACCAAGAAATTTCAGGCCAAAGCCTAGTCAATAATCCAGTTTCCTCTAAAGTGTCCTTTTACATAATGATACTCATGGGAAAATACCTGCATTTTTACAGTTGCATGATGATTTTAAGAATCTGAGATTTAACCATCTTTGTCTTTCTCAGACATTCAACCAATACTTAACATACTGTCTTCTTATGTATAATGTTTTTGAACATTAAAACATTTAAAAAAATGTTTAAAAAAATGTCAGTTCACTGAAAAAGTGAAATAATAATTTCCTCCCTAATTGAGCTCATCCTCTCTGTACTGTGCGGATAGATAAGTTTCTGTATATGGATTAAGATAGTCATGCATATAATAAATCTCTTTTAGTGTTTGGCATTTTCCCAAGTGGAATTTCAAATCTAATATTTAAAAAAAAATGGACAGCTACATAGCTACATATATAATCTAACCTCCTTAGCCTGGCCATAGCATTAATAAAAAAGATACCTGAAAATATTCTAAGAGTTCAGATTTTTTATTAAAAACAGACATACTTTGTGTTTATACATTAGTAATTCTGCAACTCACAGGAAAAAAAATGATGACTCACCACTACGCTTAATTGGTAAACAGATGAAGAGGAATATTTTGCACTTCTTTTGTTTTCTTTTTAAAGAAAAGAAAAGGTCATTTGAGGTGGTTGAGAGCAGTGAGATCAGTGTAACAGATGTGACCAATTTAATTTTTTGGAGTGGAAAGGGATGAAGCAAAATATTTGGATGTATATTATCCTCATTCTGTGTAAATCATGGCCAGAATTTAAGGTAAAGTACAGTTAATCCTTGAACAACATGGGCTTGAATTGTGCAGGTCTGCCTATACAGCTTCTTTTTCTATATAATACAATACTATAAATGTATTTTCTCTCCCTTATGATTTATTAATAACATTTTCTTTCCTCTAGCTTACTTCATTGTAAGAATATACGTAGATATTAATATCTGTTAATATCGGCTGTTTATGTTATCATTAAGTCTTCCAGCCAATCACTATTAGTAGTTAAGTCTTGGTGAAGTCAAAAGTTATATGTGGGTTTCTGACTACACAGGGGATCAGCCTTACAAACCCCCATGTTGTTCAAGGATCAACTGTATATTTCAAAACAAGAATTTTAATATTTAAGATTCTGACCTCATCAGTAATCAAAGTTTCACAATATCTGTTTTCCAGAAATGCTTTCAAAGGTATCAACAGTTATGATTTAAGACAAAAGCTCTATTGGCAAATATATTTGGGAAAAACCGGTTTAAAAGAGTCAAACAAATTTCTTTATTGCTGTAATTCTAAGAATATTTAAAATGTTAACTTGGACTGTTGTATATAAATTGTATATATATACATATATATGTATATGTATATACACACACACACATGTATAAGTAATATAGGCACACACACATATATATTATATTATTTCTATCATATATGTATATTATAGAAAGAGACCAGTGTTCAAATGTATTTTATATTTATATATATATATATATATATATATATATATATTCTTTTCAGAGCATTTCATGGAGTAGGGTTCTGTAGACCCTACTTAAAAAAAACTGAAATAAATGTTCTTCAATCCACCCACTAAGTCTTTGAGATTGTTTTTGCTGTACTGGTATTCACTAACAAATAGACTAAATGGTAGTATACTGGTCAGAAAATGCTAAATAATCGCAGTTAACTGAATCATGTACTGGTTTTTTATCTAAATTCTGGTTAACCTTTCCCTTTTGTCTAACCTGTAGAAGAAGGTCATCATTAAAATGTGCTTTAATTTTAACCTAAAAAACTGTCTGTCAGAAGGAGAAAAAAAAAAAAAAAAGAGCCTGAAATTATACCAGGCTGTACCTCTGGTTAATAAAATACTTAGATCCCTGATGAAATAAATCATTGTAATAACAATATTTATAATGATTATCATTTCTTCAAAAAGAGAATTAACTTTCGGGTATTCTTAGACTAATTCCATCTGCCACCACAAAATTTGGACTTTGAAACAAGTTCATTAGATATTTCCTAAATCATATCCCCAGATAATGAAGAGCTTCATTAAATATAGATAGCTCTCTATACCCTCTGCGTCCCAAAGGTTTAATATATAAAAGCCTGCACTAGATACAGAAATTATATTTCCATATCAAACCCATGAAGTTGTATAGCATTTTGTGTGAGAGACTTGAGGTCACTGTATCCATCAGCCAACAATAGCTAATATTTGCATTTGACTTCCTTCTTTGCCTGATTTCAATTAAAAAGAAACAACAGCAACAATAACAATGACACAAAACATTTAAAATCCAGTTTTCAAGTAATGATAGCTTGCACTTCTGCAAGACAGCAAAGACGTTCCAACTGAAAACTATGCTAACATCTGCTCTGGCGATCTTTCAAATCCATGCAAGGCAGACAAAAACACCTATCTGAAAGGGCATAAGCTGAAAAATAAACTAGAAACCTGGGTAGATCCACTAGGGAAAATTGTTGGATTGCATAACAGTCATAATACATAAATAGGATTTAAATGGGAACGTTAGGCCACGCAAAATGCTATTCTGATGGTCTGCAAGTCTAATCTTCAGTTTCAAGGTTCTGGGAGTTAAGGCCAAGGAAAGATGTAGCGAGATGCCTGTAGAAACATCTTGCCTAACAATGCTGAGTATTTCTTGTGTATCCTTTAGTGATAACTTTAATATCGCTTCCTTTAAATTTTTTAATGACCTATAAAACAGTTAAAATCTAGTGTGGGAATTCAAATTATCTGGATAAAATTAGCTTTTATCATGACCGATGTAAAAACTATAAACTTTGCCAAATTGTGTAAGAATATATACATCAAATCATGTGAAATGGCCAATATTGTACTGTTTAAACTCAAAACTGTCAGTTTTATACTGCTTACAATATTAAAATGGAAACTAAATGTTATAGTGGATAACAACTACAAAGTGAAATTTCGTATTTTCTTTTTATCTCTTTTTTTCTACTCTTCTATTCTGTGTCTTATTACATGAAACTGAAAGAAGCCAATTGACATTATCAGCACTCAACCTAGGAATTAGCTTACTGATGAAACTGGCATATAGTCTAGTTGTTTCTTCATGTTGAAACAGAAAGACTGCTTTTTCTTTCCTTTTTTTTACCTTTTTTTTTTTTTAAGATTTAATTTTAAGTAATCTTTGCACCCAACATGATCTTGAACTCACAACCTCGAGATCAAGAGTTGCATGATCCACTGACTGAACCAGCCAGGTGCCCCAAGACTGTTTTCTTAAGACAACAAAAGCATAACCTTAATGGACATATTTTCATATATTTTACTATATTAAATTAAAGTCATCTGTATATCAAGATACTCATAAAAAAAGTTAAAAGGCATGTGATAGACCTAAAGAGGATTTTTGTAACTCATATAATAGACACTATAATGAGGGATTGGTAAACAAAATGTACAAAGAACTACAAATTAATAAGCAAGCCCAGCAAACTGATAGAAAAATGGGCAAAGGATAAGAACAGGTAACCACAAAAGAATAAATACTAATGTCAATTCTATAGTTGCCATAATAAATTACAATAAACTTAGTGGCTGAAACAACATAAATTTATTATTTTGTAGTTCTCAGGGTCAGTAGTCTGACAGTTCTCAAAGCATTAAAATCAAGTTATCAGCAGGCTGTATTTCTTTCTGGAAGCTCTTTGGGAGAATCTGTTTCCCATATCTTTGGGTTGTTGGAAGAATTCTGTTTCTTGAGGTCATGGCATCAAGATCTTCATTTTCTTGCAATCTGTAAACTGAGTCATTCTTAGTTTCTAGAGGATACCACATTCCTTGAAAAATTCCCCCCTTTCTACATTTTTAAAGCCAGCAATAGAGGTGGAGTCCTTACATTAATTTCCTTTGACTCTTCTTCCATCTTTTATGCTGTAGGACCTCATAGGATTGGATTGGAAGAATCCAGATAATCCAGAATGATCTCCCCATATCAAAATCTTTAATTTTAATATTCAGTTTCTTCTTTCATATAAGGTATCATATTCATAGGTTTTAGAGATTAGTGTATAGTTATTAGGGGGATGTTATTTAGCCTACCACAGCTAATAAACATAGGGTATTAGTTTAAATTCATTTGTAATCAGGAAACATAGATTAAAACAATGAGAAGTGATTGAATTGAACCCATTGAAATGGCAAAGATTAAAAATTTATTTTCTTAATTATTTGAACTGGCAAAAATTGAAAACATGACAATATCAAGTGTTCGTTCAGTAGGATGTGGGAAGAAGATATATTTATATACCACTGATATATATTGGTATAGGTAATAAATGGCAGATGGTCATGCTCACATATATAAGTAAAATCTATATTTTTGTTTTATGGATACATTCTATATATGTTAATATTCACATAAATATTTTTTTAGTACAAAAATCCATCAAGATCATCACAATGATTTCCTCAAGAAGAGAAAATGTAAAGGTAATATGACTTTGGGTAGTAATCAAAATAAGCTTTACATTATCTATAATAAAAATATATTTTCAAAAAATTCTAGAAGTACAACATGCAAAATAAATAAATAAATAATAAAAGGTCTTTACTGTGGGATACAGGGTTTGTTTTTACTATTATCTATTATCTCTATCATCTGTCTATCTATCTATCTATCATCTATGCATTTGGATTTTTTTAAACTTGTAAAATAAGTATATCTTAAGACAAGGAATAGAAGATCTCTTTAGACTATACAAATATACTCACCAAAATATATTCTAATAATTATTTAAAGTAGGGGTCATCAAAGTTGAACTTTTGGGCTCAAATCTTGATGCTTGCTTTCAAAAATAATGTACATTGGAAAACAGCCATTGTTAACATATTGTCTATGGCTGCTTTCCCGATATAATGGCAGAGTTGGGTCATTGCAACAGAGACCATATTGCCCATAAGGCCTAAAATATATATCATCTGGCCCTTTTTACCCTTTTTGCTTAGAAGGGATTCCTTATTAGAGTTGGCTAGGGATTGTATAAGTCTAGAGCCCATTGCCCCAATATGGGTAATTGTATTGTAGAATTATTTAGCATCAAGAAAATCAAGTCACAAATTAAAAGCAAAGGTGATCATGATGTTTGGTTACGAATAAGTTCCAATGAAATTGTTAAATGAATAAATCACATCTTGTACTCAGCCACAGATTGCTCTACTTAAAGGTGTGTACTGAAAGATAGAATTTTGTGCGGTTCCTCACTGGGAATAGCTCTTCAGTAAATAATCATAATAAAATAAAATAATTATGCTTCACCATGTGAAGCATACCCAATTATTTCATAAATAGTATCTCATTTAATTTTTTTAGCCTATATCCAAATGATAGGACTAATATTCTCATTTTACAGAAGAAACTGAGATTTTGAGAAATTAGGTTAAAATGTTTGCTTAGTAAATGGCATGAAGACCAGAGACCTCATTACTTGTTACCCAGTATGCATTTTTTTCTATTTAATGCTTTCTTCTCTCTTGAATGAGGACACAGGAAAATAAATATTTGATTGGTATAGACTGCTGCTTTTTTAAAAGGCAAGGAACATTATATAAGATACAGCTTTCTCCTAGAAAATAGAAAACTTGGAAATCATGTACATACTTTTTGTAAACCAAATGTTCCCAGCCCTCCCTAACCAATAGGTGTGGTTTAGGTAATCTTTGGGTTATTACTGAAGTCTTATGAGCTTCAAGCTTCTAGTTGCTCACACAGAACTGTTAATCTCTAGTCTAATCTCACACTACTATTGCTGATATTCTCCATGTTGATCATAAACCAGTCTAAGCTTCTACTCACCATGGTGTTCCAGAGACACAATCTATCCCCGGCCCTTTAGGCGCCAATGCATGCTTTAATTGCTGTATCATCCTCCTTTCTTTAGAGCCCAGCCAATACTGTCAGCTTCCAAGTTTCCCTTCCAAGTCCGATATAGCATGGCAGTCTCTTGAAGAAGAGGAATAAAATATCTCACTCTCTTTTGGTGTTCTTGCAGAAGGGTGTCTAGAGCGCCAAGATAAAAGCTGTTTGTACTCACTCCCTTAGTTCTTTTTTCTCCTCAGGGGTTGTAATGCCATCAGATGGTCAAATTGCCATAGATTACTGTTTCTGCCACTCGTCGTACATGAATTCACCATTCTCGTGTAGATGCCCAGGTCATATAGGTAAGATAGCTGATATTTAGGTTCTTATTTCTCTTTGGATAATTTTCTCCTGGGATCAATTATAGCCCTCCTTGAAATATTATTTCTGTTACCTCACCCCAATCTGATAGTCATAAATCTGTGAACACTAAGAGTAGACATGAATAAACTACCTTTCTACCCATTGGTAAGAGCTGACTAAAAATTACCTTCCCACCACCTCTGAACTGAGAGCGAGCCTCATTTGAATAGCAAATCAGTGAATACAGATAGATATTGTTGTGGGAGAAATATTCTAACTCATTATGCCAAAATACCATACCTTAGCACCTTATTTAAATATGAGTATAGTGCTTAAATTCTGTGATGGTTCATTTTTCTGTGTCAAATTTTAGCTGGGCCACAACGCCCAGATAGTCAAACACTATTCTGGATGCTTCTATGAGAGCGTTTTTGGATAATATTTAGATTTAAATTGGTGTGCTTCCAGTAAAGCAGATTGCCAGTTTTAATGTAGGTGGGCCTCATTCAATCAGTTGAAAGCCTGAAGAGGACAAAAGACTGATTTTCCAGGTGCAAGGGGGATTCTCCGGCATACCGCCTTAAGACTTGCACTGAAACATTGGATGTCTTCTCTTTCCTAGGTCTCTAGCCTGACAGTCTTTGCACTTGATGTATAATATTGGCTCTTGTCTGGGTCTCCAGCAAGCTGGCCCATCTTGCATGCTTTTGACTTGCCAGCTTCCATAATCATGTGAGTTAATTCCTTAAAATAAACTTCTCTCTCTTTTTCTTCTTTCTTCTTTCTTTCTTTCTTTCTTTCTTTCTTTCTTTCTTTCTTTCTTTCTTTCTCTTTCTCTGTCTCTTTCTACCTACACACACACACACACCCATGCTCATATGCACCACATATCCTATCAGTTCTGTTTCTCTGGAGAACCTTAATTCATACGATTCATAAAATATGTTATTAATTAAATATATTTATATTTAAAATTCGTGGCAGATACAGGTACTCAATAAACATTTAACAAGAAAGACATGACACATTATCTGGGAATCTTTCAACAATTATGGTAGGAGACTCTTTAGATGTATCCCAATGATCCCAGCTTCTGAATGATATTGGTATCTCTGTGTAGTCTCTTCCCACATATCAGGATTAGTCTGTATAACCAAAAGAATATGGAAAAGCAATAGTATATTAACTTCTGAGATTAGGCTATAAAAGTCACTGTATCTCACATTTTGACTGCTTCCTGTCTCTACCTCAGATCATTTTGTCTGAGAGTTGTAAGCAGACCTATGGGGATACACATGTGGGGAGGAACTGAGGTCTCTGTCCAATAGCCAGTGAGGAACTTTGGGTTCCTGCCCATAGCCACGATAGAAAGCTTGGAGCATATTCTCTAGCCCCACTCAAGGCTTCAGATGACTTCATCCCAGGTGAACTTCTTGAGTGCAACATTATAAGAAGTTCTGTGCCAGAATCATCCAGTTAAGCTGCTCCTGAATTCCTGAGCCTCTGAAAATGCGTGCTATAATAAATAGATGGGTTTTAAGCTGCTGACTTTTGGGGTAAATTGTTACATGACAATCGATAACTAAAACAGACCTTGCTACCAAGTATGTGGTGTTATATAACAAATACCTAAAAACGCAGGGGTGGCTTGGAAACTGGGAAGTGAGCAGAAGCTGGAAAGATTTGGAAGAGAACATTACTGAAAGCTTAATGTGTGTCGTGGCCTTTGAAGAGGCTAACTAACAGTAAAGGCCCGAAGGAGGGATGACCGTCTTACTGGAAACTAGTAGATGGGGAATTTTAGTATGTACTGGCAGAAAGTTTAGCGACCCTGTTGCTTTCAGTAAAGTGGAAAGTAGCAAATAGACCTAAGGAACAGCTTCATTTAGATCAGGAGAACTCCAGCCAGAGGGTTGACGATGTTGTCTGGTTTGTTCTTGAGCTTATCGTAAAATGCTAGAAGAAAAAAAGCTACGGAAAAAGTGCTGAACATGAAGAAACTGGAACTTGATGGCCTGGAATACTCACAGGCTTTCCAGGCTAACAAACAATGCTAAAACTAAGAAATATCTTCCTACAAAGAGCAAATTCAGTCACGGTTGGGGGTGGGGGGCAGTCTTCAAGTGGAGGGTGTGCCTGTCAAATGCATTGTTAAAACCTTAGAAAAACCTAAGTTGGAATTTCAGAGTACTATTGAGTCAGATAGGGTTTTCTAAAGATGTTTAAGGCTATGACTCACAAATCCCTTTAAACAATAGGCCCCATTAAGTTTTAGGGAGTTTCCCTCCACTATGTTAGCAGAAGCTCAGCTAGAGAAGGACTTACTTCAGAGTTATTTGTGATGGGAGTTTTTGTTTAATGGAACGAACCTTAAAAAGATTCAAGAAGACCAAAAAAAATTTTTTTTTAAAGAAAATTGTATTTGGAGAATCATGGAAAGCTTGACTGAAAGGGAGTAGAAAATGAAAACCTTTGGATTTTCAGACTTCTACAAGCAGGATGCAGCTGCAAACACACATTTCTTTTTGTGTTAAGGAAAACATAACATAAAGGATAACTCAGCACAGAATGAAGATCCCAGAGGGTGGACCCCAGAACCACAGTAAGTCATTTATAAAGAGGAGTTGAACTGAGTCTTAAGTAATTTTCATTTTGCCTGGATGGATTTTAGAACAGCTGTGGATCAGTAAGTGTGCCTCCTGTTTTCCCAATTTTTGGATAGGAGTTCTTATAGAAGTTCTCTGGTGTCTGCTCCACCATTGTCTGTTGGGCATGTGTGTGGATGGGGGGCAGGATCCTATGTCCCTTTAGATCACAGGACCCCAAAATGAAAGGACCTGGACTCATGAAGCTTTCCTTAAGGAATTACACACAAGCAGAACTCCCTGAACCTGGGCCTGATTAAATGATGAGATTCTGGATATCACACTGAGGCTGTAATGGAATGAGACTTCAGGCCCTTGGAGAAAAGTGAGACTATTTTGCATGTAGAACACACAGGAATTATTAGTGGAAAGGGCAGACTGCCTCCAAGATAGCCCTCATAGCCTGGAATCCAGACTGTATTATAGTCCTGTCCCACCTTGTAACAAGGTTAGGCCATGTGACAAATTTTTAGAACTAATGGTACTTAACTTCTAACATAGATTACATTAGATTCTGTGCCTTTCATTTTGCTAAGCTCCTCTCTCTCTTTCTCTTTCCCTTCCTTCCCTCAGATCACTTGCTCTGGGAAAGTAAGCTGTCATGTCATGAGCAGCATTAACAGAGAGGACCATGTGTTGAGGGGACTGGGACTCTTGATCAACCCCCAGTGACAAACTGAGGGCTGCTGTCAACACCCATATAGGTGTGCTTCCAAATGTGTCCTCCAACCTTAGTCAAGTTTACTTCCCATGTCAGCCTAAAGATTGACTACAGCCTCCTGAGAGACCCTGAGTCAGAATCATCCGGTTAAAGTATTTCTTTCTTCCTGACCCTCAGAAATTATGTGATAAAATAAATGTTTTTTGTACATTTTTGTTTTTTTGTTTTTGTTTTTGTTTTGGATTAAGCTGCCAAGTTTTGGGTGTAGTTTATTATATAGCAACAAATAATTAATACAATCATCCAAGTGTTTATTAATATCTCAGTAGATCTCCTACTTTGTGTAAAGACCTATCAGAGATAATGAGGAAACATAATATCTGACCACTATATCAATTAAGACTCGATGCTGAACAAAGAAATCACTGTAGGAATTCTGAACTGGAAGAGTTTTAACAGAAGGAAATAGGTACTTAGAAATACTTTGGAAAACTTCAAGTGCATGGTCAAGGCAAGGCCTCTGGGAGCTACTGATCTTGATTTGATTTGATTTTTTTTTGCTGGTGCCAGGAATTAAAAAACACACTCCTATATTGCTGAATGAGTCAGATGGGGTAAAAAAGGCACCACCAGAGCTACTGCTGCTGCTACTGAGGCATGTAAGTCTGGTAAGATGGGAAGTAGAAGAATGTTCCTGAAGAAAAACAGCACATAGCTAATAACATTACATATCAGCATAATCGATGAGGTGCAAAAAAAGTGGCTTCTGCCTCATTCCTACCCTCCAGTTCTTCTCAAAATAATTCAACTAGTGGAACCTCATTCTCTTCTGGAATCACAGTAGCCACAAAGTCTAGGAATATTTCTAGCTTTCTAATTTCTTCAGTTTTAAAGGATGTAACATGGAGGTTGAGAGAACCAATTCTCACTCTTCCTCAATAGTCTGTGCTCACCAGGGGATTACAGGCTTAATGGAATGACAAGATTAACACAATGTGACAAAACTGGAGATGGGGCATGTGCTAAATGGAGTGTTACAGCTTAAGTTCAACAGGACATCAGGAAAAAAAAAAAAAAGGAGATTAGAGTATGATGGAGAATTCAGAGAAAGTTTCATGTAAGAACTCAACTTTCAGTTGAAGCTTAAAAAGATGGTAGGAATCAAACAGAAAAAAAAAGAAAAGATATTTAATGCAGGTGGATGTCAAGAGCAAAGACCTGGATTAATGCAGATGGCAGCAAGTAGTTAGCCTGACTCTAGCAAAGAACAAAGAATGAAAGGTGGTGATAATAATGGACTTTGAAATATAAAAAGCTTTAAAATTTGAAGTTCAAATATATTGCATATGATTATGCATATTCTAAATGCCCATAACACATAACTATATGAATATGAAAAATTATGAATATTGTTATCATTCAGTAAATTTGTTTCTTTGCCAGATGATGATGGCTCCTAGACTGAACTACAGAAATCGACATGCCCACAGATATATCAACATTTTCTCCCCCCACCCTTTTTTTAACCTTTTTTTTTAAGTTTACTTATTTATTTTGAGAGAGAGAAAGAGAGAGAGCAAGGGAGGGGCAAAGAGGAAGGGGGAGAGAGAGAATCCCAATCAGGTTCTGAACTGTCGCTGCAGAGCCTGATGTGGGGGCTCAAACTCACAAGCCATGAGATCATGACCTGAGCGAAAGTCAAGCATAGGCCACTTACCCAATTTAGCCACCCAGGCATGACAACAGTTTCTTCCCCTTAGTCTTAGTTATATTTAAACACAAAATATCTCCTTTATGTTATAGTATCTCAGATCTCACAGCACACAAAGTATTGCTGTTGTTCATTACTTCATTTGATCCTCAGAATAAGCCTGAGAGATGAGAAAGGTAAATAATTACTCTTTTTTTTTTTAATAGATTGGAGATGCAACTAACTTCTGAGTCACCTGCCCTTGCAAGTTGAGTGTTGAATAACCCTCATTATATTTTGATCAAGTCTTAGATGAAGAAAAATTTTATTCCAAGTACATTAAATAGATAGACACACTGATAAAATGATAACTAAATAGATCACTTAAGGATTTGAAGCTTCAAGAGTTGAAAGTTTGGAAGCTTTCTAATACCACAAGGAAAATATTCTGTTTCAATACAAACCAGTAAAATATAGTTATAAACCTTTTTTTTTTTCTTATATAACTGATTCAGTCTTGGTTACAGTTATTCATAATCCTCACCTGCACCTGAATGTCATACATCCCATTCTGGACAAAGGAAACAAATCAGACATCAATGATCTTTCTGAGATTCTAACCAATCACTCATGTCTTCTGTCTATTAATGCATTATTTTTAATGGTCCAAGTGTTAAAGAACCTTTTTTTTTTTTTGCCCCCTGTGGTCTGTACTGCAATAGACCCCAGAAAAGTATTCTTCAGCCAACTTATACATGTATGTTTACATTTATGTTGGAAGGTGAATTTCCTACGGGGGTTCACTATACACTAGATAGCTGTCTTTGGAAGTGTTAATCCATAAGGCAACCTAAGAAAATAAAGTTTAACTTCAAATTTAAAAAAAAAAAGGAATTTGAGTAATTTGTCAGGATGTGGGAAAGAATTATAACTTCAGAATGACCTCTTGTTCTCAAATTTCATCTTTTCAGCAATTAGATTCCACAACCAGCCTGATCTCTTCCGTTCAAGAAACAAAAATTTATGCCTATGTAGCATCAAAAATTCCTTGGTTATAATCAAGAGGAACATAAAGGTGAACATTTTCATTAGTGCATGTCATGAACATTGTAGAAAAAAGAATTATAACCCATCCCGGTCCAATCCATCTTCCCTGAGGAGCCACTTAAAGGACGGGGTCAGGGGACAGATCCTTAGTTTTTTAGTTGCTCTAACTCCTTGACATAAGTTTTAAAGTTACACAAGAAAGTTCTTAAGGAATAGCAAGGCTGCTTGATCTCCATTACAGCCATGTGAAAAAAAATCTCTAAGTTAGAGACTAATGATTTTACATTAGGAATAATGTATTCAATTCTAAAATCAGTGCTATTGATTGAAATCCAAGAGATAGATGTGAGACTTAAGCCTGGAGAAAGACAGTTAATACATTTTTCCATATATTTAATTAATCATGGTCATTACAAGACAAAGAATTAAAGATAATACATCATTTGTCTAGGCTTTATTGAACACTTTATAATTACATGAAATTTATATGAGAATTCAAATATTTTGCTTTCAAATCACAGGGAAGGGACTTTGTAGCTTAACCCTGAAAATTAAAAGGTGTTGCAAAAAAAAACAAAAACAAAAACAAAAAAACAGTAGTTGGCTCAATAATAATGCATTACTAGCCAAGAATGTCCAATGGGGAAAAGATAGTCTCTTCAGTAATGGTGTTGGGAAACTGGATATCCACATGCAAAATAATGAAACTGGATCCCTATCTTACACCATATGCAAAAATCAACTGAAAAAAAGATTAAAACTTTGAACATAGACTTGAAATCTTCAAATTCCTAGAAAGAAATGGGGGGGTGGTGAGCCTCTTGACATAGATCTCGGTAATAAGTTTTTGGACTTGATACCAAAAGCAAAGTCAAAAAAAGCAAAATAAACAAATAAATAAGCACGTGTGTTTACATCAAACTAAAAAGGTTCTGTACAGCAAAGAAAACCATTAACAAAATGAAAAGACAACCTATGGAATGGGGAAAAATATTGCAAACCATGTATCTGAAAAGCACTTAATATCCAGAATATGTAAGGAACTCATACAACTCAACAGTGTGAGTATATATATATATATATATATATATATATATGCAAAGGACCTGATTAGACATTTTTTTCAAATAAGGCATACAAATGGCCAATACATACACAAACATGTGCTAAACATCACCAATCATTAAGGAAACACAAATCAAAATCAAAATTAGATAGCATCTCACTCCTGTTAGGATGGCTATTATCAAAAAGAGATAAGGAATGCTGGGAAGGATGTGAGAGAGGTAATCCTTGCACACTCTTGGTGGGAATGTAAATGGTGCATCCACTCTGAAAAACAATATGGAGATTCTTCAAGAAATTATAAAAGGAACCAGCATATAATCCCAAAACCCCACTTCTGGATATATATCCAAAAGAAAGAAAATCACTATCTCAAAGAGATGTCTGTATTCCCACATTCACTGCAGCACTATTTATAATAACCAAGGCATGGAAAAAGCTGGTGTCCATCGGTGAATATGTGTTATATCTATAATATTGTTTAACTTTAAAAAAGAAGGAAACTCTGTCTTTTACAACAGCATGGATGAAACTGGAGGACATTTATGCTAAGTGAAATAAGCCAAAGACAAATACTGTGTGTTATCACTTATGTGTGAAATATCCCCCCCCCCAAAAAAAAATTCTCATGCGTAGAAATAGAGAGTGAAATGGTAGTTGTCAGGGGCCTGGGAAAATAGAGAGACACTGGTAAAAGGATATAAATTTCAGTCATAAGATGAATAACTTCTGAGTACCTAATGTATAACAGGTGGCCATAGGTGATAGTATCATTTTGTATAATAGAAATTTGCTAAGAGAGTACAAGTTAAAGCTTCTCACCAAAAAAAGAAAAAAAAAAAAAAAAAAGGAAAGATACATTTGTGAGATGGCTCGATATGCTAATTAACTCAGTGGTAGAAATCCCTTGGCAGTGTATAAGAAATCATTATGTATACTTTAAATTTATTACACTCTTATTTGTCAAATATACTTCAATAATGATTTTAAAAAAGAGGCAGAAAATCCTGGGTGTAGGTGACAGATTAATTTTTACAACTGAAAATAGTTCTTGGTGACCTCGATTACTCTAGGGCAAAGGTCAGAAGGAAAGGGAAGGAAAGGGTCCTATCCCACAATGTAATGTGGTGATTTCCCAGTACACTCCTGAGTATACACACATTAAGAGGAAGTTATCCCCAACCAGGTCATACACTATCTTTGTAAACACTGCTGGGAGAGGTATAATTATTGGCCAGACTCTCTTTTGTGCTTAAAGTAACCACAGAGAGTTTGGATGTTCCATCAGGGATTGGCAAATTGTAGCCCAAGTGCCCATGAGCTCACTGTCTGTTTTTATAAGTAGAATTTTATTGGAATACAGGCATAGCCATTCATTTATTAATGCCTCATGTTGCTTTTGCTCTGTAGTAGCATATTTGAGTAGGTGAGATAGATGTTATGGCCCACAAAATTGAAAATATTTACTATCTGGCCTGTTTCAGAAAAAGTTTGCTTACCCTTGCTCTAAAGGGATATAGGAGGGCAAAGCTTTATAAAAGATGCAGGACCAGAGTAGGGAGATTTTGTGAAGGGTGTTGAGAGATGGCAGCATGTATGTGTGGTTGTGGTTGTGATTGTGGCTGTAGTGATTGTAGTTTAACAAAATGGGAAAGGAGAATGGATTTCAGGGAATTCTGAGTGGGGTCTATTGTCACATTTGAGGCAAATTTTCTGTCATTTGCTTCTTGCAGAAAATTATTTACTGGCTTACTTTCTTTAATAAAGCCTTATTTTGTTGCAACATACTTACAATATTGGTATCATCTGAAAGATTTTTTGATTTCTAAGTGGGGATTTGAGCCAAGACTAAGGGGACCCTCTTAAAAGGAAGCCAGTCTCAGATTATATTTTCCTTAAAATATCGTGTGAGCATGTATGGGTGTGTATGTGTGTGTCTTTAAAGATATTTCTCAGACGTTGTCCCAATAGAGCTTATGTATTTAGATATAGATTAAAGAGTGTAATTTATTACAAAGTATATGCTGTCTGACCATATTTAGGGGCACGTTGTTATATGCATCCCTTAGCTCTGACAAATCCTGAAGGACCAAATATTACCATTCTGCCCACTTCAAAGTTCCTCTGAGTTCTTACTGTTCAAATTGCAGTGGTGGCTAAATCCCCCTTTCCATTTGCTTGTCCTTTGTCTGTTTTCACAGTCTTCTTGGCTGTGTAATCACTCATTCTCTCTCATTTATCACAGCCTTTCCTGGTCCTGACTACACTATCTCCCCATTTTTGTCATGGTGCACTGGTACATTACAAATACAATTAAACCTCTTATGATACTGCAGCTTTTGGCCAACACATCCCAGCTTCAAGGTTGAAAGATTTCTGATATTACCTCTGATATCACTTCTTTCCCATTTATCGGCAGTGTCCGGACTAATGCAGTAGTGTTGCATTAATTAAAGGAAGCATCTAGTAATACTGCTGTTTTTGCCAGTCTGACACTGAATCGGGAGCCTGATGCCTGCTCATGTTTTAAGAACCATTTATCACCCATGTCATCCCAAAGCAGCCAGCTGTCTGAGCCAAGCCTCATTTGCATTTCATCAACCACAGGCTCTCTTTCCCCCATTTCATTCTCAAGTCTTTGTATAGCAGCTCTAATTTTTTGTAAAGCACATTTTTCAAAGAAGAAGCTTAGCTAAAATTAGTATGCTACGTAGAAAGATGATTTGAATACCAGACACAAGTCTCCACACTGATTGTGGCCAAAATAAGTAACAGAGACTGTGTATTAGATTCACTCTTTCTCTTGGTCGGGTGGGGCGACTTGTAACTACTACCCCACTCCCCAACATTACCACATGAATCTCATTAATATTCATACTCAATAGCAAACATAAAGATTCAATTTCATTTTTGATTATGAAAACAATTTTTATAGCAAAAATGAAATGAATTTGATCCAATATCCTCCTTCATTTTATATGTAGCCCACTGCTCTCATGCTCGCCAGTTGCACATTATATAATGTTTTTCCACCCACCAAAGCTTTTTAAAGACCTTTCTTGACAATGGCTCAATGTTTCCCAATCCAGAGAAAATAAACTTCTGAAACTGCATTTTGAAACTATCTTGTAACAAGTTTTGTGCTTGTCTTCGTAATTCCAAAACCTGTGTAGTTAACACACACTTTTTCCTTTCTCGTGTGTAAGATTTTGACATATCATTTATCCACGTTCAGTACCTCTGGAGAAAATTTAGTTTTTTCTTTCAAGGAAAATATTTCTCCCTTTCCCTGAATCATCTTTATAATAAATATCTTCACATTAAGTATACACAGAATGTGTGTATGTATATGCACGTGTGTGTGTGTGTGGCTGTGTATGCGTGTGGAGAGAGAGAGAGAGAGAGAGAGAGAGAGAGATTATGTTAACTCACTGCACACAGACTTGTCCACTTCCAATGTTTTACCTAAACCAAATCTCTGGTGATCATTTTAAGGGGTAATCATACCCTTTTATGTTCTTGCTTCTTAACCCAGATGGTCAACAACAGTGGACACCTGTCTCTCACTGAGACCATATGATAAAGGTCATTTAACAGCCTTTCCTAGTAATGCTCTTTAGTCCCTGTGGGTTTGGTTTCAGATTCCATTCAGTGGCCTAGAAACTTGAAAGCTCTGTATCCATAACTAATCCTCTGGGATTTTTAGTCCTCAATAGGTAATTATTTCAACAAGTTTCTCTCTGAAAAGAAGTGGTCTTTTGGAATTCCCAGTAAATTGAATAGGAAAATAAAAACTTTGAATGTATTAATTTTAGTTGACATCCAAAGCACATTTTAAGATTAGCATGGTTTAAATTTTAGTCATCTATACATTCTATTTAAAGCAAGAGAACAAATACTCTTTAATAAACTGTGTAATAGTTTTAAATTTGATTTTAGGATAAGTGTGATTTACTAGTATGTATTTGATAATCTTTCAATCTGTTCTCAAAACACTGTACATTTTTAAAGCAGCAAAAGGTGTTTCAGTAGGGAAAGTTATGTTCTAGAATCCCTTTTAACTAGGATACTATAATTTATTGCCTAAACAATATGAGTTTATTTTCCATTGACTTGAAAATTCTATGTTGATGCCACTGAACTCCCATTCATCATTTAAATAGTAAACTGGTTTTCTATAGCTTATGTGTTGCTGTATATTCACAGAGATTCATGAAAGAGACATTCTTTTACAATTTTCCCTATCTTCTCATGCTTTTATTTTATACCTATTTCCCTTCAGATTTATGAACTAAGATCTTAATGCTTGCAGTTGAAACTTTCTGCCTCAGCTTTTGCACTTGTAAATCTCTTTTTACGTTACAACACTCCCTGCTGTATCCCTGAATATAAAATATGTTCACATTTGTGTAAATGGATTGTTTCATTAATAACATTTTTGTAAACACTTTTCTTTTCACTACTTTAATTTGCTTTTGTGTGTTTTCATGTTCCACGCAATATCTGGGAATAAAGACATGGAATAAAGACTTCTGACATAAGAAAAACGGATTTAATGAAAACAGCTTTTTTTTTTCATTGCTGAGTACATTATTATGTCCCTCTTTAGCAAAAACATAATAAAATTATAATGGAAGATGTGTGTTAGTGGTAAAATGGATTGTCCTTAAACACTAATTGGGTATGTATATGGCCCCATTTTTCCGGATAAATTTTTATTTTAGAACTGTTTTAGATTGACAGAAAACTTATAAATATAACACAGAGAACTCCCATATACACGATACCCAGTATAGATTTAAGTCTGTACTTTGTGGAAACAGATTCTCTTAGTTTTTTACCAAATGTCAGGGGACCATTCTGATAAGAGAAAAATTTTACAGTGTATATCTACAGCTTGGCCACATCTAAGAGAGGGGGTGGTGGGGGGTGGATAAGAGTCCCTTCTGTTTGAGCTGGAATTTCTCAAAGTTCACAGTTTTAACTTAAATTCATTAGCCATGTGATCTTAGTCAAGTTACTTTGTCTAAGTCTTAATCCCTTTATGTAAATGTAAGTAAAGCAATAATACCTCTCTGTCAGGGTGGCTGTGAGCATTCAATTAAATGTTGCAGATAAAGTTCTCAATGCAGTATCTAAAACATATTCAGGTTTCAGTGAATGTACTCCATAAATGTTGGCTCTTTTTTACTGTATTACTAAATTTGAAGGTTTAGGAAATGTCGTAGCCTGAGAGTGATCAAACTGACAGAATGTCAGTGTGGCTTCAGACTCATGAATATCTTCACATGTCTAAAATTCACTTCATTTTCAGGTATAGATCAGAGAGGAGATATCTGATCTACCAAATGGCCCATCAGGTATACAGCAGTGAAAACTAAGTTAGAAAGGGAAAATCCTGTTTTAGCTGCTTTGGCTATAATTGTGCATGAGTTTTCACTTTTAGTAAAAAGTGAATAGAATAGTGATGTTTTGATCTTCGAAGTTTGTTTTGTTTTCATCATTTTCAAAATATCTAGAGATTGCTGTGACAGAGGGAAACTAAAGTGATCCCGTGAAAAATTGTTTCATTCACTCCCTTTCCTGCTTCCATTCTTGTTAGGACCTACATCCCTGCCTTATGCACACTTTATAGAACAGATCATGTGCTTCCTTGTAAAGGTCAAGGTTTAATGATTTCTTTGGAGCCTTCTAGTACAATATAACATCTAAGGAGTAACCATATGGCCTCATCATGAATGTGTTCCAAGGCCGCGGACTCATCAAAACCCCTGGCTCTAGGGCATGAGTGACTTATGGAGGACACCTAAGTACTCCAGCTTTGTTCCAGGATTACTGAGAAGACCTGTGCACTGGACCACCATCCTTAACGAAACAAAAACTGTAGGCCCCAAACAAAGATAAGACCCTCTTCTCTACCCTTACCTTTCTGTCTGCTTTACTCTGTCTGTATCTATACTCTGTTCTAGGTCTTCAATAAACTCTGCTTTCACTTCCCCTTGGTTCATGTTTCATTTCCATCCTATGCAAAGCCAATAATCCCCTTAGCTGATTCTGGGGTACCCTTCTCTGTCTTGAGAACAAGACAGCCTGCATCAGTGGTGGAAATGAAAACCAAATCCTGGTAAAATGTGGAAAGACTGTTTTCACACTAAAGATTGTTACAGTGGCTACTTTGCCTTGTGCACAGAGGAAAGAGTGATCAGTGTATTCCCCAAATCTAATGTGAATGAAGGAGCCTTTAAATTTACTACTGTCCTCATATCTGTACCATAGAGGCTCAGACAAAAGATTTGCTTAAACAAACAAACAAACACTCCCTTTGTTTGAGGAAATGAGGAAAAAAAAAAAAGGAAATAAAAAGAAACCAAAACAAGAGTTTTGAAGGGTGGGGTTTTGACAATGGCATTAGATTGAAGGATGCAAATGTAGATCAGTTATAATCCACCAAAAATTAAAGAACAATTACAGTTATAACAAAAGCCAAAAAAAAAAAAAAAAAAAAAAGGTGTGTTCATTGGGAGGAGGGGATTAATCAGGGATCCTATAGCCATTCAGATAGTTTTTCAACAGCAAGACTTTCCAAATTGTTCACTGGAAATAAAGACTTATAAATTAAGAAACCCAAAATACAGTCTATCCTAGGATAAATGCTGCTCTGTGTGCATAAATGGCTGTTTGAGCATGACTTTGTGCTTTGTCAATTATAACACTGGGTGATAGAAATAATAAGGATGTGCATGAGGCATTGTGCTAATGGTAATACTACTGGTAAGAGCAAAAGAAAGGCCATTACTTTTAAGCAAAATTTATATAATCAAACATTGGATGGGCTTATTTGTATTTAGATTTTATAACCATACATTTATAGCTGTAAAGAGGAAATTATATTATTAAAATTTCTGCAGTTGAAGATAACTTGTTTGTTATTGTGAATCTGAATTTCCCTAACCTATAAACTGACTTCATAGAAGTTGATTTTTGTTGTTTTTATTATTATTTCTTGGCAACACAGAATCAATTTTTTATAAACAGGAATGAGGTGCTCTGATTACACTGCAGTATGAGAACCATACTATGTATATGTATATCCCTATTATATATCCCTACTACATATATCCCTACTTTATATATGTATATATATCTTACCTAATTTATAAGTTCATGAATATTTTGTTAAGAGAGATGAACAACTTATGAATACTTTGACTTAAACCTTTTTGGGAAAATTAAAAATAAAGTGATATAATAGTAACAAGCACAGGTCATCCTTCATTCACACTTGAAACACTTGTCTATTCATTATTATTATGTTTTTTATTTATAATTTAATGTGAGTATGCAGTAGTCCAATGGTTAGGACTTCAGATATGACAAAGACTGGAGACTCCATTCTACCATTAGTTTAAGTGTACCTGACTTTTCATTCTCCCTTCCTCTTCCTTAACTACTTAGAAATCCCAATCTTGAGTTCTAAATCACACATGGTTTTATTCACACATAGTTTTACCTAAAAAAGAATTGTACTATATAAATCTGTCTCTTAAAGGTATGGAGGGATTGACACAGAACCATTAACATTGATTATCTTAGTGCAGCAGGATTGGAGGAGGCAGAGGATAAGGCAAATGAGATTATTTTTCTCTTTATACAATTTTACTATATTTGTGCTGATACAAGGCTCATGCATTATTCGTAACGAAATATCAAAGTACTAAAATGCTCATGTATTTAATGTACTGTAAATGAAATATAAAACCACAAATACAAACATTTATTTTATTCCTCAGATTATTGATCCTGATAAAGGTCAAGCCATTAAAAACTTGTATGGAGATATTTAAGCAAAAAAACTGTAGAAAGAGGTAAAATATTGAATGCATTTTTCCTTATTATGTAATCACCGTTGATAGATTGAAAGCATCTAATTTAGAGCTCCTGAATTAAATCTGATCTTTTCTTGGAGAGTAGTAAGGAGTGGAGAGGGAACAGAGTGTGTTTTGAAAGATAAAATTTAGAGAAGCTTAATTTAAAAGCTCCTTGTGTGTCAAATAGCTATTAAACATAATTTTCATGATTTTAATATAAGTGAATCTGAACTAGCATATGGACAAAGTTTCTTTTAAGTTGCACATGGGTTTAAAATGTAGGGGAAAAAGATCACTTGGCAAATATGTTTTTGGTTTTGAAAAACTTCCAAATGTTTAAAAAGTACTTTTCAAATCAACCATATCCATATGCATCCAGGTTTTCTCATCCTCACTATTGAAGGATAAAAAGAACTAGAATTGGGGCAAAATGGTTGGAGATGAGATACATATGCTGTAAAACTAAAAATCAGTTGATACTCCAAGGAATTGGTTAAAAAAATAAATTTGGTCCTTATGGCAACTTTACCGAAAGAATCTAGCACTTTTATTCTTAGCGATTTAGGATCATGGATGATATTAATCTGTCACAAACTGATCCTATGACCATTTCCAGAAATGGAAAAATGCAGAAATAGAAAATGTGTATAATATTGCTATTTTATTTTGTTCCAAGTCTTGTTACTATCTGTGGAAAGCAATGTTCCAAGAGAATGAACATTTAGATGAATTATGACATGAAATATCATTTTCAATGCTTTATGCATAGATAAATTAATAACTGAGCATTGTTGGCATATGGCTTCCAGACACTGTGAAGTTTCCCTCATACCATCTGAAAAACTAAAAATATGTGTATGCCTACTTTTTAAAAACATATAAAGACATTAAGTTTTGTCAGTAATTTTGAACTGTTATTTAAAAAATAAGTTGTTAGAGATTTATTTTTTTTTTTTAAATAAGAGGATGTATTTGGGCAGTTAGTCACCAAATTTTTTCCAAAAAAATGGATAAAGTATATTTTGTTTTTATTCTTATTTTAGATTATTTTGAATATATTGATGCAAAACAATCAAACTGCTACAAATAAAATATAAGTAGGGTCAATAATTCCCAAACATCAAATAATATTCAATGAACTTCCACATATGCATTTGGTGGTTCATTATTAACTTAAGAAGTAACACACCATTTTCCTGTCTTTTTTGTCTTTTTTGGTTTCTTTCATTTTTACAAACTATAGCAATAGGTAAGTGTGACCAAAGACATTTGGTTAGTTTCCCAAATCTTTTTAGCAAATTTCTTTTTTTGCCATTTAAATTATGTAGAATTTTCAGAAGCCAGTGGATATAGATCCTATGATAATGATCATGTGTATTTTGGGGAAACAAAGATTATTATCTTTTAGTCAACCAACATCAAAGGTACTGTCAGGTATGTTTGATGAAGAAAGTAATCTTAGAGCCTAAGAATCAGAATGCTGTAAGAAAATATATTTTATGGTACCAGGTATGTGACTCATATTGTGGTTACTGTTGTACCATTTTTGTCCTTCCTCTTGCGGAAGAGTGTGAACAAAAATGTCTTCATATTTATTCATCATATTTTCTACTGCAGTACCATCTATAAATACATTTTCTGGAATATATTAAGGGAACAAAAGCAAAGAAACTACACATCATGAAAATACAGGTAAGTGGCTGGAGGGGTGAGATATTACATGTAGTTCGGATTATCTTATACATAGTCAAGTGATACATCCTTTTTATCTTTTTTTTTTTTTAAAGCAATACATGGCTCTTTGGAAGAGAGGCATGAGGTGCAGAAGAGAAGTGTGGAGTGAAGATTAAATGGTGAGTCAGTCTGCTTTCAGTGTTGCCTTCTCCAGGTGAACCCAAATACTGATGTTACCCTTCACTGTCCTAAAGCATGAGTCTCTACTTAAGAAAACTTCTGTGGTTTACATCTAAAACCACATTTTACCCCCTACATTCACTAATAAACTTCCTTTTCTCAATTCTTGTTCCACCATATCCTACTCTCTTTCATACCTGTACCCCAGCACCACTGCACCAGACTAAGTTCCATGAACACAGGACTTACATTTGTTAGTTTCTCTATGTAATGGCAGACTTGGTATAGTTTGAGTATATGTCAGTTGTTCTGTTATTTATTGATCTCACAGCATGTTATCCCAAAACTTATTTTGTCAAGAATAAGTTTTTTGTCATATTTTAGTCAACAATATGCATATGGGAAGATAAAGAATCAGTGAGATTGGCTTATCTCTGTTCCATATTGCATCAGCTGGTGCAGTTTGACCGGAACATGAAGATACATGTTAAAAAATGGCTTATTCATGAGACTTGTAAGTGGGCACTGGTTATCCACTTGGAGCTAAGCTGGGGTTATTCTGCCTTGATTCCTCTCTACATGGGCCTCTTCACATTGTTGCTTGGATTTCCTTACATTGCAGGAGCTGGGTTTCAAAAGCAGGTATTTCAAAAGACAAGATGTAGAAGCTGCCAGTTTCTTAAAAGGCCTTGGCCCAGAAAGTAGCACAGGATAATTTTTGCTATATTCTATTAATCAAAGCAGAGTCTTCTTAGATTCAAGGGAAGGAGTGTCAGAGATTTGGTATCAACCTTTAGAAGTGGTGCTTGAAAATTATTGAGTGAATAGTTATTTCACTCCTCCAAATATTTCTTACATTTCCCAAATCCTTGTGGCTCTGCTTCTGTAGTTATCCTTCAAGGGATGGCTTTATATCTTTCTTAATCCTGTAAGGAATGCCATGCTACCATGACAATGCCTTATACACTACCACCATGAAATTGGTCATATTCTCTTACTATTATTTTCTTATTTTGTATGTGTGTATGTGTGTGTTTAATTACTTTGTTATCACTGATCACAATCTCCTTTGCTAAATTATTGTGTGCCTGCCTCTCATTAGCCTTTTGGACTTCCCAGAGTGAGGTTAACTATGTTCTATTCTTTAGATATGCTTAAGTCAATGGAAAAATGAGACTTTTCCAATAAGAATACAGAGGATAGAGTGAGTCTGTGTACAACACATTCAGTTACACAAGTATTTGGAAATAGAACTCCTATCTGTTTAAAAGAGGGGAGGTGGTCAAGCAAATTCCAAGCACTTCCATTTTTTGGGGGTTAAAAAGTAAATTGCCAGTAACTTTATGAAATGTGAAATAAGAATAAGCTTAAAGTTTTTTTGAATGTTTATTTATTTTTTGAGAGACAGAACATGAGTGGGGAAAGAGAAAACAGAGAGGGAGACACAGAATCTGAAGCAGGTTCCAGGCTCCAAGCTGTCAGCATGGAGCCCAATGCGGAGCTCGAACCCACAAACTGTGAGATCATGACCTGAGCTGAAGTTGGATGCTTAACTGACTGTCACCCAGGCACCCCTAGAATAAGCTTTTTTTTTTTTTTTGGAAAAAATATTAAATGGTTTTAAGTACTTTCAATCAAAATCTTAATGTTTTCTAATTGTTATCAAATAGAGCTGAGTATGAAGACTTTTAAGAGCATCTTATGCTTTCCTTCTCTTCATTACTTAATATTAAAAAAAAATTGTTTCTGGGGAATAGACTATCAAGACATGTATTCACATGCTTTCCTACAACAATTGATCAAATCTCATTTTTCTCAGGTGAAGGAAGATCAGTCATATGGTATATGGCCAAGGTGACTCTTTAACCTATAAGGCAGCAATTTACAACTTACCTGGTGCAATCAACCATTTGTACAGCATCATTCCCTCACTTTTAATTATACAAGTTACTGGAATTGGAAAATCTAAATCTTGCAACTGAGAGGCACTAAGGATAAGGGGTGGAGATGAGGTAAGATCTATGGTGGGCACAAGGATGGGGACCAACGAGTAACACAGACACAATTAATTATTCTTTCCCTATCTTAAATTTGAAGTAAGGTGTTTTAATTGTGGGATTCTCATTGAAAATGAAATGTTTTAGTTGCTGTTGAAATGCATCAAAGAAATGAAAACTAGCAGCCATCCCTTTCAATCATATCTATCTTTATCTTTATCTATCATTTATCTACCTAGGTATATATTTACCTTAAAAGTAGAAAAGGAAAATAAAATGAGAGCACCATTATGCATTTCTTAAAATCTGCTGACTTAGTAGAGATACTGCAACAAATGGTCTATGAAATGAGAGCCTTTGCACAAGCCAGTGAGCTTTACAGGCACTAATGATATTCCATTCTGCAGTTCTATACTTTCCTATGTGAGGATTCTGCATTTCATTATAACCAGAAAAAAAATGTAATTGTGTTATTCCATTTCTTATTTTTTAGTCCCCATTGTATAAAGTGTGTGCTACTTCAAATGCTTTAATACAGAGTTTGAAAAATTGCCCCTGACCTGTCTCTGGATGTTTTGGATGCAGTACAAGCAATGTGTAAAAACACCTGGGCTCAAGCATGGCAAATGAAACAATGAGGTAATTGGTTAATTGCAGGTGAAATTGGCCACTCACCTCTTTTACTGAAAGAGCAAGTGACTAATTGCACTTGTGAATGCTCTAAAAGAACAAATTGTTACCCAATTATGGAGTAACATAGGTTTGGTGGGCATGCAGAGACCCACATGGGAAAGAAAGCCATGATATCCACACTTCTACATTTCCCAGCTCTGAGAGGACCTGGAAATGGTAATAATCCAATGGAAAGACAGAAATGTGAAAATTATACCAGGGCAGGGAAGGGAAAGTACAAGATCAACTCAAAATACACTATTGTGCCAGAAAGCAATGACATAGTCAAAGAACGATGAGAACATAAACACACACACACACACACACACACACACACACGCAAAAGCCAACTAGAAGGCCTCCCTCCAGACACAGAGGAGACACATTGAATGTCAAAACAATAATGATAGTAGTATCTTATGGCCCAATGAATGCATTAGGAAAACACAAATGTATACGGATAGATTAAATAAGTTAATTGATACGTTTACGAGGAATGTGAATATGATATTTATGTAGTTTCGTAGTACCTATACTTCTCATCCAAATTCTTACCATTATTAGTCAGAAAGGGAAGATGTATAATTTTACAATGGAGAAGCTGGCAGATGTCATCTTAAATAAGTGATCAAAATGTATCATCAACAACAATGGGACAAACAGAAATCACATGACACTTGATGGAATGCAATGAGAAGAAAATAGCATCATGTCTATGATATTCCTGCCAAAGATGCATAATCTTATTCTCTAATCATGAAGAAACATTCCACAAACCCAAAATGAGACATTCTACAAAACAACTGGTCTGTAAACTTCAAAGATAATAAGGTCAAGAAACTAGTGAAAAATTGAGGAGCTATTCCAAACTGAAGGACACAAGACATAACAATTAAATCCAATGGCTGATTCTGAGATGGATCTTTGTGCTATAGACATTTTTAGAACCACTGATTAAGAAAAATATTGTTTTTTTCTACTCTACCTTCAATTTGTCTGTAAATTTGAGATTATATAAGTTTCTCTTGTCCTCCATTAACAGGTGTCATTTCTTTCACTACTTTTTGTCATCTAAAATGGGCCAAAGGATTTTAAAGCATTGTCTTCTCACCTAAAGGATTAACTATTTTAAGTTATAGTAAAACAACTCAGTAGTTTCCTCTCTGTCCTATTTTGCTAGAGAAAGTGGAAATAAACTTTTGGTTAGAAGATGGAGCTGTCTTTTGGGCCAAATCCTCGCAATTTAGTTTGTCAGTTTGGGAAATGACTTTTCTTTAGTATAAAATTTAAAAATTATGGCTTCAATCTTGGCCAAGTAATCAAGGTTATTGTGTCATTAAGACTTTCTTATATGTGTATAAACGTCCAAGATTCATTCTTTTAGTCATTCAAAAAACATTGATTGACTCATTTTGTTCTAGGCACTGAGGATGTGCAGTAAACAAACCTGATGAAATTTCTGACCACGTGAAGCTCATACTCTAGAGGGGAATATAACAAACAAATAAGTAAATTATGTGCTTCAGACCTATGCTCAGTGGAGAAAATGAAAATAGGGAGGAGAAATGGAATTGTGGGGGCCCATGCAACTTTAAATGGAATGGCCAAGGAAGACACTAATGAACGAGAAACATTCAAGCCAAGACCTGAAGAAAGTGAAGAATTGTGCTGTGCAAATGCTTGGGGCCCAAGTGCAAATCTAAATAGTTCTCTGTTTTAGTGAACAATGGAGAGGTTTCATATGTTTTTGGTTTAGGTGAATTATGCAATTATTAAAAAGAGACTGATGACTGCATCTCTCTCCCTATACTAGAAGGAAATGAATTTCTGCTTATGGGGCAAAGTGTCATCTTGAAAAAAAAATACTTGGAAAAATATTTGTTTGGGTATATGTAAATAAATATATGTAGGACATAAAAATTTGCAAAAGTCAAAGAAAAAGTTGGTAACACAAAAGGAAGTTCTGAGAGGAACAAAGGAGAGAAATGAAGGAAGTTAGGAAAAAGTGAGAGAGAGAAAGAAAAAGAAAAAGATTGAGAAAGAGAAAAGACAGAAAGGGCAGGGAAAGAAAGGGTAAATAGATAATAAATCAAGAGAAGAAAAACCTAGTGTGGGGGAGGGAAACTTTTTCTCTAGAAGGAAAGATGATAAATATTTCAGGCTTTATGTACCAACAGGAAGCTCTTTCAAAACTGCTTTACTCTGTCTGTATAGTGTAAAATCAGCTAGAGGAATTATATAAGTGAAAGGGTATGGCCATTTTCCAATATGACTTTATAAACACTAATATTTAAATTTTGTATGTACAAAGACATATCACAGAATATCTTTTCAACCTTTTGAGCATGAAAAAAACATTCTTATTATGCTCTCTACAAAAACAGTGCATGGGACTTGACAGTTGGTCTATGGTTTGCTGATCCCTGATCTAGAGCCTTAGAGGCAAGTCATGTAAATCAATTTGGTGCAATGGGAGGTGGAAAGGAATCAGATTAAGTACCTGGTTTCCTGTCTTGGCTTGAAAACGTGTTAATCCTTTGACTCTGAGCCAGAATCCACCTCTCAATGCTTTCTTGTTTCAACCAATGAAATGAGGGTGTTGAAATACATGAGCATCAAATCCTCTTCTTACATTATATTTTTGTTTTATTACCTTTCAGAACTAAGAATTGGTATCTATAAAGGAAAGAACATTTTATTTCAATTAGAGTTCATGATTTCAGTACTATTCTTTGCAAAAATCTCTTAAGACAAAAATGTTCTTCACCTTTTGGGTATAGAAGTGAGTGTTGTATACCCTTTAGGAAATTGGTGTTACCATGTTTTCAATACCTTGCTATAAAATTCCTGAAATGGCCACTTTCAACTGCCATGAGCAAGGCTACAGTATGGCCCACCAAGACGTCAGTAGTTTGTTTCTAAATGAAAGCCATTCTTTTTTTTTTAATTTTTTTTAATGTTTTTATTTATTTTTGAGACAGAGAGAGACTGAGCACGAGCAGGGGAGGGGCAGAGAGAGGGGGAGACACAGAGTCTGAAGCAGGCAGGCTCTGAGCTGTCAGCACAGAGCCCAACGCGGGGCTCGAACTCACAGAGTGTGAGATCATGACCTGAGTTGAAGTCGGACGCTCAACCGACTGAGCCACCCAGGCGTCCCTAGATGAAAGCCATTCTTAAGTGGTGGTGAAAATCCTCATGCATAACAGTTTATCTCCTTCATTCCAGTTTCGATTCTTTGAGAGGCCAGGTGTGTTGAGGTTTGTTTCTTGTTGAAACAGCTCTCTCTACACTACTTCAGGGCAATGAGGGTGCAGATTCTGACTTATTAAACTGTTCTTCAGGATGACTGCAATTTTATATATTTAGGAAGGAACTTTCCCAAAATATTTCTCACCTCTCCTCCAGAGATAATAATGTCTATAAGATTTATAATTTTAAATGTTAATTCCATAAAATATATGATATTTTTATTTTATTTGTTTTTTAATGTTTATTTATTTTTGAGACAATGCAAGAGACAGAGTGCAAGCAGCAGAGGGACAGATAGAGGGAGACACAGAATCCAAAGGGGCTCCAGGCTCTGAGCTGTCAGCTCAGAGCCCGATGTGGGGCTCGAACTCACGAACCATGAGATCATGACCTGAGCCAAAGTCAGACGCTTAACTTCCTGAGCCACTCAGGCGCCCCAATATATGGTGTTTTTAAATAGCAAACCAAAAGATATTAAACTGATTTAAATTGTCCTTCTAAAGATGGCCACAATAATATCTCTTATTCTGCCACATGAAGTTTTGGAGTCTATTTTGCCCTCCCCTTGAATCTACTCTGGTGAATTAGTGTTGAAGAATAGAATTAAATGAAACTGGCACTGTAACTTTTGAGGTCAAACCTTGTCTCCAGCTTCCAATTCCTCTCTTTCGGAGCCCTTATCTGCCAGGGAAAAGGTCCAGCTACCTTACTGAAGAGATGATATGGAGGGAGAAGGAGATCTATCTAAGGGGCCCCCAGATATTCCAGTCATTGAAATGGAGACACCATGCAGGTGAACAAATACATCTTGGGCCTTTCAGCTCCTGCTAGCTTAATGCCTCCAATGAACCCAATCTCTAGCTGATAACCCTCCTACATGCAGCCAAATGAGTAACCCTAGGAAATGCCATAACATAAGAAATGTCTAGTCAAGTACACCTGTTCTCTGAATTCCTGACCCCTTGCACAAACACAATGATTCTGATTTTAAGCCACTAAGTGTTAGGGTAGTTTGTTGAGCAACAACAGATAACAAAAACAAACTTTACCTTAATTAAGTTTCATAATGATCAATTATATCACCAGTTACACTTTAGGTGACTGCACACAGCTTATCAACAAGTAGCTGCTCCACGGTAAAACACACTGAAATCTGTAATATTCATGTCACGGGTCTTCTGTTGTTTAAACAGTCATTGTTCTTTAGGCAATATTACTTGTTGGCTAATATAATTCAAATGAAGTGTAACTAATAATGAAGTAGCATATATAATATTTAAAATTTAATTTAAAATTATTAAATTTAAAATTATCTGCAATGGATTTAGCATGAATTAATTCTGGTTTATTGTTTTCAGAGTTAGTTGATCACAAGGCCACTAAAAATGCAATTATATTGTTATGTGGAATATGGTGTTTAATTCCACATGAACATAAGTGTATTTTAAAACTATTTTGAAAACATAAACATATTTATTTTTAAAATAACTGGAAGTAAACATACATTTTTTAAATAACTGGTAAATCATGGAAAGATAGAGATTTATGTCATTCATATGTTATTGAAATTAAAAGATTTTTTCTTAATGTGGTAGTAAAGTTGCGCTATATAAAACTATTTATAATTACATGACACATCTGACTTTCATTATAATCATAGCTTATTTGAAGTTAACCTAATGTTTTCTCGATGCTGCTTCTTCATGACAAAAAAAAAAAAAGAATAACTACTTAAATGGCAACACAAATTGATGTTAATAAATTGGTACATTCATACCAGGACTCCCAGTTTTACTGCTAAAAGCACACCATTATGTGAAGCATTATGTAGTTTAAAAGGCACACTGATAAGTGCCTGTATTCAAATCCATTTCTCTGCCCTTTGTGTTCTTATCTTTCCCGGGCCAGCAGACAATCCCGCTTTTCACTAACCTTTGGCACTCCACCATCAGCAGTAAACTGTGTGCTCCTTCCCAGTCCCTCCCTGAGCTTCCTTAATTAGCATGACCTGTGGTATGTTCCATTCAGAGCAGCCCCATCAGCGGCACAAACCTGCTGGGGTCCCTGCAGGTAGAAAAAGGTTCAGTGTTTCAGGGCTCTGGGGAGTCCATCTGTGTGCCTTAAAGTCCTAACTAAACACCTATCCCGTTCACCAAGCTTACTGTAGTCTCTAATCCGGGCAATTGTGCCCCAGTGATGTAGAAGTAAAGTGATAAACAACAACAGTCCACAATACAGTGGCCCAACAAATTAAGTAGAACATTTGCCCTCTGTTTTCAAAACGAAAAATACTTGTTTTTATCCGGCAGATTATGTAAAATATTTTTCTATTCTTTTTCAAGAGGAAATATTGTTTGTTTTTACATTTATATTTTCTCTAAGGCTTTTTTCATAATTCATGGAAGTTGTAAACATTTAAATATGCTTTTGTCACAATATATTTTTAAGCATGAATTTTGAAGAACAGCTTCAAAAATATTCAAGTTTGTGTTTTCCCTCAAGGTATTTAACGGCATGAATCATCTCTCATGGATGTGAGGAAGGTAAAATTGACACATTTAAAACATTTAAAATAATATATATAGCAATGAATCATAAAAAATGTAATGAATGTCTTTTACTGAACAATGGATGACATGTAGGTTGTTAAACCAAAGGAATTTTAAAAGGCTTAATTTGTGTTCTTCTCACGAACTCACACTTTTCTTCTTTCATACCTTTTCTTCCCTGCCAAGAAGAATTGGCTGTGACACTTAATGGGTATATTTTGTTAAAGCTAAGTTCTTTTAATGTCAAGCTATTATATCTTCTACATACCTACGAGAAATGGTACCAAGATTTCTAACAAGTAGGTACACATCCATCTTTAAAAAGAGAGACACTAAAAAAGCTCTGTGTTGGTAGATTGATGTGTTGAAAGAGCTGCAAGTCAATTCTGAATCTGTTAGGCTAACAGCTGTCTTTGAGAAAAGAGCCTATAGACTAATACTTATGCTAGAAACAAAAGTCTTTGATTTCCTTGCCCAATTTGTAGTAAACAACACATATTTTTACCTATAATACTTCGACTACAAACATAGGGTAGAAACGTTGCCTTAATTGTTCAAGGTTTTGATAAAGAAACAGAATATCATAATCTATTTTTGTTTATATGTTTTGAGTAAAAATAAAAAAAAAAACAATAAATACAAATTTAGTCTTCAATGACTTCCATTTGCAATGGCCCATGTGCAAGAAAGGAATTGCCATCATAACTTCATACTTATCAAGTTTTCATTTCCCAATCCATGCTCAGAATGAAAGATTCTAATATATGAATCACACTCTTCATCTTACATATGAGAAACTGAGACCCTGAAAATGACTTGTCTGGGATTATACTGTTATTAGTGATTAAACTCTGGTGTCTTGAACCTTACTGATGTGCTATTTCTACTGCAAGATTCCACATTCCTTCACTGACGTTGAGTCTGAATGTCACATGGAGGTGAATTTTAATAACTAAGTGTAAGTTAAAGCTATAAACTGTATATAATTTTATAATTTGTAATACAATGCATCTCTCTTATAAAGCAGGCTGGAAACAACCCAGAGTTCTAGATTACAAAGCCACACAGTCATAGTTATGAAGGAGTTCTTTCCTTCAACATAGGTCACTTAAGTAACCAACCGTCATCAACCTATTTGGAAGTTTTTCAAATAAAGAAATGGGCTACTTAGACAAGGCTGTAGCTCTATAAAGCAGCAGAAGGAAAATAAAATAGAATACATAAACAGAGAGAAGTCTGCACAGGTTGTAACACTGCATTAATTCAGGATATTAACAACAATGATCCAAACATAAGATCAACCAAAGGTTCTTTCTTGTACGTATGCATGCAACATTAAGCATTATTTTTCAAAATATGCTTTGCAGAATGTAAGGTCTTCAGAATATTAAGAAGTCTTAAGTGAAAACAAAAGTTTCAAATACAAATATACTTGAGGAAAAAATGCGTACAATATCCCTTTTTTTGATATTTACAATGCATGTGAGAGTATGAAAGGCTCTGCAAAGTTGTACACTAAAGATACCTATTTAACTATTTTTCCAAGTATTTCCAAACTTATTTGACTACAGAACCTTTTGTTTTGTTTTGTTTGTTGTTTTTGTTTTTGTTTTTTTTACAAATAATTTTATAGAACACAATGGGAAACATTGATTTAGTATGTAGCTTATGTCCCGAGAAGCCAAAGCAAGGAATTCTATCATCCATCCTCAAACAAAAGTATTGTTTGAATCTCTTTCCTGAAAATAAAATGTATACAAAATATAATTTTGTGACTAATATCTCTCCTTTACTTCAATTTTCCTTTTCCATTGCCCCGCCCCCCCATTAAAGACCTGCATGAGATTTAAGAAATACAACATTAAATGTGTCTACTAGAATAGGTAAAAAATGAAACCCACATCTTTTCATTTGCTTACAAAGGACATTGCATCTGTCATGAGGCCAATCACTTTAGCTAAGATTATGGATTATCCACTATCCCTAACACACACACACACACACACACACACACACACACCCAGGCTGTTTTATGGCTATATATATTGTGTCAGGGCAGTATAGACCTGAGCGCCCAAAATTCTGTTACACTACTTGTTATGAGTTGTACTTAATGATTTTGACCCTGTTCCTGTTAGTAATTAATGGAAGTAGAAGAGCAGGCTTCCTGCATAAAAATTATGAACAAATTCCCAAATAGAGTCCCTTGTAGAATAGAAAATTTCAAATGTAAAAGATAAATAAGAACTTGGCAAAAGCAATCTGTGAATTGGCTTTAAGAATCCACCAAGGAGTGGGGCACCTGGGTGGCTCAGTCAGTGGGGGTCTGACTTCAGCTTGGGTCATGATCCTGTAGTCTGTGAGTTCGAGCTCCGCATTGGGCTCTGTGTTGACAGCTCAGAACCTGGAGCCTGCTTTGGATTCTGTGTCTCCCTCTTTCTCTGCCCCTCCCCTGCTCGTGCTCTCTCTCTCCTTCAAAAATAAATACACATTAAAAAAATTAAAAAAAAATAAATGAATAAAATCTCTCAAGGAGTTTCTTCTTGCTAGTTGCTATTAACTCCGAGGAACTGCTAATAACCACTCTTATTCCCTGTTGATATGAGGCCTTAGCTGCTGAGATCCTATCAGGACATAAGCATTTAGCCTTATTTTGTACAGAGCAGATTTCTATTAGATTATGTGAGAATGTGTGAAATATAGTTAGGATTTTTCTTTCCTATGCAAGCTGCACAGGACGAGGGTGGGAATGAATATGTCTGCCTGTGTAGTCTGGAAATTCAAAGCTCCTTTTGTTAACTGATGGCAGAAGGGCAGAGGAGCTAACATTTGCTGGAAATTGTTTCACTTCCTAATTTTTTGAGCTCGAATTTAATATTGTCTCATAAAGACATAGGGGACATAGGGGATGTTCCTAGAATGGTGATTTAACCAAGTATTACCAAACAATTTAGCATTACTTTAGTATTGAATTACAAGCTGTAGAGTAAATCAGATCTCAATGATAAAACCATAAATGGTTTTATCTGTACTCAAATATATACATATACATATACATATTTATATATGTATATGTATATGTATATGTATATATTTACATTCTCAACAATTCACTGGACATAGACCTGGAGCTTTGTTTAATGCAAAATCTGGCCATGTGGAAAATATGGGCACTGAAGTGGAGAATATTTTTGTATTCTTCTATGCCAGTGTTGCCCTTTTCTGTCAAGAGGCACATGCACTTGTCCGCAATGGGAGCGATATTTACAAGCTGTATTTTACATAATTCCAGGGAACGAGTATCCACTCTTCCACCGAAGAGAATTCCCTTGGCGCTCCTGCTTGCCATTCTGTCCTGCTGGTTCGTTTGTTCTATTGTATATCCTGCAGAGTGATGCATTGCAGCATCTTTGCTGGTTGTAGCTGAAGTGGAGTCATCCATCATCCCAATCACTGGAACTGAGGACCTTATGGACTGGGAGTAAATTATGAAGCTATGAGGAAGGTGATCATTTTTGCAGAAACAGCTATTTTATGTTCCTGTTCTCTATACCATCCTTTCTTTCTTGTTTGGGAAAATGAAAGAGTAAAAGCCACAGGACCAGTTTGTGTCCTTTGGATTCACACCGAAAGAAGAAAATACAATCAATAAAAATGCACTTAACAAGCTTGAGATTGACTGGTCTTTTTCTTGTTTATTTTGAATCTCAGATGTGATTTTCTGTTGACCTGCTGTTAATGCCATATAGCTGTAGATTTCCCAGATTTAAGTGTGTTATAAATGGATAAACTTCACCACATGGGATGATTTAAACTGATTTGAGATCCAGTCTGGGCACTACAAAGGGAAAGTTGTCAATTATCCTAGTAAATTTCAGCCATGTGGAGTCAAAGTAGGTAAGTTATTCCTCTTCTACACTCTCTGCCCCTTCTTCCTCAAGTGGAAACATCAATTAATGGTTGAAAACTTGCCATTTTGTTTCATGTAATTTACACAAGTCTTAATTTTATTCTAGTAAATCTAGAATTAGTTTAACATTGGAAATATGGAAAATATGTTTAAATAACTTCATTGCCGATATTGATTTGTTTTGGTTTACCTTTATTACATACCCATTGAATATTTTCTACTGGAAGAGTGCCATATTACTATTATGGACACTAATTCTTTCATAAAAAATTTAAATCTACAAGATGATTAGAGAAAGCTAAGTAGCTCACTTTGAAGACAGATTTTCTTTAATGTAAATAATGTGACAACACTTCGATGTAGTTCCTTTAAAGTGGCTTAAATAGTAAGACATGTCATATTTAATCAACAACTCAGTAAATATAATCTAAATTGATATTTTAAATTTGGAAGGTATACTTTTTTTATGGACAAGTAGACATTAAAGGAAGCATTCTAATTAAAAATTAAATACTAGGAAGAAACTAAATCTCAGTTACATCTGGTTGCTATATATGAGATAAATATTTAACACAAATTAAACTATGTGTGGTATTTTTGAAACAAATATTTACCTTTTATTTAGGATGACCACACACATATTTTTTGTACTATAGCTACTGAATGTTTATACAAAATGTCAACAGATGTAGTAGCAATCAAGCTATGGAAATAAAAGTTGGAAAATAAATTAAACTTTCTTTGTAGGGGTGGGGAGTGCTTTTTATATGAAGTGTAGCAAAGCAAGCTAATCTTACCATGTTTAAATGCAAATTTTATTGAGACAAATCAAAGGCAATGAAAGGCAGGTATAATAGTTTCATTCTAAACTGGTTTATTGGCTTCAGCTGTTGTGTTTGAATGAAGCCAGTCTCTTATACTTTATTGACAATAGTTTATGCCCAATCTTTCACTAAAGAAGAGAAAGTTCATTAACCTGAGGAACTCTTCCTTGCCAGTTAGTAAAATAATGAAAGAGGGACTCTGTTAAAAATATTTTTTGTTTATTTTAGTTAAAAAAATTGAAAATTTGAGTGTTTTACAGGAATTACAGAAGTACTAACTAAACATATATTGTTCTTGAGACACTCTTAAATGTTGCATCCATAATTTTCAGTTGGGTGGAGAAGGCTGTTCATCTAAGAGTATTTTGGATGGGGTGCTTTTAAAATTTGTGCAGTGAGCCAAAATCAGACCCTAGATGAACAAGGTTCTAGAATTTCACACGTCCTTGTAATAAAATATTGTGACTCTTATTTCAAAGATAGATTTATAGGCTCATATGTAACCTAGGTTGCTCAAATTTCACATGAGTATCCAAAACCAGATTAAATTCATATGGTTTTCTGTATGGGATGAAAAACAGCTTTGGATGTACCACCTTCTTGTATCTGCTTTTACTAAAAACTAAATCACATAATCCATAGTTAGTGGCCTCTGACGCTGATGGAAGTGTCTTACTGATCTTTGTAAGACAGTTTCCAGGTCCACAGTATAATTTAAAAACAATTTATGTAATTGACAGAGTAAAAGATTCCCATGTCATATCTTAGACAGCCATTTGGCTGACAAGTATTTGAACATGACTAAACTCTTCCAGTAATGCATTAATTCACTGCCGAAAGAATTGATACAATTCATTGTTGAACTAGTTTGAACTAGGGAGGCAAGTTTGTCTAGTCTTTGTCATATATATATATATATGACAAATATATATATATGACAAATATATATATATATATATATATATATATATATATTTCAACTATGTGGGATTATAAAGTACTGCACCTTAATCAGACAATCTAATGTTATTAAATATTACTAGTTTTGAGCCCTATCATTCACTTAGAAAGTAATTTCCACATATAAGCTAAAATAACTAATTTAAAAGTTATAAAAATATGACAGAAAAAACCTGTAGTTTTTACTTCAGAAGCAAGCAAGCAAAAAAAAAATACTATTGCTCAGCATTGTTTGACTTACTATTTCCTGCTTAAAATTCAGAAGTTTCACTTAGTAGGTTTCTTGTGCACAAGAAAAGGTAACACAACTGTTTTGATATAAATCACAAAAGCATACATGGCTCTTTCATCAATCCACTTGAAAATGTCTTCACAAAAATATCCTTTAACTGTTACAAAATTTGATTTTATATTCCCAAAAGGAATCCCATTTTCTATCTGAAGAACATCGGGATTATTATTTCATAGGAAAGCAATCATTATGGTGCCTTTAGCACCTGTGACTGATTTTCTCCGTTTACATGTTCCTACACATCATTAATCCTTCCCTTGTGTACTGAAAGGCATATGGCATTAGTCAGTAGTGAATTAAAGATCTTCTGTTCACTTCAAAGATAATTTTAAGGCCCTATATCCATGATGTAGAAAGTGTGTGATTATTCATTTTTAAAGCCTGCTGTGTAATTTACCTAAGGTTATTTTTTAAATTAAAACATTAAAATACATAGAACACAGGTAAGAAATGAAGTTCACTCTTACATAGCTGTACAATAACAGAGGATTTCTACCTTCCATTATTGAAATTTTGCTCAATAAAATATAACTTACGTAAGAATTGGTACATTTTATCAAACACAGTCTATTCAGCCCATTTTTTGTATTTGACATAGTCACCAAAAAATATAATAAAAAACAGACCGGCATTTGTGTTGAGATTTTATAAAAAAAAATAACATTGAAAAACAATTTCAGAGATCTAAGAATACCTTACATCTATGAATGATCAAGAAATTTCCAAAAGCTCTATGTACAATGGCATGCAAAAAGTTTTCATTTTGATCCCAGTAACTCACAGTGTTTAAGATCCCAAGCTAAATTTCCTCTGGATACTTCTTGATCTTTTTATGTGGTCTCTTATCTCTATTACTTTTATCTGCTCCTACTCTGGTGAAATGTAGAATAAATCTGTCTCAAGGATCAGACAAATGAGTTCTTGGGACTTCTTTATTTTTCATTTCTGTGCAGTGATTTTTATAGTGCATGGAGCTGGAACCAATGTCAAGACTTGGTCAGCTGTTTTCGTCTGTTTGTAGCTGAAAGGGCTAGAAGGAATATTGAGGATAGCCAAACAACACATTTAAGAGTTCAGGTGAGAAAATCACATTAGCAACCATAAAGAAATCAAGAAACCAACAATCTTGTGAGTCAAGATATGGGTAGAGCAACCACTAGAATTTAAGTTCTATGAAGGCAGGGATTTCCATCTGTTCTGTTCATTGTCATAACAAGAATAGAACATAGTAGGCACCCAATGGATATTTGTTTAATGAATCAATATGAACAGCACAAGAGCAAACAAAACATATAGCAGATAGTAACATAGAAGATTAGGTAAGAGAAGAAACGCATTCCAAATGACGTACTGGGAGAAGAAATTTGCAAACAGCATGTCAGAAAAAGGGTTAGTATACAAGATCTATAAATAACTTATTAAACTCAACACCCAAAAAGACAAATAATCCAGTGAAGAAATGAGCAAAAGACATGAACAGACACTTTTCCAAAGAAGACATCCAGATGGCTAACAGACACATAAAAAGATGTTCAACATCACTCATCAGCAGGTAAGTACAAATCAAAACCACAATGAGATACCACCTCACACCTGTCAGAATGGCTGAAATTCAACAATGGCTAAAAATTGTTTCAACTCTGGAAGCAATAGATGTTGGCAAGGATGCAGAGAAAGGTGAACACTTTTGCACTGCTGGTGGAAATGCAAACTGGTGCAGCCACTCTGGAAAAAATATGGAGACTCCTCAAAATATTAAAAATAGAACTACCCTCCATCAGTAATTGCACTACTAGGTATTTATCCAAGGGATACAAAAATGCTAATTAGAAGGGGCACATGAACCCTGATATTTATAGCAGCACCATTGATTATGGACAAATTATGGAAAGAACCCAAATGTCCATCAACTGATGAATGTATAAAGAAGATGTGGAACATATATATACAATGGATATTACTTGGCCATTAAGAAGAATGACATCCTGCCATTTGCAACAGCGTGGATGGAAGTAGAATGTATTATGTTAAGTGAAATAAGTCAGAGAAAGATAAATATCATATGATTTCACTCATAGGTGGAATTTAAAAAGCAAAACCGGGGCGCCTAGGTGGCGTCTGATTCTTGATTTTGGTTCAGGTCATGAGCTCATGGTTTGTGGGATTGAGCCCCACATCGGACTCTGCACTAAAAGTGCTTCTGCCCCACTTCCCCTCCTGTCAGAGGAGGTCATCCAAAGGACGGGATTATTGCCTATTGACTTGTATGCTGGACCCAGGCAACTGGAGAGGCTCCTTAGTCCCTCCCCTGTCCCTGGAATATGAGTTCCACCTACTGTTCCCACAGTCTGAGCCATTTCAAATATGTATCCTTGAGAAAGAAATATGCGGTAGAGACCACTTAGGTTGAAAATGTCACTGGACCCCATTAAGGCCTCTATAAAAACTTCTAAGGTTTTGGAAGGCAGGTGGGAAGATCTGTTCACCTTGCCGCCACCCACAGAAAGCCTCATTTGTAAGTTCCCTTGCTAACTGAAGCTGCCACCTGCCAGTCTGGAGTGGTCTGCCTCTTTATAAAAGAAAGATTCTTTCTTTTCTAACTGATTCTCCATGTATGGGAGACAGTTCCAAATTTCATCTGGGGAAAGTCCCAAGGTTGTGAACTAACAGGGACCCAGGTTCTTTCCATACTGAGCCTTGACCATCTTATGAAGCCTCTTATTTTCTGTGACCAGTGGTACAGGGGGAAGAGATTGAAGAAAAGACAAACACTCTTCTTAACAGCTGTATCCCAAATGTAAGGTACTTTGGCTATCACATCCCATTTGGCTATCAGTCACATGCCTGTACCAAGGAAATCTGAGAAAGGTCGTCTGTGTGCCCAGTAAAAAGGGGAAACATATATTTAATGAGCAGCTTGTACATAGACCCTAGAAAACATAGAGAAAATGTTTGTGAGGATAAAAAAAGAAAAAAAAGGGAAAAATAAAGGCATGTTCCTCTAAAACTTGTAAACTTGTAATAATTCAAATCACATTGACAAGAAAGTAGATAAAGAAACTGGGACACATTCACACAATTGGATAAAATGCAGCCATAAAAAGAAAGAAACTACAGCTAGATATGATTGCAGGAATGGACCTTTAGAAACAGATCAGGACAACATAATGGGTCCTGAAAGACTACAACAGTTGTATATATAATGACAGAACTCAAAAAAAAAAAAATGCAACACGAATATCTACTTCAGCACCCAATAAAACTAGAAAATCTAGAAAGTGGTAAACAGAATGAAAAATAGTGGTTATCCCTAAAGGAGACATAATGGGGTGGAATAGGAGAATGGCCTAAAGGTAGATGCAAATTATTGGAAATGGTCTAGTTTGAAGATTGGGTAGTGGGTTCATATTATTTTTTTATAGCTTACATATATTATTTATGTATTTAATAATGCATTACAACATAGAATATTAAAGCAAAAAGATCAAAGTAAAACAAGCACATTAGAATTTATTATTAAATATCATACGATCTCACTCATATATGGAATTTAAGAAACAAAACAAAGGGGGCGCCTAGGTAGCTCAGTAGGTTGGACGTCCGACTTCAGTTCAGGTCATGATCGCACAGTTGGTGGGTTCGAGCCTCATGTCAGGCTCTGTGCTGATAGCCCAGAGCCTGGAGCCTGCTTCGGATTCTGTATCTCTCTTTCTCTTTGCCCCTCCCCTACTCTCACTCTGTCTCTCTCTCATAAACATTAGAGGAAAAAAAAAGAAAAAAAAAAAGAAAACAGAGGAACATAGAGGAAGGAAGAAAAGAAAAAAGAGGGAGACAATCCATAAGAGACTCTTAACTATAGAGAACAAACTGAGGGTTGATAGAGGGGAGGTGGGTAGGGGATGGGCTAAATGGGTGATGAGTATAAGGAGGACACTTGTGATGAGCACCGGTGTCATATATAAGTAATGAATCACTAAATTCTGTCCTGAGACCAATATTATACTATATGTTAACTAATTCGAATTAAAAAAAAAAAAAAAAAAAACTTTAAAAAAAAACCCAAAAAAAAAAAAAAAGAATTTGTTTATTATTGAACATTATGTATCTACTGAACATTTGCTAGTGGCAAATTTAACCAAATTGTTAAAGCTTTAGGACTTGCACTGCTAGTTATTTTAGAAATCTTGAAGCAGGATGAAGCAGCTAATTAGACTGCTGTGAATATCTGGTACTATATTTCATTTTTGCTTTAATTACTGTTATTTTGTGATTTATTTTGATTATAACACATTAGTTTTAGTATTAAGATTTGTTAGTACACTATTTTGAATAACTTGGAGCAAATTGTTTTTCACTCTATTAATGCATTTGGAAATGTAATTTTATTATTTCAAGGCAGAGATTCTTTTCCAATATTTAAAATTTTTAATGGGATGGAGAAGAAAGCAAGAAAAATACAGAAATGCATTTATATTAAACTCTTAATATATTTCATTAGGTGAATATTATTAAAAAGAAAATTTTAAAAAACCTCTTTGGAGCATGCTGATAAAAAGCTCACCTGTGAACTGTAGAGTTAATTCATACTGGAATAAAAAACCTAGAAATAATCTTTGGAATCATAAAGAAAGGCAAATAATTTACCAAGATCAGTGTTGCTCAGCCTGTGGACCAGTTAGTGGACAGATCTTTATTATATTCAAACACCCTCCCGTGTATTCAACTTTGAGTCATAAAATCAGAAGATATTCTTGGTATATGTCTAAACTTAGGACTTCTGCTACTACCTCAGAGCCCTGTGTTATGTATTTTGTAGCCTTCAGTCTGAGACTCTCTAATCGAGGATCACAGAAACTGAGAAAATGGTGGGGCCTGGCAGAAGGGAAAAAAAGAAGTTCACTTAACCTCTTTCCCTTTTCTTTTCTAATGTCATAGAAATGCATCTAGGTATCCGCTTATAGTGCAACATCAGTGATGCCTGGACGGCTCAGTTGGTTAAGCATCAGACTCGGGCTTGGGTCACGATCTTGCAGTTCATGAGTTCCAGCCCCACATTGGGCTCTACGCTGATAGTGTGGAGACTGCTTGGGATTCTCTCTCTCCCTGTCTCTCTGCCCCTCCCTTGCTCGATCTCCCTCTCTTAAAATAAATAAACAAACAAAAAAATAAAGTGCAACATCAGAGAAATAGCTCATAATCTAGTTAGTAATGGATGATTGATGAGACTATATTAGAGCATTAATGCAAGTGAGAGGTTTTTTTTAAAAGATTTAACACAAAGCTAAAAGCGCCCACTTCCATTCCTGTTTATATTTAGTTATCATTTAGGTTTGAGCTCTCACAGATATGCACAGTGTTTAAACAACTTGTTTTGGCAAAAGTACATAAAAAATCTCAAGCAAATACATTTGCTTGGGGATGGTCATGATATTTTGACAAGTTGAGGATGGATAAATGTAAAACTGATGCAGAAACTGTGATGCCTGACAGACATTGGTGTTTGCTTCATTATTGTCATGGAAATTTTGTATAAAAATAAATTTGACAAGCTTTGTTATGTTTTGTGCAATTGAAAAACTTGTTTGTGTAATTCCTTTGATGATTAACTGACTGGAGTTTTAATGATGCCATTGAAGAGAAAAACAATGAAGCATCATTCCTAGCAACTGGTCCCCGCAGCATAGAAAATGATTTTCACATTTGGCAAATTTACCTTGAATACAGCTGTTGGAGGAACATAAAATTTGAATAGTTGGAAGAAAAATGAGATATGGAGCCTGGAATTTATAATGAATTATCAAATGTGAGTAATTGTACTCAGTTGAACCAAAACACTGAACTTCTTGAAGCTGACTCATCACTTTGATAATTTCCTTTTAAAAGCTATTTTTGGCCTAATAAATCCATAAAACATGAAAATGCTATGAAATATAACCAGTGCTATTTCTTTCATTATAAAAGGAAGGAGTGAGCTTTAAAGTACATTTTCCCAGAAAACAAAATGTTTTCTCCATGATATAGTGATTACTACATTCTTGATTCGGTCTGCCTATTCATGGTTTGGCTCTACGAGGTAGCAACTGTGTATTCAGCAGTCATTCAAGCAAAATTTGATTCCCAGAAACAAGAGATGCACCAAAGAAAAAGAGCCTGAGAACAACTGCAGGATGAAGGGTGGAGAGAGAAGGAGAATCTTGATTTTTACTTTTGCTAATGTGCCAGTTATTCAGGGCCAGTTATTCAGAGCCCCTGATCTGTGAACCTAAGCTCAGCTGACATAAGTCTGTCTATCAGGGATAACCAGGGTGTCATGTTTTATCATAGCTAGAGGGGGGAAAGATCATCAATACTTGTTATCATGTCAAAGAATTACTGGAATTTACAAAATTGTTGCCTTTTTTCCAGAATTTACAATAAGGTCAGGGAGTCTTGTTTGATGTGGTTTTTAATTTTGATTTTCCCTCTCTACCTAGTGCTTATGGGAGCAAATAAGTTCCATGAAGTGGGAGGAGGGATCTTTAATTTTGGGGCACCCAAACCTTTATAACTTGTTTTCTTTGTCAGGAACATTAAGAAATAGACAAGGTCTGGCACTTAGGGACCAAAATAACACACAGAAATTACAATCACATTGGGTGAATTTAATATTAGGGCATCAGTAAACCAGGGACTTTGGTAAGCAAAGATTCAGGAAAATGCAAGCCTGTTGAGCCTTGTAAAATTTGTGTTGCATTTTTAAAGTTTAATTGCATCTGTTTTATATTTATTTTTTAATATTTTGCATGTTTTAATGCATATTAATGAAATCATACTATAAATATTCTTCAAAAGCATGATTTTTAAGTTGTCCCTAAGATTTAGTCATATTGGTCCTTTTCACTGTTATTCATGATTCTTTCTGCTGCATAGTATCCATTACCTGGATATACCACAATTTATTTATCATTCTTTTGTAAATTCTTACAGATGTTTGAATGTGTCTGGTTGTTTTTCTAAAGTGAACAATGCTATTTGAATGCTCTCATGCTTTTTTTCTGGTTATATATAGGAGTTTTCCTGGTAAGGTGGCTCTCTCTCTCTCTCTCTCTCTCTCTTTAAAAGTTTTTATTTGATTATTTTGAGAAAGACACAGCCTGAGTGGGGAAGGGGCAAAGAGAGAGGGAGAGAGAGAATTCCAAGCAGGCTCTACACTGCCATCATGGAGCCCGATGTGGGGCTGGAACCCGATGTGGGGCTTGAACCCATGAAGCCATGAGATCATGACCTGAGCCAAAACCAAGAGTCAGGCGCTTAACCAACTGAGCCACCCAGGTGCCCCTGAAGTGGCTTTCAATAATGTTTAACCATGGCACATGATATGAAATTTATTTTATATAGTGAATAACAAAATTCTCCCCAAACAACAAAAATTATTCTGATTTGATGCAGCCTCATATTTTCTATTCTGTTGTATTATATTTATAATCTAACCTATATTATTTTAGTTTGTAAACCTTTTGGTCTCTTTCTGAGAATCATGACCACAAAAGCATGAAAATTAAAGCACAACTTCATTTAATTGGCACATGAACTCAACTGAAGACTGGTTTACTATTAATCTCTTTGAGATTCCTCTTTCACTGAATTTGGGTCAGAGAACCATCTAATTTGTCCATGGAAACCATTGGTGTATCAAAAGCTCTCTTCCCTGACTTGCCTGCCTTCAAGCAGAATGAATTCTTTTCTCATTCCTCTTCCAAAGTAATAAATATCCTGGGACCTATCCCCCTCTATAATGGAATGGAGAGATATGGAAGAGGCTGATGCTCTGAGATTTTAACTGCAACTAGGTATGAAAATTCAAATAGAAAGAGGAAGTAACATGTCCCTGCAGTATTTCCAATCTAGTTTTATCAATGATGTATATTTAGATTCTCATTTGGCTTCTCATGTCCACTTTCAATTGATTGGATTTAGAATGGTTGCAAATTCCTTGACATTCCTTCCATTGAAAATTGGTGTTGGGGTGCCTGGGTGGCTTAGTCAGTTTAACGTCCAACTTCAGCTCAGTTCATGAACTCAGTTTGTGAGTTCGAGCCCTGTGTTGGGCTCTGTGCTGACAGCTCAGAGCCTGGAGCCTCCTTTGGATTCTGTATCTCTTTCTGTCTCTGCCCCTCCCCCACTGATTCTCACTCGCTCTCTCAAAAATACATAAACGTTAAAAAAAACTGATGTTTAGGGACGCCTGGGTGGCTCAGTTGGTTAAGTGTCCAACTTCAGCTCAAGTCATGATTTCACGGTTCTTGAATTTGAGCCCCACTTTGGGCTCTGTGCTGACAGCTCAGGGCCTGGGGCCTCCTTCAGATTGTGTCTCCTTCTCTCTCTGCCCCTCGCCCACTCATGCTCTGTCTCTCAAAAATAAATAAAAACATGAAAAAATTGTTTAAAAAATGATGTCTATATACCCTCCCCTAGCAACTGAGTGGGAAACTGAGGCTATAGCATAACAAAGCCACGTGCCTTCTACTTTGTTCTCTTTGAACACTCACTCTCCAGATGCTTTCTCTTGGGTATCTCAGAGCCCAGTTGACAGTAAAACTGAGCCCAGGATTAAGTCTCTTATCCCAAGAAGGCTCCAGAATAATCTAGTACCAAAATACTTGAGTGATCCCCAGCTATTTGCGTCTGCTCAGCTGAGGGTCCAGAATCGTGGAGCAGAGACTAGACATATTTGCAAGACCCTGTCTTAATCCCTGACCCACAGAACCTGTGCACATACCAGGTGGTGATTGTTTCAAGCCACTAAATTAGAGATAGTTTGTTTTCCAGAAATAATGACTAGAACAGCTGGAGAAAAAGTGTGGATGAAGGGAAATCAAAAAAACTTTCCCCTAGTCTCCAGCAATATGGTTAGGCATCAGATGAATCATACAAAGAAAAAATTCCTGGGAAAGAGAAAATGACTTCCCTGGAGGAATCTGTTATGAATATAAACACTTTGCCTTAAAACTGTAGAGAAAACCAATGAGTTATCAGAGAAACCATTGAGTTAAACGAGTCTTGTGATTCTACACAACACATCTACCAGTTACACTGATCCATTTGAGAAGCCTCAAAATAACAAAACATGTCTGTATTGTCTTGCCACATCCTGTTCCCTTTCCACTAGCTACATGGTTAACAAAGCATTACTGCCTAGCAGTTTATGTAGTAATGAAGGGGAGAACCCCACACAGGAGGGACACACCATGCTAGATTATGGTGGCCAATCTTTCAAGGCAGCCCTTCTAGATGAGCTTGAATTGAAATCACACTGACATTAGAGTCAGTTCAGGATAGCAGGCTCAGCAGAAGCAGCTGGGTGCCTGATAGGCAGAAGCATTTCCTTAAAGCCCAGGCAGTACCTGCTTCTGCAAAAATCACCAGGAGAGATGCTTCTGAATCAGTGCAGCTATAGCCAGATGCACAGAACCAGAGTTGTATAAGGAATGGGAATAAATTATATTTTAGGTCTGGAATGGCTTCTAAGGCCACTTCCTATTTTTTTCAAACTTCCCTGTATATTGTAAAAAAAAAAAAAAAAAAAAAAGCCTCAATTACCTGAGGATAACTAATGTGATTCTGTACCATCAAATTTTAAGCCTAATCGATACACTTCTCAGGATCCAAACTAATACTGAAACTGAGTGAGACTGAAATGATTTAGCAGTAAATAATTTTGAAGAATGTTTTACTAGCAGTAATAATGAAAAAAAAAAAGTACTAGTAATAACAGTGACAATAATACTAGCTACTTTTTATCGAGTGCTATATTCTAGTGGAGAGTGCTTCAGGCATTAACTTAATCTTAGCCACACAATTTTCCTATGAGGTAAGTTCAACTTTTCATTTGCATTTTGCAAATGATGGATCAGGCTCAGAGAGGTTAAGTTTCTCAATATCCCACAGCCAGAAAATGATGAAGCCAAAAATGTGACTACAGAATCTGAGCACTTAACCACTTTGCTTAACTGCTTCTCCTATGGGATTTAAAAAATACATATAGTATTGAGAACAGATTGCAATTTTATTTTGAGAAACAGAGTAAAGTTCAATATAAAGACACTCGCATAGAAGACTCCCAGTAGCAAATGTGTGGTAACCTTTCCACATATTTTCTGAAATATTTGTCCTTAGATACTAATCCTAAAGTTTTTCAACATCTGGTTCAAATTATGCATTTTGCTTTATCTATAAAACTGTAAAATGTTATGTCATTAGCACCAAGCAAACATGTGTTCTTCATTATGTCTCATTCTATTCATATTGAAATAGTTATTAAAATAACATGACACAGTTTCTCTATTCTCTGTATTTGTGCTTTTTTAGTAGCAAATAAAGTGTTTTGTTGTTAGCATAAAAGGCCACATTGAAAATTTTGGAAAACTGCTTCTTTTATTTTGTTTTTGCAAATTATCAACTATGATAAAATATTAAAATGTTGTAACCCATAGTTATTAAAAACAATTCACACTCTAATAATAGTGTACTTCCAACTGTAATGAATTATTGTCTAAGAAAAATTGGAAAGCTTTTTAAGAAATAGCTTGTGTCTACCATTTTAGTAGGCTTAACATTGTGGGTCGCATCCTTTTCTCTGAAGAAAATTTTCCTTTTTTGATTTTTTTTTTTTTATGTTTTATTCTGGTCCATTTACCTTTCTTCTCCTCTAACTCACTCTATCTTAGTGCAGTTGTTTTTCAAAGAACAGTCTGTTATACTAGATTTTTGATATTTTATATTCATCCAGGAAGACAAAAGGTGTCACTTACTGTGATTTCATGATTGCACGTAGCCCTAAGGAATATAGCCGTGTACTGACACTTCTCGGATTCAGTTTTCACTCCAGTTAGTAGATATGTGACCTTGGGTGGGAAATTTAATGTCTTCATACTTCAGTTTCTCTATCTGTAGAATTTGGAGGATCATAATACTTTGCCCATAGGGATACTGAAAAGATTAATATGAGATAATATGAGTAAAATACATAGTGCGCTGTAAGCATTTAATCAACATGGAATGTTTACTTGAGCCCTGATTCCTCAACCATACTCCAATCCATATTTCTCTTCTCCCCACCCTCCCAGCTCCAGACAAAATACTTACTGGTTGGGAATAAAGACTCAGGAATTAATAAGAATTGATAAAATACTTTTTAAGAAGAGCAGTGAAGGGATGTTTGGGGCATATAGACAGGAATACCTGACAGATGGCTGCCATGGTAATTTAGGCATGAAGTAGGGAGGGTCTGAACTAAGGAAATGGTAATTGATGTGGATGGAATGGTCTTTTGGAAATGAGCTTCAATGATTTTTAAGACTGCCTGTGTAGGACAAGGGGAGAATAAATAAATAGGATTATTTCCAGTGGTTGGAATACTGAATAATTGCTTAACAATCCCCTTAGTACAGAGAAAAAAAGATTGTTGAGAGAGGCAATGAGGGTAATAGTGGAAGAGAGTGTTAAATTTAGTTTTGGACAGCCTAAGGGTGAGATTTATATAAGAAACCCAATCAATGCTACTCAATGCATGTATACACACACACACACACACACACACACACACATACATACACACATATATGTGCATATATATGCATACACATATATACTGTAGGTGTATATATATGTGTATATATATATATATTATATACAAGTTCTAAACTATGTACATCTAAAACTCTATATACACTACTCCAAACTATTTCTTATATGGATACAACCATAGATTTATCACTTATTAGTACACAGATACGCATAAGATCACTTAGAAGGGAATTTGTAGAGTGAAAAGAAAACTGAACCAAGAAAAGAATGCTATATGACACCAACCATAAATAATATGTACAAGAAGAAGAGCCCAGAAAACTAATTGAGAAGGAATGTTCAGAAAAATTGAGGAAACTTTTTGAGATGCTGTTTCATGAAACACTAGTTTCCTGGGAGCCAGGAATGAGTACATTTCAAGAGTCAGGATATGAAGCAATCTAAGAAGACTATATGCCATTGAAAAGAGAGAGGAGGGGCGCCTGGGTGGCGCAGTCGGTTAAGCGTCCGACTTCAGCCAGGTCACGATCTCGCGGTCCGGGAGTTCGAGCCCCGCGTCGGGCTCTGGGCTGATGGCTCAGAGCCTGGAGCCTGTTTCCGATTCTGTGTCTCCCTCTCTCTCTGCCCCTCCCCCGTTCATGCTCTGTCTCTCTCTGTCCCAAAAATAAAAGTAAAACGTTGAAACAAAAAGAATTAAAAAAAAAAAAAAAAGAAAAGAGAGAGGATCCCAACTTAAAAGTGTGTCTGAGATTTGGCAATGTGGGGAGACTTGCAATTTTCTAAGAACATTTTCCACTTGAATAGTTGAAGCCACACTGTAGTGAGCTGAAAAACAAATGGGAATTGGAATATGGTAAATACAGGAAGAGGAAAATACTGCTTCTAGACCCTTAGCTATGAAAGAGAAAGATGGTGTAGCTCTAGTAGATTACAACTATGTAAAGGTCAAATAAAAATTTGTGTTTATTTTTGGAGATGATGAAAATGTTTACTCCTTGAAAGGCACAATAGAGTGAGAAATTTAGAGCCACAGATGAATTATAGGATGATCCATAAAGTAAGATCCATGAAAATAGAGACGATGGGAAAGGAAAGATGGGGAAAAGAAAACACACACACACACACACACACGGGGGACAGAGCATATATCCATATATAGATTATAGATTATAGATTATACATCCAAATGCAAAAACCACATTTCTGGAAGCAGAAAAAGATCATTATGTTTTGGATTTCTAGATTGAAAAATAAAATAGTGTTATAATTTTTGAGATATCAAGAGAGAAAATATAATGAATTAAAAACTGGGCTGGAGAAAATTTGGCAGAAAGAAACAGGAAGCATATGTAAAAACACAGAACCCAAAAAAGTTCTATAATATTTTTTTTAATTATATGAAAGTAAGCAAACATATAGAGCCTAATATCTCCATTTGGTCCACTGGCTTACAATCTTGTTCATAACCCCTTGCACCAACGACCTGAGACCTGGATACTTGAGTGAAATAGATGTCTGTAGCTACTCATTCTTTCTTTCTGGACTTTATTTTGAATATTCAGTTCTTAATAAGAACTTGCAACTTTAGTTTGTGTTGATAATTGAGCAATTATTTCAATCTTTTGTTAAAACTCTGTTGTTTTGGGATTTATTCTGAAAATAAGTGGCCTAGCATGTTTTTTTTTTTTTTTCAACGTTTATTTATTTTTGGGACAGAGAGAGACAGAGCATGAACGGGGGAGGGGCAGAGAGAGAGGGAGACACAGAATCGGAAACAGGCTCCAGGCTCTGAGCCATCAGCCCAGAGCCTGACGTGGGGCTCGAACTCCCAGACCACGAGATCGTGACCTGGCTGAAGTCGGACGCTTAACCGACTGCGCCACCCAGGTGCCCCGGCCTAGCATGTTTGTATTTTAGTTTGGGTAGGAAAATGAAAAGCAAACACCATAGTGAATATGGTCTTTGAAATTCTAAATCACCTAATGTTCATGCCCTTGTGCTCTGAAGTCTGTAAAAGTACTGATGAAAAAAATGGCAACATTTTGCAAACCATGGGGAAAAGTAAACCGATCACTTTAGGGCTCATACAATAGCTTTCAAAATTTTGTTTCCTCTGAATGCTTCAGGTCAAGTCCCTTTATTAACATTATCTTTTTAAAATGTTTTTTTAATTTATTTGAGAGAGAGAGAGAGAGCGCACATGAGTGGGGCAGGAGCAAAAAGAAAGGGAGAGAATCCCAAGCAGTCTCCAGGCTGTCAGCACACAAGCTCCAACTCACCAACTGTGAGATCATGACCTGAACCAAAATCAAGAGTTGCCTGCTTAACCACCTGAGCCACCCAGGTGCCCCAACATTATTATCTTTAATTCTACATTATAGGTGTTTCCATTGAACTTTTTCATGTTTGTGGTCTTTTTTCTTCAACCTTTATTAGTGCTATTCTAAACTTGGTAACTCCTGCAACCTGAACAGGTCCAGAAAGAAAATAATTGACAACAAACCAGTATTATGTGTCTTCAAGGATACTTATCCTGGAAGTATGAATGGGCCTAATAGCCCTTGAACTTAATGTTAAATCTGTACTTAGGCAACTGCAAACAAGACAAATGAAACATATTTTAATATTCTGAATAATGCTTGATTTGAACAATTTGATTAAATATATTTATAAAGTTCTCTATATTTAATTCGAAGATAGCATATACATGTTTATATATCATGTATTATATATAGTATACATATACACATATATGGTTCATCAAATTGGTTATTTTTTGCTATTGGGAATGATTTTAATCTTTCTTCACATAACTTTTTCCAAGATTCATTAGGATTAAATAATAGTTTCCAACAAATTGAAGTGAGATGTTTTAAGAGAATTAGGAGTTAAGTCAATAATATTTCAACTCCTTTCTAATGAAATTTCCTATAATGAATAAACTGGTAAACTAAAAGTAAATAAATAAATTAGATAGGTGATAGCTAGCTAGCTAGATAGCTACATAGACAGATAATAGATAGATAGATAGATAGATAGATAGATAGATAATATTTTCAGATTCCCTTGAAGGTGGATTTCCTTGCAGTTATGGTTCTTCTAAGTAGGTACAGATACATGAACTTAGAAGGAGGACGTGAGCAATGAAAAATATACAAAGAAGCAAGTATAGTCAGGGACTGGGAGATACTGCACTAATGCCTTATCTTCATCTTTAGTACAAGTTCTAATATACAGTTTCTAGCATCCTAAGTGCCTAATGCTATGATGAGCAGAGTTGGAGCTTACTTTCAAAGAGAAAAAATATGGGACACCTGGGTGATCAATTGTTTTAAGTGTCAGACTCTTGATTTCAGCTCAGGTCATGATCTCAGCATTGTGGGATCAAGCCCTGTTGCATCAGCTCTACACGGGGTGGGAGCCTGCTTAAGATTCTCTCCCTCTCTCTCTTTCTCTCATTCTCTCATTCTCTCTCTCTCTCTCTCTCTCCCTCCCTCCCTCTGCCTCTCTCTCTCTCTCTCCTCCTATACCTACCCCTGCTTGCACACATTGTCTCAAAATACATTAAAAAAAAAAAGGGTGAGCTTTTCCTAACTTTTATTGTTGCTGGACTTACTGTAGATTCTTCTTCTAGCACTCTAATAAACCTCTTTCTACTTAAACTAGCCAGAGAAAGAGAACAAAATACAGAGGCTAATAATGAAAGATAAACTTATTTAGGCTAAAAACTACACTTGGATTAAAAAGAGTATGCCTTGTTGGTCCCTAAGGACATGAGGGTAGGTAGAGGAAGGCCAAATCCTAGAAGGAAGGAGAAGAGGAGGTGGAAAAAGAGATGGAAAGAGTTGGGGGAAGCAATAAGGAGTTGCAGGCATTGTGATAGCCTCAGAAATGTTGGTGAAAAGTTTCTATCATATTGACTGATGCTGGTGATAAAAGAAGGCTGCCTTTAAATTTGGGGTCACAGGCTATTAGAACTTGCTTATAGCATTCAGATACTAACTGGATCACTTCTGTGCTCCATTACCTCCTGTAGTGTCAAATGCCTAGACACCATACCCAGTTCCCTACCATCCTGCCCGAGTATCCCAAGACTCCTTAAGGTTGCCTACTCTTATTTGAACAACAGCAGTTTAGGTGTAGCCAAATCTCCATCTGGGATAGCATATCCCTTACGTTTTATCCATTTTATATTTATTCTCTAAACACAGACATCTTTGAGACCAATCTGTAGGTCCATATCTCATCATGCTTTCTTTTTCCTTAGGGAAATACTCTGCATTCATTATCTATGCCATCCTATACGTGGGTTGGTCTGAATCTTTAGCAGTTCTTTTCTCTTTCTCTCCAGCTATTTTAAATACCTGTCCTTCATAGGATCACCTCTAAATCTCCTCCACAAAGCCTTTCAGGACTACTCCAGCAGAGATTCTCTGTATTTATTGAATTGTATGTATAGCACATATCGCCTGATCTACTTTTTTTTTTAAATATATACATATAGGCTGCTTCTTATTTTCTTAATGCTTCATTTTTTGAAGTATCATCTCATTCAGTAGACTGTAAGCCCCTGAAGGGTGGAGACAAACAATATTTTGATTTTCTTTGATGCACTAGTGTCATAAATAATGAATGAAATACGGTAACAATGACAAAATAATCATTCCACATGGACACTTGTCATGATGATTGGACACAAATAGACCAGAAGCATATTAAGTTTTAGGCAACTGTGTTGCTGAAATCCCAAATGTTTGTCTCAAGGAGGTATGACAGTTCAATTTACAAATAAATCTCTGGGCCTTTAAAATTGTAACAGTAGGAAGCAAGCCATGGGTTTTATACAACCCCAAGAAGGGCATACTGTTCAATACTCACCTCGGATACAATCAGGAGATCTTGGGCAAGGAAAATTCTCTCAGAGGTCAAAGTCAGGGCCTTGGAGGAAAATAAGCAGGTGATAATCTATGCAAGAGATGAATCAAGTCCTATCATACTGGCTAATCAAGAAACAAATTCCACTGCTAGAGCCAAGTCTCAAGGCTATTTTTATTAGGTGGCATTTGACTGCTATGTATTTCTCATTCTTCCCTTATAGTAATTTAATCTACAAGTCACAGGAACCACCCCCAACATAATATGCACAGATCTTCATGTAACTCAGAGATCCTGGGCCTTGAGGTCTGTGTAGAAATCCTATGAGAATTTTGGGGTGGTTTTCTTTGAGACAAGGTTGTGTTTCTTCCATATATGGGGGGGGGTGGAATAAGGGGCATGTTGATGTTTGAGTGGGCAAATATGCAGCTGGTTGCCTGCCCAATATTCATTCTCCTTTTCTTGCCAACAGAACCCTGGGCATTGTGCCCAGATGAAGATAAAGATAAGAGAGCAAATGGAGATTTAAACAGATGTTGTGTGAAGATTCAAGATAAGGATTTTTTTTTTCTTCCCCCTGTACATCTTCCTTTCTAATGCCTCATATGAGAATATTATGTGTGTTAAGAGTTCCCAAATAACCCTCAGATTTGTTGATTTGCTCAAGGGACTCACAGGAGCCAGGAGTTCTTATTTTCATGGTTATAGTTTATTATAGCAAAATGATATAGTACAACATTATCAAAGAAAAAAAAGGTTCATGGGACAAAGTCTAAAGGAAACCAGTCTGAAGCTTCCCAGATTCTGCTTTCTGTGGGGTTGCATAGCATGTGCTTAATTTCCCTAGCAACAATATATGAAAACATGCACACAGGGTTTTCTATCAGGAAAGCTCACCTGTGCCTGGACCTAGGAGCCCAGGGCTTTCAGTGGGGATTGGTCACGTGGACATACAATGCCTACAGGACTTGCCACAGTTCCTCCAGATCCCCAAAGCAGGTGTTCACTGTAAATCACACTTGCACAGGTTATCTGGAAAAACTGGTACAGCATGGTTAAAGACTCCAAGCCTACAAAACACTTTCATCAATTAGAACATTCAAAGACCTCATATGTTAGGAGCAGCTGAGGGCCAATCCATTCACAGACAGGTCCAGTGTTGGGCCTGCTGTGCAAGGTTTGAGCAATACAGGCCTGCTTAGTTAACTCTTTCTTGCACAGATGGCTATCTTGTGATTTTGGGGGTGGAACCTAGGGCAAACTTAGATGTCTTTCTAGATGCAAAAGTCCAATCCTAGCCTGCCTAACTCTTCATTCCATGTGTGTGTATGAGACAGAGAGTGACCTATCTTGTACATGAAAGCTACTGTTAACACTTACCTTCATTATCATTGACTGAATACAATTTTTAATTCTTAACCAACACTAAAGTGAATGATGATGGTACTTCATTTTCTCAGTTTAAAAATGACGACTATAAAATGTTCTTTGAATAAGATTTTATTCATTGATAGCTATCACTCAGCTAAAAATTAAAGACATATTTGCATTTTCTATGAAGCATTTCATCTCTATAATTTCTAATGCTCATTTCCACTTATTTTGGGTTGTGAAAGAATAGAATAAAGGGATCAGGAGTTACTCTACCGGGAATCTTGAAAAGCACAATTTTGCTTTCTGGACCAACATTGGCTTATAATGACTTAATGTAAAGAGAAATAAAAAAATGATGTTCATATGATTCTGAATGCCTGCATAGCTGGTATTATCCACTTTATCTCCTTTATCTCTTTCTTTACCTTCCCCTCTTCTTCATTACATACTTGGGATCCTTAGGTTCTGCTTTACTCAGAATTTTGATAACTACAACAATGGCTTGCCTGCATGACTTTCTGATTAATATTATTTGGCTTTAAGGAAACTATAAAATGCAGGCTCCATTATAGAACCTATAATCCTGCATCTTGTTCCTTAGACTCTGCTCTAGGAGTAGAATTATCCCTAGTATCACCTGAAATGACATCAGAAATAAATTGAGAAAAAAGACTTGTGAACTCAGAACTTCCTTGGAGAGTGATCATGATAAATTACTCAGAGGTTGCAAGTCTTCTCTAAAGAATTTTCAAAAGGAAGTTTATGGGCCTTGGGGCCCATACCTGTTATTATACCTGATAACAGCAATTCATTATAGATGTAAATGTAGATATAGATTTATATCTATATATTAATATAATATATAATAACATTATATACAATAAATAAGTATAATACCTACAGTATAATATATAACACATATTATAAATAATATAAACATATCATTTTTATTTTGATGCTTGTCATTTTAATGTTTATCCTTAAATATATATTTTAAATGTTTATGGAGATTTTCTTTCTGGAAAATTTCTGATTTCGATCATATTTTCTTTTTTTTCAAGTTTTTTTATTTAATTTGAGAGAGAAGCAGTAGGCAGAGAGAGAGAATACCACGTAGGCTCTTTCTTGTCAGCACAGAGCCTGACACGGGGCTTGATCTAATGAACTGTGAGCTCATGACCTGAGTCAAAATCAAGAGTCAGACGCTTAAATGACTGAGCCATCCAGGAACCCTGATCATCTTTTCTAATTCTTTTTAGTCCAAATGTGCTTCTTTGAGCATAATCAAGTTTGATTTTGGAGAGGGGCAGTAATATTCCCAGAAAATGATGAAAAAGTAAAGATAACAGCCTTACACTATCTAATAGTTGAATATCACCCAAAAAGTACTCTATCAATTGTCTTTGATTTTAAAACTCAGCTGTGATTCAATGGAAAGAATACTGTCTATAAGTTTCAGAAATATTTTCTTATTGCAAAAAAAAAATCTAAAATAACAAAAAAAAAAACCCTCCTCTGCCTAAAAGTATAAAAATTCCTCAAATGTAAACAAATAATAATGTAAAGAAACAAATAAGCAGAGCCTAGCAAATATAAGGTGCTCAATGAATATTTCTAAATGAATGAAGGACCAGGTGATTGAGAGACATTTTACCTCTTGGCTTGTATCATGGGCCAGTTCTTCCTAGCTAGTTATTAAACCAGGGCTGAGATGAGCAACCACAATATAGTTTATTGAACCTTATAAATGCACTTTAAGGTTTCCACATTGTTCCACAGATTGTGGATATTAAATTTGTGAAGAATTTTAAATAAAATAATGTCAATGTCTCTCTGAATTAGTAACAAGTTTTTTATTGTTGTTGTTGCTGTTTTAATTAATTAATTAACCTTTCAAGTAACTTCCTGAATTTTCAGTCAACTCAGGATGCAATTTTTGCTCTTCTACTCATGTTTTTCCTTTAAATAAATGGTCTTAGTTTAACCATGCTCAAAAAGATGGTTCAGCCATGTTTCAAAAATGTAAAATGTATATTTGAACTACCTGTATTCAATCATAACATTCAAAGAAAGTTTCATGCAGAATCCATGCCTTACTTTGTGGAGAGCTCAATAAAAGTCCAAAATTAATGGGATAAAATGAAGCACAGAATATGGCTCTCAGACCTGAAATGGCCTGGTTCCTCAGTCTAAGATGTAAAGGTCAAATTATAATGTCATGCCAATATATTTTGTAAAGTATACTGAGGGTACTGCATTTAGAGAAGTTAATCTGCATGACAAAAATTTGACAAGAACAGAAGTTGGCACAAAAATCAATACATTCATGTGACAAGCACTGCAATAAATAATAGAAATGAAGAACTGGGTATATTTAGCTCTGTTTTATTACAAATTAAAGTCAGACTAATATCTCATATTATTGGCTAAGAGCAGCCTGCTCAAAAAATGCAGAAAATTGTAAGCCATACATTAGCTAATTTTAGCTTTTACTCATTCTCAAAAATAATAATTGAAAAACGTTTCTGACCTTGGCTTTTATATATGAAGTACAATACCTGTGTGTATCTATAAATTGGCTAGTTTTTACATAACATGAAAATAATCTGGCCATAACGTACATAACGAGAATTCACTCAGCATGTACATCACACTTCATCGTGTAAACCCAGCAACACCTCTTCCCCCTGGGATCAGCTTTATTTTCATACTACATTTCACAAATAAGGAAACTGAGGCATAAAAATCATTAACCTGTTTTGTGTAGGTCACAAGAAAAAATCTGTGCCAGATATCAAATTATGATCTTTAGCTGCTGGAGGCAGGATTCAAGATCACTCAGTCTTTAATCTCCTGAAGTTTTATTTCTTGGGTCATGTCACCATGGATATAATTGCTGATGGACATAGACTAAGGGATTTTCTGTCAGGGTGATTTTCCCAATTACTCAAACAGTCACAGCTATGAAAAACTAGCTCTAGTTCCAAGAATAGCATTTCAATGGCTTAGGGACAAATGGGTATGCACACAAATATAGGCATGTACATTTTCAAAATTAAAGGAAGTTAAGTATGTAAAAGAGAAAGCTCACATACAAACCTAGAGCAGTAAACTTTTCTCTTTGTGTACATATACATTCATTCTGATCTTGTCCATGGCTATCCTTAAAACTGGAGTATTTAATCAACCATAGACATGACTACTGAATGTTTTGAATTATCCAGAACAATCTTAATCGAATATAGTTATATTTTTTAAAAAAGATAGTTTGTTGCATAAAAAATAACATGTCATTTATTAAAATGTAAATGCATTTTTGAGATTTTCTACTTGCAGAAATCCATAAATATTAAAAATGTCTTTGACAGACATTATATCCAAATTTTAAGTGTATTATCAATAGAGAGCAGTGAAGCCAGGGAAATTATATATTACATTTTCCAAACTCCCAAATACATCTTAATTGCTTTGGGTAAAATGAAGACAACTTCAAAAGCAAAGTATAGAAGTGTGAAAAGCAGTTTAAAGGAGATAGAGATGATAAAGAACTGCCTTGGTGATTCTTTTGGGAGATATTGTAATAATTTTATCTAGCATCTGTTGTCTCTTAAAATATGATATGATGTCAGAAATGATGGGTCCCTTATATTCCCAGATCAGAACACTCACTGCAACATATTGCCTAAGATGGTTCTGTCCTGAATTTGATAAAAAAAAAAAAAAAAATTCAGGGACATTGTCTCTCTTATTACTGGAAATAAATCGAAATACAGAAAAATATTCATATGTTTACAAAATTCATCCCTGTATGTGATTTTCCCAGGAATATCTATACATAGATGAGTATGGATAAATACAATTAACAATAGAGACATTTCATATATATTTGTATTATATTTCTTTTAATTCAAAGGTCAATTTCTTTTAATGAAATTTCACCTTTTTTTAAGTTTTCTTTTTAAAGTCTATTTAAGCAATCTCTAAACCCAACATAGGGCTTGAACTCATGACCCTGAAATCAAGGGCCGTATATTCCACTGACTAAGCCATCCAGGCTCCCCTGAAATTTCACCTTTGCAAGCACATCAAATTACATATTTCCTTGAGATTTTGCCCTCATTAAAAACGTACTTCCTTCCTATATCACCTCTCTCTCTGTCTCTTTTCCTCTGCCTGTCTCTGTCTCTCTCTTTCAATGTGCCCCCTTTCAGATTTGAAAGCAAGCATCCCCATTAAGCAATTTGAGTCAACTAATCACACCAAGACTTCTGAAATCCCTGAATATTGGGCCTACATAATATTGTATTATTTTATGTTAATTAATACTTTGTACTATATTGTCAGATAAAGGCATTAAATTCATTAAAATAGCATACAATTATACTATGTTTAGAAAACATGGGGTAGTGTTGTAACCTTGTGCCCTTTAGAAAAAAAATGAATGTACAAAATTATGATTAAGAAAAAAATTTGAATACTATTATAATGCATTGGGCTTTATATTCTCACCTTTGAAAATTTTAATCCAGATTGTATTCTGATATTGCCCACAGTCAAGAATCAAGAAATCTAGATTGTCATTTTGTGGTCACCAAATATTTTTAGCTTTCCCACTTTTTGTTACATAGTTCCATTGTTTTTTGTTTGTTTTGTTTTGTTTTGTTTAGCATGAGTTTTGGTCCTGGCACTTGCTTCTAAATGTGAACAACAGTGATGAATGAAGAACCCAGGCTTAATTTGCCAAGTTGTCTTCTTACTGATGATTTTTTTTTCCCTTTCTGATGATTTTGAAAGCTTCTTTCAGTATGGCTCTTCACATAAACACAGTGAGTAAAATATTCTAATAATCTAGATTGGTCACATGAGAGAGAAATAACCTTTTGCAGGATTAAAATAGTGATAAGTTTTGAAGACTGAAACAAGTATCCTACAGGTAAATACTTAGTACACAGGAAGCATGAAATAAACGCTCAATAAATGTGTTTTGTAATTCATAGTCCAAATAATATATTTCATTCCAAAGTAAGAAGAAACTTTAGATATCAATTCTAGGTCCTAAATACTTATTTTTCCAAATAAGTGGGCAAAGACAGATATTTTTTTAATTGAAATATAATTGATGTTCTTTCATCAATATCTTATAGTTTTCAGTATGTATATCTTTTACTTCCTTCGTTAAATTTATTCCCAAGTATTTTGCTGTTTTTTCATGCTATTATAATTGTGACTCCTTTCCTAATTTCTCTTTGAGGTAGTTTTTTTTTTTGCTAGGATATAGAAATGCAACTGATTTTTGTATGTTAATTTTGTATCCTGCAACTTTACTGAATTCATTTATTAATTCTAGCACTGATTGTGGTGGAGTCTTTGGGGATTTCTATTTATAAGATCATGCTATCTGCAGACAGAAACAATTCTACTCCTTCATTTCCGATTTGGATATATTTTGTTTCTCTTCTTACTTAATTGCTCTAGCTAAAACTTCCAGTAATATGCTACATACAAGGGGCAAGAGTGGGCATCCTTGTTTTTTTTCCCCCTGATTTTAGAGGAAAAGCTTTCAGCTTTTTATCAGTGAGTGTGATGTTAGCTGTGGCCTTGACACAAATGGATTTATTATGTGAGGTATGTTCCTTCTACACCCAGTTTGCAGAGAGTTGGTGAATGGTGAAAGGAAGTTGAATTTTATCAAATGACTTTTTTTCTGCACCTATTGAGATGATCATACATTTTTTTCTCCTTCATTTTGTTAATGTAGTGTATCAAATTGATTTCTGTATGTTGAACTATCCTTGCATCCCAGGGATAAACTGATTTTTTCACAGTGCTCAATCCTTTTATGGTGCTGCTGACTATGATTTTCTAGTGTTATACTGAGAAATTTTGCATCTATGTTCATCATGGCTAAAATGAGTTTGGAAGTATCCTTTTCATTTATTTGTTTGAAAAGGATTGGCATTAACTTTGTAAATGTTTGGTAGAATTCATCAATGCAATCATCTGGTTCTTGGCCTTTCTTTGTTGGGAGATTTTTGATTATTGATTTCTTATATATCTATTCATATTTACTATTTCTTCATGATTCATTCTTCCTAAGTTGTAGGTTTCTTGAAATTTATTCATTTTTTTCTACTTTTTATTTTTCAATAGTGAGCATGAGAAAGCTTGGACATGTGGGTATCATTGATTTGAAGACTACTTTTTAAACACTTGGAAGTTTTTCAAAACCAATAATATATTTGCCAAGTGATCCTTTCCCCTACATTTTAATCTTTGTTCAACTTAAAAGGAACTTTGTCCATATGCTAGTTCAGATTCACTTATTTTAAATTTATGAAATTGATGGTAGTTACTTGACACACAAGGAGCTTTTATATTAAGCTTCTCTAAATTTTATACCAGTAAGAACCCTGGTTCCTATCCAGCCTCAATACTCACCACTACTCTCCAAGAAAAATCAGATTTAATTCAAATATCTTTAATTCAAAAACATATTCTTTTGATAAACTGACCCCTTTGTCATTGTATAATGACCTTTTCTGTCTCTTGTTAACAGATTTTTGCTTATAATCTATTTTGTCCAGGGACGCCTGGGTGGCTCAGTTGGTTAAGTGTCTGATTTCTGGTCAGGTCATGATCTCACAGTTTGCCAGTTCAAGCCCCACATTGGGCTTGCTGCTGTCAGTGCAGAGCCCGCTTTGGATCCTCTGCCCCCCTCTCTCTGGGCACCGCCTCCCACTTGTGTGCACGTGCGCAGGAGCGTTCTCTCTGTCTCTGTCTCAAAAATACATAAACATAAAAAAAAATATCTATAGCTATCCTTCCTCTCTCAATTTCCACTTGCAAGGAATATGTTTTCCCATCTCTTCACTTTCAGACACACACACACACACACACAGACACACACACACACACACACACACACACACACACCCCATAGTGAAGAGTAACTCATCCTTGAAACTTCAGTGCAAACTTTATTCAAATATTGCTTGTCAGAACACCATCAGTTTAGACAGGTTCTTGTTCTCTATTTTCCTCTAATGTCCCGCCATGCATTTCTTATGGTTTTTGTGACATATAATTGGAGTTATTGATTTTCTTTCTCTTTTTTTTTTTCTTTGCTGATTACTCTGAGCAGGTTTGATGATTCACTCATTACTGTATTCCCAGTGCCTAACACAATGCTGGAAAATAGTTAAAACATAATAAGTGCCATTTAAATGAACAAATTAATAGAAATGAATGAATTTTACTTCACTATCTATTGCCCCTAAAGTTTCTCTTTCAAGTCATCAATTCATTCAACAAATAATACTTGAGCAAAATATGGAACAAGAGGATGTGAGTAGCTTATATAGAATAAAAAAAAATCTGACATATTGGTTTTCATATTGTATCTATTAACCTTTGTTAGGTATCTTGTTTGTGGCATCCTGGTTAAAATTAAAGACAGAGAGAGAGAAGAAATACTCCAATTAAGAGATAGCAGGCATTGTGGATATTCTTAATAAATTGGACTTCTGTGGGCAAAAAAGAACTTCTGCTTTTAGTTATTGTCTTTTGGAGCTATGCTAGTGTATTATGCATATATTCAAATAGTGTTCAGTCTCTAAATTTAGAGGGTGTATCTTTATGTTTTAAGTCAGACTTTTATGACTTGAATTATATTTTTGTACCTTGTAGTGTTGGCTGTCTTCCAAGAGGACAATGGGCAATGTTCTCATTAAGCTGGAGGATGGGGCTATCTCCTAAATCATTGATTAAATATTTGAAAAATACTGGGTCTTAGAACAGAGACCACAGTGGTATGGCTCTCAATATGTAACCCTAGTTTGTCACATAATCACTGATAACCACCTATGAATATAAACTTTTGTACAATTATACATTAACCTTACAAAATATTCCAAATTTCTTGGTGAAAATGACATGCAAATCTGCATCAGGCCTTTCTAAAACCTAGATATATTAAATGTCTTGTTCGATTTTAGCTATCACTGTCATAGAGAAATTAAATTGTTCTGGGGTGATTAATTTTCATAAAATCATATTAAGTTATGGTTGAATACTGTGCTTTTCTAGGTATTTGCTAGCTAATAATTTTATGATTATATCTAGTAGCTGTCCAAATATCAAAATTAGTCTGACTCATCTTTACTTAAGATAACTTTTCTTATTATATTCCTTAAATTCTACACTTTCATTTTCTACTGCAACATGTCCATCCCATCTGGTCATACTTCTTAAACCTTTTGTTTCCTTTTCTTTCCTTTGCTTACTGCCTGTCCCCAAATTGGCTCCCTACTTGATCCAAACTAGCTCAGTCCTACTCTCACCAAACTCACCAGATTTGTATTTGTTCTTTTGTTTAATTGTGCCCTTTTCAAGGCTTATTATTTTGATAATAGAAACATTTCTGCATCTATAGCGTCCTGCAAAGAGACTGGTATATGTAGAGAATCAGTAAATAAATGCTGAAGGAATTTATTCTCGGACTTTTCCTTAAATATCACTTCCATTTATTTGCCTTTCCCTCAAAACAGATTGTATCTGGCTTCTAATGCACTCCCCCAGGAATCCATAGTGACAGAAACCATTTGCACATTGCTTGCTCCCTGCAAGTGGCCAGAATACAGTCATTCCACCCATGTCTTTTCTTCAGCTCATACTGACAAGGTTTGCTTTCTGTCCTTTAATACAGTCCCTTAATAAGTTGCTCAGATTTTCTTTTTCTTTATGCAGTGATTTCAGCACCTGGTCTACATGTTCACTCTCTGCCTTATCTCTTGCAAAGTTTATGACTATCTGGTAGAATTGAATCAGTTCACAGGTCCTCACCTTCTTCAATTCTAGTAACTTAATTTCTACTGGCCACAAGCACGACCATAGAGCCTTTCAAAGTCATAAACACTGATATTTTTTGTCTCATGTATGACACAGTCTTATTCTGCATCTAAGCATGCTGATATAAATATTACTACATTTAGATAATGTTTTTGGAAATTCTCTTAACATGAAGAGGGTTCAAATAGAGCTTGAATGCTTATTTTGCAATCAGGGAAGCTACAGTGAGTGGGAGATTTGACAAAAAGGAACGTAACTATTCCACGGACACCAGTAAAATTTCCTTCAAATAACTTCATCTGAATCCTTTCCCAACTCACACCACAACCCCCACATCTAATGAATGCAAACTTACTTCCTTGAGATGTAATTCAATGCCATGAATGTTTTTTGAGGATCTTTTATTGACAAGACATAGTTCTAGGAACTTGGCTTACATCTGTGAACAAAGCAGATAAAGTTGCCTGCCACTTTGACATTAAAATCCTTTGCTTTCTTAAAAATAAGACAACAGACCCCCGAATGGAGTCACTCGTGCTAAGCCTCATGTCACCAAACCAATACTTAATTACAGTTTCAGGTATCCCAGAAAAGGAATCTTAAACTAGTCAATCAAGAATTGCCTAATCAGCAGTAGTTAGCTAATCTGCTGATAGAACCCTACCATCCCCTCAAGAAAAGTGATCTTACCGTTACCAACCACTTTTTTTACCTGGTATAACTTCTTTGTTCCTGCTCTGCCGATAAGTCTTTCATTTTGTACATCTCCTTGAAGTTATTTTCTGTCTGCTAAATTGGATGTTCCTGATTTATGAATCATTGAATAAAACCAATAAGATCTTGAAAATTTACTCCGTTGAATTTTGCTTAATGTATTGAATTCTCCTGCATAATGTATCCTATTTTGTCTTGTATTGTACATATTATTTATAATTTTATGAGTTGCTGTGTTCAATAGAATCTTGGAACGAGAAAAATCTTGTCATTTTCTACCTTAACTAACATCTCAAGCCTCAATTTTCTCTTCCATGATAAAAGTATATAACCTTATAAGGTGTGTGGACAGGTTAAACAAGTAAATGTTTAGAGTATCTTGGATAGTGCTTAGTACATAAAGCATTCTGAAATTAAAAAAAATAATCATTATTAGTATTGATATTTTAGTAGTAGGAGTAGTACTGAAAATTATGCGCATATAATCCATTATAGCTTTTTATATTATCGATATTTTTGCATAGCATCTCTCTACCAAAGAGTACCCCCTAAGGTCAAGGATCCACCCCCCACCCTCCTGTTTGTGACGTTCTATGTGGTTGGAATATTGTTGGCATTCAAGACTTTCTGCACATTGAATTTAAGTAAAAAATTATAATTTCATCTTAATAAATGTCATATTTTAATTTTTCTCAGATTTTTCTAGAATACTCTGTTTTTAATTCCTATCTATTCCTTAGAAAATACCTGGAAAGAAAATTATGAGATTTTAAGGATCTAAATATCATTAAGTTTAGAAAGGACACTCTCCTAAGAAAGCTGTAATTGATTTTCTGATTGTAATTGAGATTTACTTAAAGGATGGACAGATTATGATTCATATGAAAGTTTCAGCACTGCTTATTGAAGTGAAATGTAGAACATTATTTTAATGTCTAAACCTAGATAGTCATTTATCTAGAGGCAAATCTGAGAAATGAATGCATTGGAGGTTATCATAAGTACATTTTTTTTAAAGAAAGGTAAAAATCATCCAGTTTGAGGATACTGAAATCTAGCCTCCCACATTTCCAAAAGCCTGTGGATTCCATATTTGGTATGCTAATGACTAATCAAATCACAATCAGTATGCATTTTAAACCACAATTCAAATATGGATCTTCATTTGGTGATGTAACTACATGATAATAATTATGGAAATTTCTTTGGATGAAGGGCAGCAAATATTAGTACAACTAATGTGGTCCTTATTTTATTAGGTACTAACTGCCTCAATCTGCCAAATGCTGCTAAGGATGCTGCCACCTACTGTCATATATATATATATATATATATATATATATATATATATATATATTTCATTCTCATTGCTGAAAAAAACAAGAAAAGAACAACATTCATTATAAATGAGCCAGCTATCTTTGACATAGTCCGTAATGGTTTAGCTATGCTCTTCTAGATAACTTTATGATAATTACATAACCATATGGCTCAGGCTGTCTTGCTTCAGTACTCTAGCTTGTCAATACAAATATTTCGAAGTGTCTTCCATATGCATAATAATACATTTGAAAAAACAAAGAATCAAATGACCATTGTTGCTTGGAACCATTCTTTAGGCTTCTCAACAACCTGGTAAATGAGCTTTCCTCACAGAAAGTATGAGATTTGTTTTGCAATACAGACTGATGATGATAGCCTGTCTCTGAAGGACTTAAACTTGGCTGCTACAGAAGGTAGTGTCTTATCTCTGTAAGAGCCATTTACTGCACTGTCTTCCACCTGGAATTAGAGGTAGGCAAGATAATCTTATCAATGGTTCAAAGCAAATTCTTCAGATTTTAAATTATGAGATAGCACTACAAGTTGCAGATCAGTCTGTCCTAAATTATTTTAAATTACTCCCACAATTCTGTAAAGTAGATTAGACATTTGTCAGATGAGAAAACTGAAAAATATAGAGCTACATTACCCTGGTTATTTGTCTTTATGGAGAAGCTCCCCGATTATTTTATTTTTAATCAGGAAGTTATATTTTTTCCTTGTAGGATATTAACATATATTAACATACACTATATAAAACAAAGTTCAAACACTAGAGAAATATATAATATTGGAAGAGAAGGTCCTCATAATGCGCCTTGCCTTACCAAGAGCTGTTTTTAATTTCTGTTGTTTTCTATATTTTCTACATATATTTTCATTTCTTTACTATTAACAAAATGCAGCATTAAATGAATTCTATTTTGTACATACTCTGAAAGAAACTTGTTTCCTCTCATTCCCAATAATCTTTATACTTTATTTTCTGTGCCTGTATGTGTATGTGCTTGGATCATTGTCAATTTTTTACTACTAATCATAACATCATAATAAGCATTCTTATGGCAAAATTTTTCACTCTCAGGTAAACTTATTTTTTTAATTTAAAAAACATGAGTATGTATCAATAAGCAATATTATATATGTTATTTTATATTAATATTATATATGCTAATTTTACCTAAGTAGGTCTTAACAATATACGATAATTGTTGACTAAATATTGGGAGCTGATCTGAGGAATTAAGATCATATTTTTAAAAGTTATTTTCTGTGGATTCCTGGGTGGCTCAATTGGTTAAGCATCAGACTCTTGATTTTTGCTCAGGTCACGATCTCAACGTTTCATGAGTTCAAACCCCACATCAGGCTTCGGGCTCGTAGCACACAATCTGATTGAGATTCTCCTTCTTTATCTGTCCCTCCACTGCTCACACTCTATCTGTCTCCCTCAAAATAAATAAATAAACTTTAAAAAACAAAGTTATTTTCTGGAAATGCCTTTATAACCTATTTGAAGTAAATTGGTCAATTTGTATATATTTAACTGATAAGTAAATCAAGTGAAAACATATTTACTGAGTATTTACCATGGAAAATTTGCAGGCCACATACTCATAGAAGAGAAGAAAAGAGAAAATGGGACTTATTTAATCTCTATTATGCTCCATTCACTGCATTAGACATTTTTTTCTGCCATTTAAAAATCTATAGACAATCCTGCCATGTCAATGATTTTTTAATTGATAAAAAATCTAATGCTTGAATTGGGAAAATAAATGAATAAACCAAAAAATAAAGCCCAAGTTTACAAACTTTTTCGGTGATAAAGTTGAGATTTGAATCAAAATCTCTGACACTAAGGTTACATTCTCATCACACCATACTGTACAAGATGTGAGGCAAAAACATTTAGTATTTTCTGAATATATGGTCGATTATCTACTTGTTTGCTTGTAAATGATATATCTATACACAGATATAGATATGATATATGGTTGCTTATAACACAATGGGTCTCATGAATTTAATAATACATTTTTCCTGTAAAGAGGAATATAACTCAGCTGATTGATTTTTTTCCACGTGCTAGATTAGATAAAGGTGTCAATTTTGCAAATTTAGATGGAGACATCTTAGAATCCAAATATTAAGTTTCTGTGAACAGCTAAAAGTGGAAATGTAATCTCTTTACTAAGTCTAGGTTTCCACTGGCAATGTGGAGAATGTTAAAAGGGACATTAATAAAACACTTTGCAGAGCAAAACAATCAAGGGGGATTTGCCAGGAATTAGAGTAACATGATGAAGCATAACACAGACAAAAATTACTTGAGTTTATTTATTACAAATAACTCAGAATGGTTAATGAGGACTCCTATCATGTTCTGATAAATTTTAAATCATCAGTTTAGCTCCAAGCCCCTATTTATTGTAAGTGCATCTATACTTATAATCACAGCTGCTGGTTTGTCTTCCATACTTTGAAACTGCCAATAAATACCAAGAATTTATATTTGCCACAGAAAGCTCTTCTATGAAGCATTGTATGTATTTATTTCACTTTAAGGAACAGTATAACTCTTATGGACGGTTTAGTTGTATGTTGGATAGTCTCCTCTATGACAGTAAACTGTATGTCCATATCAAGTGAACTAATATAGCCCAGATGCCAGATATACACACACAGAGCATTTGTGTGTGTGTGTGTGTGTGTGTGTGTGTGTGTGTGTGTGTGTGTAAGTAAGCATTCATTGCAAAGATGTGGAAAGCTTATTCCCCAGGAAGTATTTACTTACCACAACATCAGGTTTATTTTACCACCTGCACATTTATTAGAATAAAATCCTATATAAAGGAAATGTATCCAAACAACATAAGGTAGAAGGAGTTAACCATAAGTATCCTCTAGAAAAATGTGTTGAATTTCATTAAAATAAGGCACCATCACATGTATCCAATTATGACTAAATTATGTAACTTTAAATAATCTTTCCCTTCAACAGTTGTGGAAAAACGCCACTATACATTGAAAGCAGAGGGATCAAAGTGTCGGTAAAGTTTGCCAGAACTTTGTTCCTTGTTTTCACTTATCTTTAACAGTATGCAACATTAAGCCAGACTGTATGCATTTTACAAATGAGTTTACCACCTGTGAGCATCTTGTATATATTGGCAAAGCCACAACCTATTCTTGGCTTTCAATAGAAAGTTCTCACCCACCAAATTTTCTGGATTCTGGAAGACCTCAGAGTTTTACAGAAATTTAGGGACCTTCCAACACAGAGAAACACTTTGGAATGGGGCAGAATATGCTCTAGTTCATTGTGGAAACCAAGGAAGGAGGAACTGGAAGTTGTTTATGTAGAAATCATCTCATTTGCCTTTATTTTACTGTTTGCATTTTATCACCTGAAAAATATACCAACCATAGGGTCCGCAGCTTATGTGAAAATAGAAGACAATGTACAAGGACAAGAGAAGAGATTTTATGGCAAAAAAAACCCTCATATTGTGCCTCTGATAAACTTGAGGAGCAACTGAGCATATCCTTAACCTCTGGAAGTGCAGTTTAACACCACTGGGGGATTACTTAAGTCGATGTATGTAAAAGCATCTAGGACACAGTTAGCTGGTTCAGGTAGATACTTAATTTTAAAAGGTTATAAAAAAGATTCCAATAAACTGGTTTCATATTCCATTATAGCAGCAGAGCTAGAATATGAACTTATGTAGTGTATTACTAAAGGATATGCTAGAATATCTTTGATGATGAGTTTGTCCTTGGTGGGGGGGTGGGGGTGTGTGGGGAGGAAACCGTTGCAGCACTTTTTAGGAGGTCATTTTGTTAGGCCTGAGCATTGTAAAACAAGTTGTTTATAATCTGGATATAAATTATATATCACAAGAATTGAATATTCAAGTGTTATTAAATTAATTGATTATAAGAGAGTGTTTCTTTGAATTGATGCCATGATTCTGTTAGTTTTGCTCTTTGGAAAGAATATCAGCCAGAAAGATTTTGAATGCACAAAGTAGATTTAAATAGTTGCTAAGGATGCCATTACAATTAAGGGACAGTGGCCTTACTGCTCTGTAGCCTTTGATCTGGCATCAGGCTCTCTCTGAGAATGTGCAGTTAAAGCCCACATGTTCATCATAAAGTGTCTAGGCCCTAAGGAAACCTGACAGCCACTTTGACAGAACTTTTGCATTAAGGTCTTGAGTCTTTGCCTGGGATTAGTCCTGTTGTAGACTGTAGTGACCAAACTCATCAATGCCTGAGATCTCAAGAGTCCAGAACAATTTATCCAATTTTTACCACTCGCTGAATAGATGTCCAGAGATAAATGTGTAAGGGGATGTGCACTGTGCCAAAAACATTTGTTTCTCTCTCAACAGTCTGGGAATTATGGGTAGTTGGTAGCAGTGGTAGTACCTTGGCATACAGGAGTAGAGACACAGAGAAAAATTAACACAGAGAAAAATTCTGCCTCCACCTGTCCTTTGGAAGATTCCCCAAACAACTATACTAGTAATATGTGATCAGAAGCCTGTGGTCTGAGTTGAAGAAGAACACTCTGACAAGACAATATTGAAAGAGTTGTGACCATTTTAAGATAGACAAGATTTTAAAGCAAAATGTAATATTATGGTCTCTGGTTACCAATGGACAAGCAACACAACTCTAACCTTCCTACTGCTAACTCTGTAAAAAGATACAGTCCATTTCTATTCATTTATTTCTTTTCTTAAAAACAATTAAAAATCACGTATGCATTACTTTGGTAATCAGAAAGAGAAAATACTAAAATCATAAAATAATAAAATCATTACTATTGATCCATTATAACTGGGCTTATTTCTAAGAAAATTTTACCCAACATGATTAAATACGAGTTTGGTAATACCAACAAGAGTTCAGGGATGAGATGGACTCAACAAAGAAGTGAGGATGTCTGCTTTAGATATTTCTTGGCAATAAAAACAGTTTCCTTGATTGCTTATTTATTTGTCCATCCATCCATCCATCCATCCATCCATCCATCCATCCATCCTTTAGTATTAGTGTGTAGAATGGTGATGTGGCCTTTGTTAAATTGTAGCACATCAAAAAGCATATATCGCACTTCTCTACCAAAATGGCTGATAGGCCAGCACCTAGGTCCATTGGGTCTTTTGGCCAGGAGCTGGTCTTTCTATTTATTTATTTATTTATTTATTTATTTATTTATTTATTTATTTAATTTATTTGTTGTTATTTAAAGTTTATTTATTTATTTTCAGAGAGAGAAAGTGCACGACCATGGAGGGGCAGAGAGGGAGAGAAAGAATCCCAAGCCAACTCTGTGCTATCAGCGCAGAGCTCAATGTGGGGCTGGATCCCAGGAACCATAAGATAATGACCTGAACCAAAATCAAGAGCAAGAGTCAGATGCTCAACAGACTGAGCCACCCAAAAGTCCCTGGGCCCATGTGTTTATATAAAACCTAAACAGTTCTTTCCCCGCTTCCTTCGCCTGTCCCTCCTTTCCTTTTCTTTCTTTATTTTTTCTTTCGCTTTTTATTTTGCAATAATTTTAGATTTAAAGATATGTGACAAGCTAAGGCAGAGCTTTCACACATACCATACACCCCTCCCCACACTTCCCCTAATATTAAAAATTTACAGAGTCGTTATATAATTATCATAACTAGGAAATTAACATAGATATAATACTATAAACTGAAATGATATTCTTCAACTTCCACCCACTTTTTTTCACTACTACCCTTTTATGTTCCAGAAAACAATCCAGGATCCAAAATTGCATTTAGTTGTGTGTCTCCTTAGTCTCCTCCAACTGAGACAGCTAGGGTCAGCTAGTACCAGCTAGTTATTTTGTAGCCTGTCCCTGAATTTGGGTTTGCCTGAAATTTGTTTGTGATTAAATTGACATCATACATTTTAGCAAGAATACTACAAAAAAAAATGTTATGTGTCTTTCTTGGTACATCAGGTTGGGCATACATGATGTTTATATGTCTTACTATTGGTGTTCACTTTGATTTCTTGGTAATAGTGGTGTCTGTTGGGCTTCTCCACATAAAATTACTATTTTTCACTTTGTAATTAATAAGGTGGATACTACTGAAAAATACCTTAAGATTATGCAAATATCTATTTTTTTCTTCAAATATTTGATAACTGATTTTAGCATTCATTAATGGTTTTCTTCTGCAATTATTATTATATAGTGTTGCCTATGGTGACTTTCTATTTCCTTAGCTCCATCTATATTTTTCAATATTTGAAGTCATCTCTAATGAAGAGCTGTCCCTTTTCCCCATTTATGTATTTATTGTAATTACATACAGTGATAGGGACTCATGGATATTGTGGGAGGCTAAAAAATAGCCCCTCAAAAAGTAACCACATCCTAATCCCCCGAACATATGCGTGCTTTATTATATAGCCAAAAAATGTGATTATATTAAGGATTTTAAGAGGAGGGGACTATCCTGGATTATTACATCCTAAATGCAATCATATGTATCCTTCCAAGAGAAAGAGAGATCCTGCTTTCTGCTCATTTCTCAGTCAACCCCTATAGGTAACAAATTACTTAGGCTTCTGTTTTCTTCTTTCTGTGTTTATTTTGCACAAACAAGAAGATAAATAGATGTATTTTGTTGTATCTCCCTGTTTCTTGCAAAAGGGATAGAATACTATTTATGTTCTTTTGCAATTTACTTTTTTTTTTACTTAACAGTATACCATGGAAAACACCTCCATACCATTTCACAAAGAACATTTGCATAGTACTCCATTGTGTGAATATAATATAACTTATTCAACCATTCTCCTATGTGTGAGTATTTAGATTGCTTCCAATATTTTGCAACTATAAACAATACTGGAATGAACAACCAAGCCTAAATTCCTTTCTGGCAGTTGGGTTCCAGAGCCCATGCTCAAAACTATCAACTATGTTATGCAGTGACTGAGTTTGATTTTCTAAAATACGTATTATTTATCTGGAAATATTACAAAAAATCCAAACAGCAGAATTGTGCAAAAAAGACATTTAAGAATATCTACTGACTTTTTCATAAGATCATTGTAGCAATTTAATAATGATTTGCTACATTGTTCAGTGTGTGATGATTGTATAATTCACCAGCTTGTGAAAATTTTGTTGAGTGAATTCTTTGTGGACTAATGCATTTAATACAGACCAGTGTGTGGATCACAGAGAATGAAAACAGTGAGTCATCTTACTGATATTAGGAAGTTTCAGTGGTCCCTGTTGGCTTAAATATTTAGGAAATTAAACACTCAAAGTATTAAATTGCAATTATGTTACTATAAATAATATATTCAATTTCTTAGTCATTATCATATAAGACAACACTGAACCCAAGAAAATGCATTCAGAAAATGTCTGAGACTAGATCAAGACTTTTCAAATATTTATCTCCTTTGTAGTTAAAAATGTCTAAGTTTGGGAATGACTGATTAATCAGATCAGGAGAGGACCTGGTTGAAATAGATAAGTATTTGTCACTGCATTAAATGGTTGAATCATAGTTGGGGAATAAAACCCTCAGGTCCCTCTAATCATGTTTCTTTTGTAACACATGGAACACACTGGGAAGGTAATGTGGAAAGAGAAAACAGCATCCATCTCAGGAGACCAAAGATAGCATATGAGCAACCTGGGATTAAAAGAAGCACAAATCAAATGGGAAGCCCAGTGTGAAGGAAATGTAGCATGATACTGAGAAGTCAGCAGGCTATGTTCAGCAGTATGAAACATTCCACTTGGTGCCTTCAAGACTTATCATGAAAATTTCCACAGTATTTTTACTGTGGAAAGTAGAAATGTTTATTATTAAGGTTGTTATGGAAGAAGTATAAATGATATAGCCTGTAGAAGAATTATAATACTCGACTTTAATGGTTAAACCAGGATTATTGAATCAAGAATTCTGAACATATGGCCAATTATTAATTGCTAGTGACTAAGATTTAGCTACTGTAATAGCATGTACTGTAAAATAATTTCAGAGTTTCCTTGAAATATCCCTAAAGCTTAAAATAAATATATCATTTCAGTCCCTACATACAACAAAAATGACTAGCAAAATATTTATTTGATTTTTGATTTCCATGAAAATTAATCTGTAAACATATTCTATTGAACTTACTCTAGTTTAAAATATTTAAAAATAAAAAAAAAATTTAAATTCCTTTCACTCAATATTTTTGGTCTACTCCCAAGTGTTCAGCTCAGTTCCCATAAAATTATAGGCCCTAAGCAAAATACAGGACATTTGTATAAGAAATTTGGGGTCACTTAGAACTTGAATTTTCTTTTTACCACTTAAATGTCTTGCTGTGAAGATACATTAATTTGTATACAAAACTGTTCTTTTGCCTGGTATTAGAATTAGTTAGGTGCAATTACATGTTTTTATATCATATTCTCTTCATTGATAGTAGATAATAAATAATCCACAATAGATAACTTTTATAGTAATAACTACATTTAATAATATTATATTTAGTAATATTTTGGGGGTGATTTCATACATTGAAATTAAAATAATGATTGATAACTATTTATGAATGTCTATACCTACTTTTGGGTACATATATATTTATATATATATGCATATATATATGTGTGTGTGTGTGTATATATATATATAAACTGCATGTATGTGTATATAATATAGCTCTGCATGTATGTTTGTGTATATGTATTGCCAACCAGTGTTGTTTGTGTGAGGTATTCTGGGAATCTGTTTCAGGGTGGGAAGAAACCAACTTCTACTATATAAAAATATTATAGTACATAAAGGAGATAATTAAGAGGGGAGTATACCAATACATAAAGACGATAGACAAAAACTAAACTAGTAGAATTTGCTAACATTAGAGTCATTCATTAAGAGCTTTTATTAAAATTGGAAAAAACTTGGGGTGCCTGGCTGGCTCAGTTGGTAGAGACTATAACTCTTGATCTTAGGGTTGTGAGTTCAAGGCCCACATTGAGTATAAAGCCTACTTGAAAAAAAAAATGAAAAAAGCCTAATTTAGTGATGTTTAAGGCACAAATTAGAAAGAAAAAAATCCCTAATCTTTATAGATTAAATTCACTAGCTCAGTTAAAAAGACTTAAAAAAAAATATAGACATCCTACTGCTATGCTTGAGTGAAATTTGGTAGAGCCTATTACAGTGATGTAAAACATTTTAAGCTATAAATTATTTGTGATTGTGTCATTCCTCTTAATAAGACTATTACCAAAAGATTTTTAACATAAAATCCATAAATTTTTTATATAACTGAGACTTTATTCTGTGTATCTGAATATCACACAGGAAAAATTTTATTTTTTAACACTTAAGTCTATGCTTAATCAATTTTGTTTTACATTTGGAATTGGTTGCTAGCAACTTTTTTAACGTTTATTTTAGTTTTGAGAGAGAGAGAGAGATAGCACATGCTAGTGGGGAAGGGGTAGAGAGGGAGGGAGAAAGAGGATCCGAAGCAGGCTCTGCTCTGACAGCAGAAAGCCTGATGCAGGTTTCGAGCTCATGAGCTGTGAGATCACGACCTGTGAGAAAATCAGATGCTTAACTGATTGAGCTAACCAGGTGCCCCAGTTGCTAGCAATTTTTAATCATCAACTTCGAGTTCAATGTTGAAGGTACATACTATTATATTTAAGAAATGCTAAACCTCATTTTCCTGTATTTCAAGTTGGAAGAAGCTTAGATTTTCATCCATATTGTGGCTCATGATTTGAAGTATGTAGATAGATATGTATTTTAGTTCCTAGAGGTTTTTACAAATACATCTTGATGATAAGTCTTGTTTATATATAGGCAATATGCATTTCAGTTGGAATCATAAAAACCAATACAAACTCTTGTTCATTGTGTAGAGAGATATTGCCGAGAAATAACAAAGGGATTATGTATGGAGGTAGGGTAGTAATTAACATGAAGGTGACAATATATATAGCCTTAACTTCATAGACATAATAACCAAAGGATAAGCAATTCAGCCATGAGGGAATAATGATACCAGACAATGTTCACGTATATAAAGCTGGCCAAAATTTATAAAAAAGCTGTTTTCAGACACTGGAAAATAACATAAAATTGTATTCATTAACAGGAGAAAAAAAAATGAACTCAATACAAATACACAATAAGTTAATAGTAAAAGGATAAAAGAAAACTACACCATGCAAACACTAAACCTAAGAGAGCTGAACTGAGTATATTAATGTCAGCCAAAGTCAAAGTTTAGGAAAAGGAACATAGGCAAGGATAAAGAGAGACATTTTATAAAGGTAAAATAATTTAATTCATCAAGAATACATAATAGTATGCATGGAAAAACAGCTTCAAAATACATGAAGCAAAGCTTGACAGACCTGAAAGGAGAAACAGACATCTCTACAATCAGAGTCAGAGACTATAGCACTCTTCTCTCTGTAACTGACAGAAGAAGAAAAAATCAGAAATAATCTAGAAGATGTGAACATTATTGGTTAACATGACCTAATTGACATACAGAGAATATCCATCCAACGAAGACAAAATACATGTCCTTTTCAAATGTACATGGAACGTGCACCAAAAGAGATATATGGGACCACGAAATATACTGTACAAATTTAAGAGTGGAAATTATACCAAATATGTTCTATGACACACACATGAAAAAATACAAATTGGAAAATGGATAAAACTGTCTTTATATTCAGAAAACAATGTGAGCAGAGAAAATCTTGATCTAGAAAAAAAGGCCACTAGAACAAATATTTGAATTTAGCAAAAACTATATAAATTCAACTAAATCTTTATATTCTAGCAATGAAGAGGTAGCAAATATTATTTATAATAACACCTAAAAATTAAATTAGAAGCAAATAAAAAAAATCTCAAAATTTTCCAAATATTTAGAAATTAAACATTGCAGCTCTATAAAATTCACGTATAAAAAACTCAAGGAGGATTAAAAAATATTTTACACTGAATAATATTGCAAACACAGTGTAACAAATTGGTGGGATACAGCTAAGGTGGTGTTTAGGGAGAAATTTATATACTTAAATATTTCATTAAGAAAGAAAAAAATGCCTGAAATCAATGTTCTAAGCTTCTACACAGGAAGGAAGGAAATGAGGTAGGAAGGAAGGAAGGAGAAAAGTACACAATGATGAAAATTATAAGAGTGGAAAAATGAACTTGAGTAAACTATAGAGAAACTTAATGAAACCAAAAGCTAGCACTATACCAAGAAAAGGTGTTTTATTGTATGTAAATTTAAAAAAAATTAAAATGAATACAAATTTCTACCTTGAAAATGTGTCTTATGTTATAGTTTACAAACTATTGTACATACCCCATATTAAACTTTCTACTTTTTGGAAACGACATGTTTATAGAGTTACTCTGTCCAGTCTGATCATTACCACCACCTGCCCAGTTGGATTTGGGCACAGATTTGGCAGAAAATGACAGCCAGGGATTTGGTTACCTTTTAGGATTTGAGTCTTGGGGTATCTGGGTGGCTCAGTCAGTTAAGCGCCCAACCCTTGATTTCAGCTCAGGTCCTGATCTCACAGTTCATGAGACTGAGCCATGTACCAGGCCCCGTGCTGAGTGTGAAACCTGCTTGGGATTCTCTCTCTCCCTCTGCCTCTCCCACCTTTAAAAACAACAACAAAAGAAAAAACACAAAACAAAACAAAACAAAAAAAACCAAAAAACAAAAAAAAAATATTTTAGTCTTAAAAGCAAGTGCTTCACTTATTAATAAAATATTTGTAAAGAATCTGTTGGATTACTGATGACAAGTAATTCACACACATGCTTTTATTGGATTCTCACTGTTTCTCTGAATAGCATAAGGCAAATAATATAATCCCACTCTGGAGAGGAGTGAGACACAGAGAAATAAAATAACTTATCTAGTCAGTCAGATGATACTAGAGGAGACTCAATTTTTATCTTTAATGCCAAACCTCATTCTCTTTCAGCTTCGCTCTGTGGTAGCATTCTAAAGGATTCTGACTGTTCCAGCCAGGTCAGTGAATGTTGATTTGGTTCTTAAGAGAGAACCAACCACATGTTCAGGACTATGTAGATATTGTAAGGGAAGCATAGAATATATTCTTTATTCTCTAGAGGTTTAAAACATAACTGGATATTTGTACAAAAGGAAGTGGAAGGATGGTGGTAGAGAACATTCCACAAAAGCACAGGAATCTAGAGGCTATTTTTCATGCACTTACTTTTTTTTTCTTTTTCCTTGATCAGCTTAACTACTGCTATGCATAGTAACATGGGTGAATCTCACAAATATATATAGTTAAAGAAGCCAGGCACATGAAAGTGTATTTTGTACGCTTCTACTTATAAGAGATTTCAAACCATGCCAAACTAACTGAGGGTGGGAGAAGTTATAATAATGGTTAACTTTGGAGAAATGTTGACTAGAAGACATTAAAAGAGAGGCTTCTACTTGTGGGTAATATTCTATACCTGAACCACACCAGTGGCTATATGAGTGTATTGGTTTATAAAAGTTCATTAGGGATATATTTAAGAATTATGCAATTTAGCCTATGCACACTTTATTTTTAAAAATTTTACAAAAGCTTATTTATTTTTTTAAACTTTTTTTAATGTTTATTTTTGAGAGAGAGAGAGAGAGAGCAGGGGAGGGGTACAGAGAGGGAGACACAGAATCGGAAGCAGGCTCCAGGCTCTGAGCTGTCAGCACAGAGCCTGACACGGGGCTTAAACCCACAAACTGTGAGATCATGACCTGAGCTGAGGTCAGACGCTCAACTGACCAAGCCACCCAGGCACCCCAACAAAAGCTTATTTTTTAAAGTAAATCTAAAAAATCTCAAGGTAGACTGGTTTAAGAAAAGAATAACATTTATAATTGATGAATATCAGGAATAAAAAAGGGGACATCACATAGTTCTAAAGTCATTAAAAATAGTAAGGAAATGAATATTTTTTATCAATAACTTTGGTAAATTAGATGAAATGGACAAATTTCTGGAGAGAAATACATTTGCGAATCACCGTAACTGACACACACACACACAAAATAGAAAACTTTGATTGTCCTAAATTTATTAAAAAACTGAATTCATATCTAAGAAGTCTCTTTTATAAATATAACTTTATGCCTAGATGGCCTCAATGACAAATTTCGTCCAATACTTAAGAAATTAAAAATGTCAATGTATAGGCATAGCTTGGAGATACTGTGGCAGTTCCAGAACACCAAAATAAAACAAATATCGCCATAAAATGAGTCAAACGAATTTTTCATTTTCCCGGAACATATAAAAATTATGTTTTCATCCAGCATCCAAGCTTTCAGAGAGTCATAGTCTTTTTGCTGGTGGAGGGTCTTGCCTTAATGTTGATCGATGACTGCTGACTGATCAGGGTGATGGTTACTGAAGGTTGGGGTGATTGTGATCATTGCATAAGATAAGACAACCATGAAGTTGGCCACATTGATTGACTCATCATCTCACAATTTCCCTGTTGCATGTAATGCGTTTGATAGCGTTTTACCACAGTAGAACTTCTTTCAAAATTGGAGTTTATCCTCTGCTTTATCAACTGAATTTATTTACTACTCTAAATCCTTTGTTGTCATTTCAACAATCTTCACAGCATCTTCATCAGGAGTAGTGAACAAACCATCTCAACAAACCACTTCTTTGATCATCCATAGGAATCAATTCCTCGACTTTTCAAGTTATATCAGGAGATCACAGCAATTCAGTCACATCTTTAGGCTCCACTTCTAATTCTGGTTCTCTTGCTTTCCACCACATCTGCAGGTACTTCCTCCACAGGAGTCTTGAACCCCTCAAGTCATTCATGAGGGTGGGAATCAACTTCTTCTAAACTCCTGTTAATATTGCTATTTTGATCTCTTCCCATGAATCACAAGTGTTCTTAATGGTATCTAGAATGGTGAATCCTTTCCAGAAGGTTTTCATTTACTTTGCCCAGATCTAACAGAGGAATCACCATCTATGGCAGCTATAGCCTTACAAAGTGTATTTCTTAAATAATAGGATTTTAAAGTCAAAATCATTCCTTAATCCATGGGCTACAGAGTGGACGTTGTGTTAGCAGAAATGAAAACAACATTAACATTGTACATTTCCATTAGATCTCTTGAGTGACTAGGTGTATTGTTAATAAGTAGTATTTTGAAGGGAATATTTTCTTCTGAGCAGTAGGTCTCAGAAGTGGGTTTAGAATATTCAGTAAACCATGTTGTAAACAGATGTGCTGTCATGCAGGCTTTGTTGTTGCACTGTTAGAACACAGGCAGAGTACATTTGGCATAATTTTTAAGGGCCCTGGGATTTTCAGATGGTAAATTAGCATTGGCTTCAACTGAGTCACCAGCTGCATTAGTCCTCAACAAGAGAGTCAGCCTGTTCTTTGAAGATTTGAGGCCAGGCATTGACTTCTTTCTAGCTATGAAAGTCCTAGATGGCATCTTCTTCCAATAGAAGGCTGTATCATCTACATCAAAAATCTGTTGTTTAGTGTAGCCATCCTCATTAATTATCTTAGCTAGATCTTTGGATAACTTACTGTTTCAGCTTGCACTTTTATGTCATGGAGATGGCTTCTTTCCTTAAATCTCAGAAACCAACCTCTGCTAACTTCCTACTTTTCTTTTGTAGTGTCTTCACCTCTCTCAGCCTTCGCAGAATTTAAGAGAGTTGGGCTTTGCTCTAGATTATGCTTTGGCTTAAGGGAATGATGTGGCTAGTTTAATCTTTTATCCAAAAGATCAACTAAAACTTTCTCCATTTCAGCAATAATGCTGTTTTGCTTTCTTATCATTCACATGTTCCCTGGAGTAGGGCTTTTAATTTCCTTCAAGAACTTTTCCTTTGTAATCACAACTTGGCCAACCATGCAAGAGGCTTTGTTTTCAGCCTATCTTGGCTTTTAGAATACTTTCCTCACCAAGTTTAATCATTTCTATTTTTTAATTAATTAGTTAATTAATTTTCATTTTATTTTATTTATTTTTTTTTAATTTTTTTTTCAACATTTATTTATTTTTGGGACAGAGAGAGACAGAGCATGAACGGGGGAGGGGCAGAGAGAGAGGGAGACACAGAATCGGAAACAGGCTCCAGGCTCTGAGCCATCAGCCCAGAGCCTGACGCGGGGCTCGAACTCACGGAGCGCGAGATCGTGACCTGGCTGAAGTCGGACGCTTAACCGACTGTGCCACCCAGGCGCCCCTAATTTTCATTTTAGACAGAGAATGCAAGCTGCACAGAGGGGCAGAGTGCCCAAGAGAGAATCTTAAATAGGCTCCATGCTCAGTGTGGAGCCCAGTGTGGGGTTTGATCCCATGACCCTGGGATCAAGAGTTGGAGGCTCAACCAACTGAGCCACCCAGGTGTCCCTCTAGTGTTCAATTTAAAGTGAGGCACATGAAACTCTCCCTTTCATTTGAACATTTAAAGGCCATCGTACGTTTATTAATTGGCCAACTGTCAATGTTGTTGTGTCTCAAGGTATAATAGGAAGGCCCAAGGAGAGGGAGAAAGATGGAGGAATGTCAGAACAGGTACATTTATAGATTAAGTTCGTGGTCTCATATGGGCACAATTTGTAGTAACCCAAAGAATAATAGTAGTAACACCAAAGATCAATGATCACAGATCACCATAATGAATACAATAATGAAGAAATTTGAAACGTTGTGAGAATTACCAAAATATGACACAGAGACACGAAGGGAACAAATGCTGTTGGAAAAATGGTGCCAAAAGATTTGCTCAATGTAGGGCTGCCACAAAAACCTTCAATTTGTAAAAAATGCAATATTTTCAAAGCACAATAGACCAAAGTGCAACAAAATGAGATATGCCTTGCTTTTAATATACAGCTCAAATGAAGGAAAGTGTTTGTCTCTAAACATTTTATTATTAGTAGTATTTATATTCCATTATATCTCACAAGATAATTGGCTACTTGTGATTTGTAACTTTATTAAAAGGCATCAATAAACATTTTACCTTTGATTTGTGTGTTAATCACGCACCTGAATGTGAAGTTATGATCAATAATTTTTGAATTTTTTTATCTTTGGTAATTTTTAATAGATTCCTAAGATATGAACTTGGTATATGAATAGGAATTATAGAGATCACTATCTTATGAAAAATATATCCCACCACCTGAAAAATGAATCTAGTGTTTGCTAAAACAGGTAAAAAAAGGTATTATGCCTAAGTCCTTCTATGTTTTTGCTCTCTTTTTAATCTGCATAGAATTGAGCGACTTTGTGCAATCATGGTAATTTCTTGGAAATGGAAGTTAGTCTGTCACATGATATAATTCTGTTCATAGCTATAGTTGTATTCTGAAACACAATTAACTTGAGAATAGTGCAAGAGAGGTATGGTTTCAAAGTATCTTTGAACCTAGGAGAAAATCAGAATGGACCAAAGATAATTAGTTGTGCCAGGATAGAGAAGTAATTGGTTTAAGAAATTAAACAGTGAAAGCAAATAGGGTATATTTCAAGCTATAGGCAACTCTAACCATAAGCATAAAAATAGAAGTGTTAGTTTGAATGTGAATTTTTATACTTATAATAGCTGTGTCTACATTAAATATACGTTCATTGCTATACTTGAGAAAAAGAGGGAAATCTTTGCCTCTGTATTGCAAATCTCATCAAATAGAACAGAGTTTTTACAAAGAATAGAAAAGAATAACAGAAAACCAAGTATTTTAGGAACTAAAATTCAGGGGACTGAAGAGGTAGCATAGACCATGTATAGATGAAAAAATAGCCACATCTATTATGGAGTCTCCTGATAATAACTTTAAAGGACAGACTATGTGCCAGTCACTCATATGTGTTGTCTGTAATTTAATAATCATCACAAGCACCCTGTGTGATAGGAACTTTTATTGTCATTATCTCCATTGTAGAGAAAATGTAACTGACTTGCCCAGCATCATCTAATGAGGAAGTTGTGAAGCTCGGATATGAATCTTAATACTACAGATCCAAAGTCCGTATGGTTACCACTAGGCTTTCTTTTCTTACATCTCCCTTTTATCTTTCTGTGCAATGAGTAAGGGGTTTTCTCAAAGAGCATACTCTAAAGATCCAGAGTCTAGCTGAGGCCGTGGATGGAGGATAGGGAAGGGAATTCTGCACCAGGGGTGGAAGCTAAAGGCTCTTCTGACAATTAATGTGTTTATCTCTTCTGGGCATTAGGGTCAAGATGGGAGGAATGGGTTAACCTGCTCCCACAGTCAGCCAGAAAAAAATACACCTCATAATGTATATGGATTTGCTATGAGGACAATATGGAGGATTATAGTTCTAAACTGACATGATCAAGTAGGTAGGTACTATCTAAGGCAAAGACGTATCCAAAATGGAAAGAAAGCATTGCCTTACTTATACTCTTTGCACTATATTCTAGCCATTTACACTGACTTATGTGGGACAAGTACAGTGTTAGAAGATACAACAGGGATGTATCTCTAGAGATTTTGAAGGCAAATGAGAAAATTAAGATCTTAAACTCTGGAAGGAATTTGTAATGTTATAAAAACTGATTTCTGTGTAGTGGTTTATAACAATAGATTCATGGCCGGGAGAAAAACACATCTTCATGAATATGGCTTGTCTTTTGCATTTGGTAGCAAAATCACTAAAAACAATAAAAAGGACTTATTCATTATTTATTCCCAGGGTCAAGTACAATGCATGATACAAAGTACATACTCAAATCTATCTGGCTTACCAACTCATGGAAATAGTGAATAAAATGGTGGCTGCCAGGGACTGGGGTGAGAGGGGGCATGAAATGGGAAGATGTTAGTGAAAGGGTACAAATTTCCAGTTATAAGATGAATAAACTCTGGGGATCTAATGTACAGCCTAGTGACTATGTTAACAATACTATATTACATACTTAAAAGTTGTTAAGAGAGTAGATCTTAAGTGTTCTCACCACACACACACACACACACACACACACACACACACACACACAAATGGTAATTATTTGAGATGATACAGGTGTTAACTAACCTTACTGTGGTAATCATTTAGCAATATATACATATATCAAATCATCATGCTATATACCCTAACTTTATTCAAATTTATATGTCGATTATATTTCAATAAGGCTGCAAAAAATAAAATATAAAATAAAAAAATAAAATAAAAATATAGTAAAATAGAAAACATATATCTGGCTTAAAATGATTAATGTAGTAAGAGATGAAAAAATAAATTGATTTACAGATTGAAGCCAGTAACTCTTGGAAAGCAGATTCAACAAAACAAAACAAAACACAAACAAAACTCATGTCTTTAGAAGGGTAGAGGCCAGTCATATTTCCTTCATATTAAGTACAGCAAATATTTGATAAATACAAGTTTTATAATCCATACTGCTATGAAACCCACCAGCAAAATTGAGTATGTCTTGTAAAACTATTGAAATTGTGGAGAGAACTGGGGGAGGAAAAAAAATTCATGAAGGAATGTAAATGGAAAGAGTAGAAAATCTATAGAGAAGAGAATTTAGTAGAGTATTATTGCTGGCAGGCCTGCTGTAATTTCCCCATGACTTTGTTCAGAAATGCAGAACCCCAGGCACCAATTTAAACCTACTGAATCAGAACGTGCATTTCAACAAGATCCCAGGGTGATGTATATGCCCATTTACTTTTGATAAGCACTGAGCTAAAGACATCAAGCCTTTTGTCAAACAATTCTGTAAGAATCCTAAAGCCATTGCTTAACTCCCAACTGAGGAAGCAAACCCTTCTTGTTTGTCTTACTACCTCACATCAATCCAGAGAGGAGAATGACAAAATATCTGAATCTAATTTACTCTGGGTCATTGGCTTCTAATGGCTAAATGGAAAAATCAGATAAATTTGGGGGACTTTTTAAAATTTCTCAGTGATCAGTACCCCAAATGATTGCTGTTGTCTCAGACTACAGAGTTTTTCAGACTCCAAAGATTGAGTTGTGGATTTTGATCAATTTCTGGATGAGGGTTGTTTTAGTTTAAGCATCTGGTGAAGCAATCTGAAAGACCTTTCTTTATTAGGAAAAGTTAGTTGCAAAAAAAGCTAGTGAGAGACTTAAAGGTGTTATTTGCAATGGGCATAGAACAAGAACTATGGCTTGTTGCTTTTTGCCTGAAAGTAGATGTTGCTTAGAGGGAAATTCCCAGTTGTAATTGAATGCCTCCATAATGTCCTTTAAGCAATTTAGTTTTTGAAATTTGTGACAAATTTTATTTCTTATTATTTATGAATTGTATCACTGTTAATGAAGATTATTTTGAACATTGAAAGGAGAGTCTTATGTGTCTTGAAGAATAAGTAAAATTTGTTTTTTTTTTCATTCCACTTAGAAATAAAGTGGCTGACTTTTAATTTATCTTTAGTTAAGTGTCATAGATATATAAATAAAATAGATTTCTTTTTTCCCTGAGGCTTGCTTAAGTCAAGGTCAAAGAGAGAGAGAGAGAGAGAGAAAGGAAAAAGCTGTATTCCTCCCTTTTTTTTTTTTTTTTTTGATCTGGTGAAAGCCCCAAAATGAAATTAATATTGATTTACACTAAGAAAGGACAGATGCTTTAGGTGAGTATATATGTTTATAATAGGTCTATTATTAATAGATGGTAAATACAGGCACATCACTAGAAAGTGGAATTATGACCCAGCCACAGAAAGAAGAAAGCAGGAATTTAATTTTGTAAGGCTTCAGGTCATACTAAACGAAATTGTTTTTCTCAACAATAATTCAGACAACATAATTACTATGACTAATGGTATCACATACATGATTTTGTCTGTATGTGCACAATCTAGACACTGACTTTATCTATAGCCATCTATGGTAGGCAGAATACCTCTGGAGATGCCCACGCCTTAATCCTTGGATGGCAAAGGGTAAATAAGGTTGTAGCTGGAATGAAGATTACTAATAAACCGACACTAAATAGGGAGATTATCCTATATTATACAGGTGGGCGTAATACAATCCCAACGATACTTACAAATGGAAGTGGGAACTAGAAGTGAGAACCCAAGAGATAACAGCACAGAAACGACTCCACTCACATGCTGGTTTTGAGGATGGAGGAAGAGGGCCATGGGCCAAGGAAGGTGGGCATCCATTAGAAGTTGGAAAAAGCAAGAAAATGGATCTTCTCCTATAGCCTCCATCCAGAAAGGAACGCCCCGTTAATACTTAGATCTTAATCTCGTGAAATCTATGTTGAATGTCTGATATTCAGAATTAGAAGATTTAAATAAATGTGTTGTTTAAGCAGTTAACTGTATGATACTATCACAGCAGCAATATAAAATGAATACACCCTCTTACCATGGCTCCTACTCCCATGATAAAATGATAATACCTACCAGGTAGTATATATTGAGCACCCTCACTGTGCTAGGAACCTAAAATCTATCATTTTAGTTCTCACAAATCTCTGCTAAAAATATCCTAAATTTATGAAGAAATTGAGCCTATGTAAATTAAATTGTCATCTAGTAATAGTTGAGCAAAGATGTTAACATAGGTATTTCTAACTTCTTTCAAAGTCTGAAAATTTCTCTCTATACCCATTATTTCTTAATCTTGTTTTCGTTGAATTACTCGGACAACTGTATGAATCGTCACTAGATAAGAATTAAAATCAGGAACTGTGTGGTTACATATTATTATCTAGAAACAGTCCCTAAATTTCAGTAATTAATATGTTTATTTTTATAGTATACAGTGACAAAAGTCTGTGTAGAAAGAAATGGAACAACTATGCACCCGTCCTTCAAAGGATACACTTAGGCTTTGGATACATGAATTATTATATGGGCTGAACCAAAATGATTCTTTCATGTTTTTAACAAATGACCAGAAAGGTCAAATTTATGGCCTAATGTTCTTTTATAAGAAGGAGAAATATTCTTTCCTACCTAATATAGTATGAATATATCTTCTTGGGAGATATCTACTAGTATACAATAATAATCTGTTGTTCTTTGTCAACAAGGTATCCCTCAAGCATTAGTTTATCTGCAACAGTGCAGAAGCATTTCCTAGTATTCTGTCTTCTGGTGTTATTACCTGGTAAGCCTGCAAACCTTGCTTTATAATCTGTGATGTTGCTCTGTATTTTCCCTTTATACTTTCTTGTTCCTTTGCTGGGGCTGGGGTGGGGGTCTGGCCAAGAGGAAGGTACCAATGCAGTTTTTATTTCTGCTGAAAGCAGTACAGAGAGCTGTGATTAAAACTCAAGCACTCATGTTTCCGAAAACATCACTGTTTTCCGACAGCTGACTCAAATAGCTCAGCAGGCACTTTCAATGCCATCTTGCCAGGTAGGCGATTTTCACCTGATATGTAATTCAGATCTTGGCCTCTCACTTCCTTAGCTGTCAAAATGCAGGCCTCGGAGTGCAGCAGATTGCTCAGATGCTGGAGGGAAAGGATTGCCGCCCATTCTTCAACAGACCATTAAAGCTAGAGTCCCATCTGGTAGATCTCAGTAGCTTTCTATGTTCCTTGTCGGAAGCAGGATGGGAGGACATTACGATGGTGGCAAAATTAATGAGGATTTAGTGAGGAGAATAAGCTTTTTAATGCTAATTCAGAACTAACTAGAAATGTTTATTTCTGCTACCTAAATAAAATAAAATAAAATTTTAGAATGAATTGAAATTTAAATTAAGTTCTTATTCTTACTCTTGAACACATACACCTAAAGAATATGTTTATGGTGGCTATTTTTTTTTCTACTATTTTTTAGGCCAAAAGAAACATGTGTTATATATTTTTTTCCAATAACTTGGATTCAAAGAGTCTCTTTCTATTTGACTCTAGAAGGTTAAAATTTATTATTCAAATGCAAATGTTTTATAGCTGACATATATTTAAAAGTACATATAAAATGTTTAAAGTCTGTTTATGAGACTCAGGGAAGTGTTGAAATTTTTGAGTGTTAATAAGAAGTCCAAGAAATACACCATCTCCTTCTGCCATGTAAAGACAGTAGTAATTATTATGTCCCATGATATGTTTATATAGGTATGACAAAACTCAAATCCTTCTTTTCACAAGATATTAACTATATTTGAAAATTAGCAATCTATTTTAGAAGATATACAAATTCTTCCAATCTCTGCTGCTCAAATTTATTTTTGAAAATGAAGAACCAACATTTGTAAGGTTCCATAATACACACATATCTTCAATTTACCAAATGTAATTTATAAGAAAGGAATAACTATATCATCATATTTTAATATTGACTTTACCATATTTCAGAATAGTATTTTTTTTCAAATGTCTTGCCAAATCGGAATTTAAATACTCAAGACAAAGGTCTCACCCTGGTATCTTCCTAATTAAATGGTTTCCTTGTGTAAAGAGTCAAAAAGAAAAAAAGAAAGCACAACAATGTCTGTCCTGTTGCTCATGCATAAACATTTCTAGATCTCCCAGGCCCAAATACTTTTGAATCAGATAACAAGCTCCCACAGCTGTGTGCTATTTTGTCCACATTCTTCTTGGAAATTGCCACTTCATCACCAGCGTCTTCTTGGAAATTCTCCATCATTAAGTCCTCCTGGTGTTTATCTTGCTTGTTTTCAACCCAGGAACCATCGTTTTTGCCTAGCCTGGTTTGCACTATGGGTTTAAAACCTGATTGTGTACCTGCTGCCAGTCTGGCATCCTTCGGCACGTTGCACTGGCATTTGTTTCTCAGAGTTTCATGATGCATAATTCCAACTTTTGATGTTGTTCCACTGCCCAAGTATCTGAGGACACTCTACATCCAGACCCTTCATGTCTGGTGTGAAGAAACAATGTACTGAAAATGCATGTTGATGTTTTCATTTGCCTTATTGACTTTGTGAGTAAAGTGGGAATAATGCTAATGTACTGTTGCTGGGAGGATGTTTGGGGGCGGGGGTGGGGTGGGTAACACAGGAAATACCTCAAGAGAGATTCAATGTTCAGGTTAGGTGACCCTTTCTTTCAAAGACAACAGAGTACAACACCATCATTCCTAGGGGCAAAGGGAGAGCAGATTTTTTTCAGGATACCTATGCAGAGAAAGGGCAAAAATTTGCAAATGAAAAGGCTATTCTTGCAATAATAAGACAGGCAGACAGTAGGTGATTTTTTACACCTAAAAGCAGGACATTGTAGGGGCCAAGGGTAGTCTGCCTCAAGATGGGCCACTTTCACATGAATGCTATTTTGAGTTAAAAGCAATCAAAACCCAGCAGCTTCAGGAGAAGATCTTTACCTTCCCTTCAACTTCTGCTTATACCAGAAAGAGTGCTATTAACAGAGATTTCTCTTTGCCTAAGAAACTTATCTAACAGGGCAACCTTTGTTTTCCAAATGCCTCCTTTCACCTTCGTGTTAATGGTCTTTCTCTACTTTGTATTCTCAGACCCCTACACCTTTCCTTGGCTCTTATAAACCTCAAGTTGCCTGAATGTCTTTGGAATTTCCATGTCTGTGTGGATTCCTTATACATACGCTACTAAATTTGATTTTCTTATGTTGCTATGTCTCCTCAGTTTGATTCTTAGTTCAGGTAGAATGATCTTGAAAGATTAAAGAAATTGTTCCTCCCCTATAACATAATCATGGAGATTTAAGGTCTTGAAACACAGACCAAGAACTAGTAATGACACTGAAAGAAAGAATTACCAGTCAAGGAGTGGAAGGTTTGAGGCAACAAAAAGGAATATATAGTTCCTGGAAGAATGAAAAATTGGATGCAGTTTTTTATGTATATTGGTTACAGTTCTGAACTAAAAAAATCACACAATTTTATAACCAGAATTCCACAGTATATCCTTTATGGGTTTTGTATATAATTATGCTAAAACTATAGAATTTACACTCTAAATTGTTGGATTCTGTCACTTTCAACCAATCTTTTTTTTTAATGTTTATTTATTTATTTTGAGAGAGAAGGGGGGGAGGGCATGTGTGGGTGGGGGACAGGCAGAAATAGAGGGAGAGAGAAAGAATCCCAAGCAGGCTTCATGCTGTCAGTGCAAAGCCCAATGTGGAGCTTGATCCAATACTGTGAGGTCATGACCTGAGCCAAAATCAAGAGTTGGATGCTCAGCTAACTGCGCCACCCAGGTGCCCCTCAACCAATTCTTTTCTTGTCACCAAGTAAGTTGTAGTATTCTGTAGTATGTGTATGTGCCTTAGGAGTTCCTTCTAGGGGATCACAGATCAGATTCCAGTATTCACTGTTGGAGGTGAGGGAGAACAGCAAAAATGAGCAAAGAAACATAGATAAATGCCATTCCTAAGAGAAAGCTGACTTTTAAAAAGCTTAATTTTCTTTGTGTCTAGGACACAGTGAGAAGGGAATAATCCCTATTCTGCTGTCAATATAGCATCACCTTTACACAACAGTAACCATGCAAGCCCATGAAGATGAAAACTGTGGGAGGGTAGCTTCACATACACCTTGTAACATAGTGTGGTTGGGAAGAATTTGGGCTGTGGGGTGATGCTGCCTGGGTTGGAAACCAGGGGTCAATTGCTTTTATTTTTGTCATTAGTGAGGATAACTTCCATCTAGTTTTGTTGTAGTTGCTGTCTGTCTGTTTATTTTCTCAGGGCTATTGGAAAGATTCAAAAAGTATCTCTCCACAGTAGCTACCAGCTACTCTTCCCGGAATCGCCTTTGTTCTTTTTTGAAAAGAAGAAATTGTCCTTCTTAGATACATTTTTTTTTTTTTTTTTTGTCTAACAGAACATAGCATGTTGCTTGTTTTAAGAAATAAATGTTTTAAGAAATAAGAAATAAGAAAAAAAGGGGATGTTAAGTTCGGAAACCAGCAATTTTTAACGATATTTAGGTTTCTATCTCAAAAACTTGTATGTGAATGTGCACATGCCCTGTCTAGTTGCTTTTGAAAGGTAAGAGTCTAGGACCTGTGTGACAGCAAGCTTTTGTCTGGGGTCCCATGACGACTTCCTCAGGTAGCAGAAGCCACAGTCAGAGTTGCCTTGCTATGCTGGGCCACATAGTACCATCACACAGTGTCTCCTATGTGTTAGACAAGAGAGTATGTCACAAACTTTTGAATTTACTTATTCTCTTTCACCTCAGAAGGAACTTAAAATACTCGAATGCAAAAGATTGTGATGATATATCATTATAGAAATTATTCTGAGTTTAGATATTTGTTTACAGATATATTATAATGGATATAACAGATACATGGTAACTCTTGAACACCATAGGGGTTAGAGGCGCTGACATCACACATGATTGAAAGTCCACACATAACTTTTGACTTCCCCCAGATTTAGCTACTAACACCTACTGTTGGCTGGAAAGCACTCCAATAAAATAAACAGTTGATTAACACACATGTATTATACATTGTATTCTTACAATAAAGTAAGCTAGAGAAAAAGTATTAGTAAGAATATCATACGGAAGAGAAAATACATTTATAGGACTGCAATTTAATATTGAAAATCATGTACGTATAAGTGTACCTGCATAGTTCAAACCTGTGTGGTCAAGGGTCAGTTGTATTAAAATCTGTAAACATGCATTATTCAGATAAAAATGCCCTGCCATATTCTCTTGTCTTTGGAATAAAAACATCAAATAGAAAGTAACAACAAAAAATTCAACAACAAGGAAATGAGAATGATTATGAATTTATAATAACAAAGAAGACCCAAGACCAAAAGGGCTACTAAAAGAGCTTGTAAAACCTACACCCCATAACATAAATCTCACATAAATGATCATGTATTATCAACAGTATGGAGCTTTAGATTAGTGCTTTTTTAGTTTTGTTTGTCCTTACAGTGGTAACAGAGGTAATTTTCAATCGAATTAAAATAAGCTGTAGGCACTTCTTCACGGATCATAGTACACTTTAATAATCAGGTCTATTATTGTAAACAGGGGGAGAGTGATTCTTCCAGATGACAAACTTGATGCATCCCTTGGTGCTCATTTACAGTGGTTAAATGGGATTTAGTGAATTGTTAACAAACGTATAATTTGTATAAATGTATTTTATTGCCACTTTTGAGAAAAAAAATTTCTAGAAATTAAATTTCTAATATTTAATCTCCCCTAATTCAAATATTACTTTGTCACTAATTAACTCAAATAGAAATGGGCCAGGTAAAAATGAGATAGCTTTGATGCATAATAGAAAAGGACCTACTAAACAAGATAGCATGCTATACTTAAAAATATAGTGAGCTTCCTTTTACCCGAAGCATTAAAGCATGGCTGAGAAATGACAAAAAATGTAGAAATGATTCACATATCTGATAGAAGCTTGGACAACATGCCTTATATTACATGTGAATCTGGAATGCCAGCATTTCATGGCCATATTTGAATCCATATCAAGATTGTTTGTCTAGGGCAGTGCTATATATTTTACTAATATTGTTATAAATGCAAAGTTACTTCTTTGCCATAAATGTAATACATATAAAGTAAGACATTCACATCGTAAAAAAAGCTCAAGTAATAAAAAGTATTAAGCAAAAATGAATTATCTGTCCCTTACCTTCATTCTCATCTCCTCAATATCAGATCTCACCATCAATGTTTCATATTTTTAGTTAACCCAAATCAGAATATGTTTATGTCTATAGTCTTTACTATATTTAGACACTATGGATTTCCTTCCAATAAAAATAATGAATTTGTAACTATTACTTGTATACTGTTCCCAATCTTGCATTTAAGTTGTTGTAATTTAGTTCTTCTATTTGCTACCTTCTGTTCCAGTTCTAACCTATAGTTAGTGTTCCATCAATTTTAAACAAACTTCACTCTCCACCTTCACACTTGAATAAATAAACACCTTAACTTCCTTCTTTTACTTGTACACCAACAAAGCGTATAGTATTTATATTCGACTCTGTTACCGTAATGAATTCTTCTGTGCTTTGCCTACAGATTCTAGAAATTGAAATTCAATAAATTCTGATTTCAATTTGGTGTTTATTTACACATCATACACTGGCACTACATAAAGTGATTGGACAGGGAGAAAAAAAATTAGGCAATCTATGTGCCATTCAAAGGAGAATGTTGCAAGTTTCAATGCCACATAGATTTATTTATCCTTACAATTCTTCAAAATAATGCTGATTTGGGAGATCCAAGTTCCCCAACACTCACTATAATCAATAGTATTTTTATTTTTCCTGGGAAGCAAATTAGATTGGAGCTGAAAACTTCATATTTTTTAATATGTCACAGTGAAACTGCCTCTCTTCCAGAAGAAACATTACATATTTGTAATGAGGGGGTAATAAGATAAAAAGTATGTGGAAATCATGTAAAACATCTTATTTTATCCAAATGTTATATTTGTATTCTTTTAAATTTCCCTGTTAAAGAATAGAGAGGGATCTGCACAGTGACACTGTCTCAAATGAGTCATAGAGTTATGATTGGATATTATGGCTCATAATTTATGCCCCAGGGAGTAATAAAAGATTAGAATAATTTCTCCATTTTCAAGAGTCCCCTGTCGATCACACAAAGCTTTATGACAAGGCAAGTGTAAACGCTTTGGTGTCCTTTTAAGACCAAGTGAGCCTTGCCATTTAGTGCATTTTCCTTAGATAACAAGGTATCAAATAATACAGATAGTATCGTAATGTTGCCTGACATTTGTGGCTAAAACTGTCATGTTCACTTATATCCATGTGTTTCTGCAGTTTGGCCATGGAACTGTATGGAAGATAGATAGAAGTGATGGCTACCACTTCTAGGACAGGCCCCTACAATGTCCTGCATATTCTATTTTCCACATTGGTCACCAAAAATCAAGAACCCTGAAACTTCAGAACCTCATGATGGAAGGAGTGTGGTTCTCAAGGTCAGTCGTTGCAAGAAGGCACACAGAAGGACAACCTGACCAACATTCATCTGTGATAAAACCAAGACATAAATGTTCATTATGTTAAAAGTCATGAAACCACAGGGTTTATTATGGTGGCTTATGCCAGGCTATTCTGATTTGTGTCTCCTTGTTTTGCAAAGAAACAATGGTACACTGGACTCATCTCTGTTTCTTGGTGTCTTGGAATATCTATCATGTTTATGAAATAAATAAATAAATAAATAAATAAATAAATAAATAAATAAAACATAAGTCAGAAAAGTTAGTTTTACCCCAGTTGTAATGCCAATTTAATTTGGACCAAACCTTATGGAATCTTATCTGGAGTTTGTATAATTTTTTCACTCTTTATTAACAAAATACACTATGATTTCTTCATTATATTGTTAAGGTATTCTATTTTCTTTTTAAAAACTTTTAACATTTATTCATTTTTGAGAGAGAGAGAGAGAGAGAGGCAGAATCCAGAGCAGGCTCCAGGCTCTGAGCTGTTAGCACAGAGCCAGATGCAGGGCTCGAACCCACGGACAGCAAGATCGTGACCTGAGCTGACGCTGGACGCTTACCCAACTGAGCTATCCAGGCACCCCAAGATATTCTATCTTCTTAATTATAAGGTTTAATAGAATTCACCTCCTTCCTGAAAGCATACTTTTTTGAGCCTTTATAATTTGTAGGATTTCACTAGAATTTAGACCAATTGATTTTTAGTTGTTCTACATCTGCCGAATGGCTGTCCTTCCAAGCTTTCTTTTCACACGTTAGATCCTCTGTTTCCACACATACTGTGCTTTTTCTCTAGGTATTCTTTTGTATTTTTTCCTAGATAATATATGTAATTTTTAAGAAATTATTCAAAGAAGATAAACTTTTTTGACACTTTGTATTTCTGAAATTAATGTATTTCTGAATTTTTTTTTTTGTTTAATTTCAGAGAGAGAAAGTAAGAGAACACAAGTGGGAGAAAGAGGCAGAGGGGGAAGGGGAGGGAAAGGAGGGGTAAGAGAGCGAGAGAGAGAGGGAGGGAGGGAGGGAGGGAGAAAATCCTAAGCAGGCTCCACTCTGAGAGTGGAGCCCAATGTGGAACTCGATCCCACAACCCTGGGATCACAACCTGAGCTAAAATCAACAATCCAACACTCAACTGATTGAGCTACCCAGGTGCCCCGAAAGTGTTTATTTTCTTAAAGTGAATATCTCCATCTGGCCTTTCCCATCTCCAATCAATTCAGAATTACTGAAATTTTATCCTGGCTTTTAAAGTATTTTTAAATATATAAACTTGCCCAAATCATCGCTTTTTAGCATGTATTTAGAAATACTTCTTGGGATGCTTGGGTGGCTCAGTCGGTTAAGCATTGGACTCTTGATTTTGGCGCAGGTCATGATCTCACAGTTCATGAGATCAAGCCCCACATTGGACGTGGTGCTGTCAGCACTGACAATAGAGACTCTTTTTGGGGTTCTCTCTCCCCCTCTTTCTCGGCCCCTCCCCCACTTGTGCATACATGTGCATATACTCTCTCCAAAATAAATAAATGAACTTAAAAAATTAAAATAAAAATCTTTTATAAATAATTTTTTTTGGAATAGCTCAAACTAAATTAATTTCACATTTTATCCATTCATCTATTTTTATTATATTTTAATTTTTCCTCTAATATTTAAACCTCAAATTCTGGGGGGGGGGGAAAGCATAAGGGACATATGTGCCTGTAGAAAGGGTTCTCACAACACTGGATCATATCAGAACTTCCAGAAACTACACAAACTCTCAATCAATTGATACTATTGAATGTGGAGCATATGGTAAAGCGCAGAAGAAATTGACTCTTAGGTCCCATCTTTCTTCCTGGAATCTCCCATTGATACTAGATGCTCAATATATGCTCCCAATATTCAGAGATTTCTTTTCTTTTTTTTTTTTTTTTTTTTTAGTGTTTGTTTTGAGAGAGAGGTGGGGGAGGGGCAGAATGGGAGGGGGAGGGAGAATCCCAATCAGGCTCTATGCCCAGCAAGGAGCCCAAGGTAAGGGGCTCCATCTCACAACTGTGAGATCACGACCTGAGCTGAAATCAAGAATCAGTCACTTAACTGATTGAGTCACCCAGGTGCCCCCAATATTCAGAGATTTCTAAGTGAAAACTTTTGTTACCTCCATGATTATGCTTCTGAGCTGAGAGTATCTCCTGGGTAACACTGTTCAATTTTGCCATATACGTGCACATGTTTTTGCATTTGTATCTTAGAAATAACAAATAAGTTTCTATTTATAAGTTCTAACTAAGAACATATCTTATTACCTTTGTTATTTCTGCATTTTTCTACAGTATCTAGCTTCAAATATGTGTCTACATTTATTTATGTATACTTATTTACATATATTTATTTATAGAGAGACACATCTGTTTATTTATATATAAACACTTTGATGACTGAGGAAGAAGAAACTATTTGACAGTCAGCAATGCTAACATGAAGTAAGGGAACTCTTACATGCCCTATAAGTGTTGGTTTGGTTTTTAACTGTATAGTGTAGTTCAGGCTTACAGTATGTTGCTAGGCTCTATGAGTCACAAACTGCTGTTTCTTTTTTATTGATTTCTATGACATCATTCTCTCCATTCGTTCTTGCTTCTCACAACATCTCTGGATTTGGAGAGCATTGTCTGCCGTCTGGTCTTGGTTGAGCCAGCTTCCTGGCTTGCTCTCATGGATGACTGTTAGCCTCCAACTTTTTTCTTATCTACATTTCTACAGTAGGTTCCATTAAAACAAGGGGTGCTAAAATTTCACATTTACATTAAGTAAAGTTATAAAAAAATAATTACTCTTATATCCCCATTGGGGAATGTGAATGTTATCTTATAAAAACAGACAAACAAAAATTCCAAGAATCCCTTTTGCATTGACATTGTACATGGCTAGCAATTCGTAGTCAGCACTGTGGTATAAACAAGACACCTACATAGAAACAAAGAAACAAACAAGCACAGATATCTCACTGATATCTCTGGTCTTTGTCCTTTGTTGTGTGTGTATGTGTATGTGTGTGCCTTCAAATATCTCCCTCCTCTGAAGAGGGCTTATGATGGTAGGTAGATGGATCTTCAACAAATATTTGAAACTGATTAGCTGACTAAGAACATAATTTAGGTTATTTCAAGTCCATATGATGGTAAGCTCCAACATAAAGTTCATTTTATGAGGAGTTTCTACTTTGTACTTCTATGAGATAAAATATAGAATCATGAAGTAGAAAATAAGTGATGTAATCATTTTCACAAGCATGTACTTAAATAGAAATCCTATCCAGGTCAAGTTTCTCAGGTTCACAGACTACGGAAGCACCTGTTTATTTATAATAGTGCAAATGACATCTAAAATTTAAAGTGAAGACCTGTTGTAAAACATTCACAACTTAAAATATTCTTTTTACTAGTAACTGATACTTAATCAAAAAACAAGCCCATACTTTCATAAAGCAAGAACTATTTAGTACTTATTAGCTACATGCATAATAATCCTAGAAAAAAGAAACTCAAAAGACTCTTATTTACATGCATTATAAATGAGAATATAAAACCTGTCTATAAATCAGGTTTTGAATTTTACTATAATTGTGCTTTTCAAAGTAGATAATTAAATTGCTATGTCTTTGGGAAAAGGTCAGCTTGTTGGGATAGCACAGATTAATCTCTCTAGGGCATTCTCTCTTAATAACCATGAATTGTAGTTTCATAAGCTTGAAGGCTTGGCAAGTTTCCATCCAGCCTAAAATACTTTGAAAATGACAGAAATTCACTAAGAAACACACAGATAGTCTTATTTAATCACCAATTAACCTGCATAAGCACCTTTGTGTTATCATCTACCAGTTAACCTATACTCTGATCAGATATTTGGGAAATTGAGAACATGAAGCCTCCTGGGTTTCTTTGTTCATTCCTGTGTTCGGTTTGGTGTTGGGGCCCTGAGCTAAATGTAGAGGGCAAAAGATATGAACTCAGATTCAGACAGAATAAAACCTCTAATTCTATAAACTATTGTTGAGTACCTGACATCTGATTTTGCATTTCTATTATAATACTTCCATGTTGTACCTTTGTAAAAATTACTAAATAATTTCTAGTACAGCTTTTAAGAGTCCCAAAAGAACCTTTCTAAAATGTAACAAAATCTTTGTCTATGCAATTAAAATTAAAGTTTTTTATTGGAAAAATAACAGTCTGAATCCTATAACTGTTAGAGACAAATACAATTTGCATATTATTCTAAAGTTGTGAGCCTAAGTTTTGCTAAATTCTATCAACGTACTCTTTAGTTACCAGCAGAATATTGAATTTCAGAAAAATCTTTTTTTCCTATAGTTGTTACCAATGTATATTTGATGATTATTTTCTTTCTTTTTTTTATACATGTTTTTTAAAGTTTATTTATTTATTTTGAGAGAGAGGGAGACAGAGTGCAAGCAAGGAATGGGCAGAGAGAGAGGGAGAAATAGAGAATCCCAAGCAGGCTCTGCACTGTTAGCCCAGAGCCAGAGGCAGGGCTCAATCTCACCAACCATGAGATCATGACTGGAGCCAAAATCATGAGTCAGACACGTAACTGACTAGGCTACCCAGGCACCCCTAATGATTATTTTTCAAAAGCTTAATTAGTGGAACAGGGATCTCCATTGCTCAAAATAAGAACCCTTGTTCTGAAATGAATACCTGTTTCTGGATTGCCCTTCCTGGCCATTAAGTAGCTTGTGCTTTCTAGTAACATTCTCTGAGTTCTCTGGGGTATCAAAGAAGATTTTCCTTGTCTTGATATTTGAAGAAAGGAGGCTTCCCCTTGTCCTAATGCCTTTAATATATGTGTTGGCATCAACAATTTTGAATCCTATGGGAAATATCTTTAATACCTTGGTGCAGCAGCATTTAAAGGAAACCAACAAAAATGGAGAATATTTTCTAAGAGAAAAGTCACATTTTTTTTTAGTAATCTGAATTATAAAGTTGTATAACAACAAAAATATGCTTGCAATTGCTTTCTTCTCTGAGTTAGCAGGGCCCCTTTCTTGGCACACCTAAATTAAGATTTAATTGTAAGTACTTTTGTTAATTGATTTTTGTGTAATTATCTTACTTTGTGAGCAATGACTATCAAATGTTGTGTTATAAAAGTTCCAAAATTAAGGAATGATTATTATTGTTACATGATTACATCAACTTGAAAACAATTTATTATTTAGTAAATCATTGCATAGTAGAACATCTGTTCTGAACCACCAAAATATCCACAGGACAAAGTTTGGAATAGTCTTTTTCTTATCAGTAATACTTCATCGCAATGTAATATTTACTATGCTTTATTGCTATTATTAATAAGCCTTTTTTTAATCACTTGATGACAGAAGGATTTTTTTAAGTTGACATTTATTACTTTTTAAAACTAATTTTCTTGGTCAGGTGCCAGCTCTTTGAAAAATATTTTAAATCAATGTGAGAGAAATTTCAGTTTAAGTATTTGAAGCTAATGGACAGAAGTTGTACTTGTAAATAAATTGCTGAATTAAAATTTTCACTTATATACTGGGATCCTACACAGGGTGGCTAATCTTTTCAGAGCCTTCTTTTAGCATACCTGTTTTTCTACAATTAGTAAAAGACATTTATTCTGCATTTTGCCTTAGTAACAAGTCCCAAAATTTATCTATGCATCAAAAGGAATGTTTTTAAAATAAAATGATTTTAACTTGCACCAGGCTTACAAATCATACCTGTCATAATGAATACAAATATAACATGTATATTATTAAAATGTACAAAAGGATTCCAATTTTTGAGGTTTTATACATTTTACAACCACCTATATAAATTTGTTTGATTTTCATGTTACAATTTTAAGTTATTATTTTTATGTTTATTTTTGAGAGAGAGAGAGAGAGAGAGAGAGAGAGAGAGAGAGAGAGATTGAGAGTGAGAACGAGCAGAGGAGGGGCAGAGAGAGAGGGAGACACAGAATCCGAAGCAGGTTCCAGGCTCTGAACTGTCAGCACAGAGCCCGACATGGGGCTTGAACTCACAAACCCAGAGATCATGACCTGAGCCAAAGATGGATGCTTAACCAACTGAACAACCCCGGTGCCCTAAGAATTCTTACTTTTGTTCACTGTTTATTTAATGAACTGAACTTTTAGACTCATTCTAGTCTATAATACCTTAAGGCTGTTTGGATCTGAAATTAATTTTATTTCTCTGCTAGATCATTTAATACCAATTACTTTAGATCTCCCCACCCTGTTTCAGGTCATTTGTTCATTTACCATTAACAAACTCATTAGCCTAAAGAGTTATTGTTTAAAATATGTTTTCATGTGATGATAGCAATCCACAAAATCATTTGTTCATTGCTATGTCCAAAATTCAGTTATTACCATTGAGGTAATCATTCTACCTTTAATTATGCTGCCTACAAAGGCATACAATAGCTTCTATTCTGAACAGAACATCCCTTAAAGCAATTCACTTCAAACTATTAAACTAAGAAATTAATGACTCTGTCTACTGTGGCTGTTTCTGGCAGATTACTTGAATAAGATAAAGTTTTGTGTAAAGCATATTCTTTTTCCTTTGTCCTTGGCTTACAATCTATCACGAAGTTTTATGACCTTCCTCCAACTCATCATTCTGGTCAAACTTTCCCACTTCATTGAGTGTGTGCATGTAGTTGGATAATTGTATAGGGCAGAGAGATTGCTACATGAAGAATATGGTCTTAAGGAGTCATATGACAACACTAACAAGTAGAGATATTAATAAAAGAAAAATAAACCAGCTTTTTGACCCTGGCTTTTAACTTAGCCTTTCTGACACACACTGAACACTTACCTAGTCTGATCTACCCTAGAAGAATTTGCTTTTAGAAAAGAATTTGATAAGTTAATTCACACTGAGTTGTAAATGACAGGTTCAAATAATGTTAAAGGACACAAGGTCCTATAATGTTTTTAAGGAAATCTACTCTAAGTTTAAAAATTTATGCTTGTGAAGTAGATTAGTATTGCTTTTCAAAAATACTAACAGTGTTGGTCATAATGTATACATTAAGAACTGCATGGGCAAGACACAGTTCTATGGATTTTGTTTAATAATGGTTCTTTGAGGTGCATAATATTATTATTCCTATGTGCATATATACATGCTTAGAGAAGTCTCTCAGAAATTTCTGAGATCACATTGCTAATATAATTGGTACAATCTTTTTTTTTTTTTTTCAAAAAAATTTTTTTTTCAACATTTGTTTATTTTTGGGACAGAGAGAGACAGAGCATGAACGGGGGAGGGGCAGAGAGAGAGGGAGACACAGAATCGGAAACAGGCTCCAGGCTCTGAGCCATCAGCCCAGAGCCCGAAGCGGGGCTCGAACCCACGGACCGCGAGATCGTGACCTGGCTGAAGTCGGACGCTTAACCGACTGCGCCACCCAGGCGCCCCTATAATTGGTACAATCTTTTAAATCACCTAATCATTTGGGGGTGTGGTTTTTACTCACAGTTTATACTAAGTGTTTAAAAAGAAAAAAAAATCCACAGATAATACATACATATTATCACTTACCTACATTTTAAAATATAACGGCACTTATAAACTCTGGGAAAAAAATAATAACTAATTGAAAGCGCTGAAGAACAACCAAAAGTAAGCAGAAATTGGATAGGAGTCTAATCCTGGAGGAAGGCATAGAGAGAGTGTAGCAGATAGGTAACTGACATCTCAAAAGGAAAGAAGATAAATAATGGGGAACAAAAAGAAAAAATTAAGAAATAATGGCAAAAATTTCCCAAAGTTGGTGGAAGTCAAATGGCTGAAATATAAAGAGAAAAATTTTTAATTAGCCAAAGAAAAAAATGACACATTAAAAATAGGGGGCACAAAGGGTGCCTGGGTGGCTCAGTCAGTTAAGCATCTGATTTCAGCTCAGGTCATGATCTCAGGGTTTGTGAATTCAAGCCCTGTGTCAGGCTTTCTGCTGTCTGTGCAGAATCCTCCTCAGATCCTCTGTCTCCCTCTCATTTCGCCCTCCCCCACTTGCTCGTGCTTGCTATCTCTCTCAAAAATGAAAGTAAACATTAAAAAAAATTAGGGGTCAAAAATACAAATGATTAATACAAATGGTGACAGAAAATCTTCAATGAAATTAACAACTTTCTTGAAAATTACCATACCATTTCTTACACAAGATCAGTGGAAAACTTTAACATCCCTATACATATTAAAACTAATATATATTATATATTAATTATCAAAAATTTTCACAAGGAAAGCTGCAGCCTCAGATGTATTCGCTGGTTAATTCTATCAAACATTTAAGGAACACATAATATAATTATGTACAAACTGTTTCAGAAAATTAAACAGGAGAGGCACCTGGGTGGCTCAGTCAGTTAAGCATCCGACTTTGACTCAGGTCATGATCTCAAGGTTCGTGGGTTCCAGCTCCACGTCGGGCTCTGTGCTGACAGCTCGGAGCCTGGAGCCTGCTTCAGATTCTGTGTCTCCCTCTCTCTCTGTTTCTCCCCCCTTCTCACTCTGTCTCTCTCTCTCATTCTCTCAAAAATAAAGATTAAAATATATTTTTTTAAGAAAATTACATAGGAAACATTTCCATTTTGTTTAATAAAACAATAAGTTCCTGATAACAAAATTAGACAAAGTCATTACAAGGAAAGGAAACTACAGACCGATATCCTTCATGAACATAGGTAGGAAAATTCTTTACAAAATATAAACAAATCAAATTCACCAACACATGTTAAATCAACATAATGGTCAAGAGGATAATCATACCAGGAATGCAAAGCTGGTTTAATATTTTAAACAGTCGATGGAGAACTGACACTCATGCCTCTCTTACCACCTCAAACTTTCATCTCATGGGGAGCTTCTGGGAGAAGCTGGTATCTTTCACCCAGAGCTGCATATGCACCTGACCCGGAATTCAGAAAAGCTGAAGGGGGAGATCCTTGAGAACTAGAGGAGCTAAAAGACTCTCATTTCCACCCCATACCCATGAAGTGAGGTACAGATGAAAAACAAAAAAGCTGTTAATATAACTTATCATATTAACAGAATAAGGAAAATCGTATCATTTTCATAGATAAAGAAAAAGCCTTTGGAACTATTCAAAGTCCATTCATCATGAAAGTTCTCAGAAGATAAGAAAAAAAGAGAACATCTTCAATACCCATTCATCATGAAATTTCTCTATTGCTTCCCGGCCTTTTGGCTAAGAAGCAAGTGTAGCATCATGAAACTTCTCAAGAAAACATCAGAAAAATGGAGCGAATATACTGAATACTTTCAACTAATATGACACTTAAAAGTCAGAGATTAACCACTTTTCCCATAAATCAGGAATGAAACAAGCATGTCTGCCTACATCACTTATACTAAACATTGTATTGGAATTACTTCCTAATGCACCAAGGCAAAACAAAGAAATATAAGGAAAATAGATTAGAAAGGAGGTAGTAAAATGTTTGGCATGCTTGATATGATGTAAATGTAAAATATATTAAGATGTCTATGAAGCAAATATTAGAACTAAGTGAATTTACTGAGTCACCTAGTCACTGGGTCAGGGTCAGTATAAATATATATATTTTTTAAATTTTTTTAAAAGTTTATTTTTTTTTATTTTGAGAGAGAGAAAGAGGCAGAGAAAAGGAGAGAGTGAATCCCAAGCAGGCTCTGTGCTGTCAGTGCAGAGCCGGAGTCAGCGTCCAGTCTCACCAACTGTGAGATCATGATCTGAGCTGAAATCAAGTTAGATGCTTAACCACCCAGGCACTCTAAAGCTAATTTATTTTAATGCATTTATGGTAGAATAAAAATCTAATATATAAAGAATAAATTAACAAAAAAAAAGCACAAATAAGTTTTATACTAAACATTACCAAATACTGATGACAAAAATTAAAGGATATCTAAATAAAAATATATACACAATGTTTATGGATTAGAAGATTCAATATTGTTAAGGTGTCACTTCATTCCAGATTAAACCGTAGATTCAATGGAATCACAACCCTGACTCCATCAGGGTTCTTTTTTATTTTTTTTTGTAGAAATTTACAAGCTAATTCCAAAACCTATATAAAAATAAAAAGGATGTAGAATATTCTAAACATTCTCAAAAAAGAAGAGCAAAGTTGGATGACTGACTTCAAAACTCGGTATAAATTTATAGTAGTCATTAAAGTGTAGTACTAGTTTAAAGATAAGCAAGATCAATTGACAGACTAGAGCCCAGAAATAGCCCACTCTTCAATTAATTTTTTAGTTAATTCAGTTAATTTTTGACAGAGGGGCTAAAATAATCTAATGGGAAAAGTATATTCATGATGAAAGAAAACCAAAATCAACTCAGACTCCCAACTTATACCATACATAGAAAACAACTCAAGATGAATCATAGACTTGAATGTGAAGTGAAAACTATATAGCTAAATCCATATGACATAGAGCATTTTTGTGACTTAGATGTAGAGTAAGTTTTATTATAGATGGCACCAAAAGCAAAAATTACATAAGAAAAACTATAAAATAAACTTTATAAAATGTAAAAATTTTGCTCATTATAAGATTCTCTTAGGAAAAGCAATGAATAAACTACAGACTAGGAGCAAATATTCACAAACATACTATCTATCAAAGGACTGGTATCTAAAATTCTTAATAAAATCATACAATTCAATAAAATATCAAACAACTCGATAAAAACGGTCAAAATATTTGAACAGATATTATTTTATAAAAGAAGCTATATAAATGGTTATAAACACGTGAAAAATTTTACAAACCATTAGTCATCAGGGAAAAACAAATTAAAACCACAGTGAGATGCCATTACATAGCCACTGGAATAATTAAAATTCAAAAGAACAGGAACACCAAATTATTTTTAAAAATTTTTAATGTTTATTTGTTTTCAAAAGACAGAGGGGCTCTGAGGGGCAGAGAGAGAGGGAGACACAGAATCTGAAGCAGGCTTCAGGTTCTGAGTTGTCAGCACTTGAACCCACTAGTCAGGCTTGAAGGTTTGTGGATACAAACCTTGAGATTATGACCTGAGCCAAAGTTGGGCAGTTAACCAACTGAACCATCCAGGTGCCCCAAGGAAACACCAAATTTTGATGAAGCTGATAAGCAAATAAAGTCCTAGTGCGCTATTTGTGGTATTATAAAATGATACAACTACCTCTAGCAATTTCTTATCAAATGAAATACACATCTTCTCTATGACCCTTCTGTATTACTGGATTAGGAGGAAGGGTCAACATAACTTACTTTTTTATTGCTGGTTTAGAATACAGTTTCATTACTGCTATTATGCAAAAACCTGTTCTGAAGTCCGTAACATTCTCCAGTTTCCTTCATCTCTAAATCTTGTGGCTAACCTTTACTGCTATCCAGATGGGCCTTGATTTCATCTACAAGTTTTCTTCCCTGGATTATTTTATGTCTTTCTACTTAGTACATTTATCAACTACTTTGATCACCTATAAGGCATCCTGGCACCACAGTTCCTAGATTTTTTTCAACTACAATGACTTACAATTAAAGAGTAGTTATCCAGCAAGCTCCATCTCAGAGCTTGCCTACAGTTGGAACTTGCATTATTTTTCTGTGATTTACAGTTTTTAATTCTCTCCCTTTTCCACTTCCACTCTGTTCTAATGCTTTTTACCATTTTGCTCTTGTTGTGGCCTCTGATCCTTCGCACCTGCTCATTTTCCTGGTCTTTTTCTTTCCTTACTTACTGGGATCTAGCATCAGGCTTGAAACTGGAGACCTCCCATAAATATTTGTTAAAGTGAATTGAATCCACTCACTTCTCTGCTTTGGTTGTGTATTGTGATTTGTCATCTCAAGGTCCCCTTTAAGACACCCTAGAATCACTCATACCTTTCGCCTGTACTGCATTCCTAAACCCTTAATCACATATACATGTAGTATCCTCTGTTTTCTCTCCCGCTTTGTTGACGATTGATGTATAAAGTCCATACATATGACTGATCATACATAATAATTACTATAGTAATTACTAAGCTCAGAAAGCCCTAGCGGTAGCTCAGTTGTCCATATATTCATCTTTTGTTCTATTCCTGTTCTATTAATAGTCTACAGTTGTTATTCTAATATATATTTTTTAAATTTCTTCCAACCTCTTGTCGTCATTTCTTTTCTTTTTTGAGGAAAATAATGACTCTCCTGTTTTCCGGTGTTAATACCTCAATGCTTAATCACTTTCATCCTGTCTTCTACAAAAGAGCAAGTTTTATCAATAATTATCCCCTCGTTAAATTTTCAATATGGTTTTCATTGGCTTCTTTCCCTCTTCCTATAAGTTACTCAGATCTCCTCTCCCAAAAAACAAACACCGCTTCACCCCTCAAAAATATTTTTCTGTGGTATCCTAAACACTGCTACCTCTAGTGAGTTAAAATACAAGTTTGCTACTTCTATTTCTTCAACAATTGTAACTTCTTAGACTCTGGCCCCTTAACCACTTAAGTCCCATCATATATGGTAACTGATTTTAGGAAGGCCACTGGTGATCTTTTCATCAAAATCAATATCTCCACCAACTCCCCTGTCCCCAGCCCCACTCAGGTTTTCTTTCTCTTTGGACTGGCAAGGTTTATGATCCTCTCATTTTTCAAAACATTATCCTTAACATGGCTCCTGTACTTGGATTCCATTTTATCTTGTATTTTATTCTTAAATATCTTTTTCACATATATTATTTTTTCCTTCTCCACTTTTTTTTTCAAAGTTCTATTTCATCTTGCTTTTCTTATCAAAAGAGGTAATGACTAACAATAGCAGTTTGCCTCACCTGGTTCAAATACATTTTCCTAAAATAAATCTTCTTTTGGGCTACCTGGGTGGTTCAATTTGTTAAGCATCTGACTCTTGATTTCAGTTCAGATCATAATCTCATGGTAATGAGATCAAGCCCCATGTCAGGCTCTGCACTGACAGCATGGAGTCTGCTTGGGATTCTCTCTCCTTCTCTCTCTGTCCCTCCCCACTCATTCACGCTCATGGTCTTGCTCTGTCTCTCAAAATAAACATTCAAGAAAAACTTCTTTGAATGAAGAACTTATTAATGCCAAAAGAAAACAATTCAATATTGAAAATAAATTTTATCCTGTTTATTGATGTTTAATTTAATCAATTTCTGTCTGCCTCTCTCTGCCTCTCTTCCTGCCTCTCCTTCTCCCACTACACACACACACACCCCAACACACACACACTAAATTGAACAAATCATATTTGGCCGTAACAACCAAGTAATTCAATTATTGACAATATATTTGTCCCACATTAGTACTAGAGAGATCCTTCATTACCAGCATTTGCATCCTAGTTCTTCTGGAGCTCCATCTTCCAGTACTCTGTTTCCTATATCTATTCCACTTTGTCTACTTCTGGGACCCATATGTTCTAACTCATTTGGAGCTGTCTGGAATTTGTAGAAATTCAGTACATAAAAGAGAGGCTTTTTCTCTGTGCTTCAGAGCCTGACAACTATGCCTCTAAGTATAACTATTTCTGTTTATAATTTCTATTGTGCAAGCCCAAGGAATTTCTTCACTGTAGTTTCCCATCTCTCACTTTCAAATCTTCCCTGGCAGTAGAAGCTGAAATTAAAGCTATCTAAGCAAACGCTGCCTCACTCGCTATTTGCCAATGTAAGAATTGAAGTATAGTCAGATTATTTTCTGCTTAGTGAATCAAATTGGCTCCCATCAATTCACCTTGTCAATTTCAAGCTCTCCTCCAAAGTTTTCAAAGTTCTCCATAGACTTGGGACACCTAGGTGGCTCAGTCAGTTGAGTATCCGACTTGGGCTCAGGTCGTGATCTCGCAGTTCATGGGTTCAAGCCCCACTTCAGGCTCCTAGCTGACAGCTCAGAGCCTAGAGGCTGCTTTGGATTCTGTGTGTCCCTCTCTCTCTGCCCCTCCCCCACTTGCACTCTGTCTCCCTCTCTCTGTCTCTCAAAAATGAACATTAAAAAAAAAAAAATTCTCCCATAAACTTGACCAAACTTCTGTAACAATCTTATTTTTATTCCAACTCACAGTGCTGCTTGCATTACATAAATGTACTGTCCCTAACACAGCATCTTACTGTTCCGGTCAGCACACAATCTTTAGTGGAGTTTACTTCACTACAATGGCTCCCCCTCTTGCTGTACATTATTAATTCTATGTGCTATTCGTGGCCAAGCTTAAGTTTCAATTCATCAGAGAACCATTCCATAGTTATTATACCTTTCTTGTCTTCCCTTTCTCTGGTAATATTTACTCTGAACCACTATTGAGTATTTCATCACAAATATTATTGTGTTTTTTAAAACTATATTGTAAAGTTCCTGCTGTCAGGTGCTTTATCCAATAAAAAACTTAATGGCAGAGGGAAGTAGACATACATTTCAATTGGGCATTTACAGTGCCGGAAATATTGAATATTCAGAGAGTTTGCTAGGTCCCAGATGCTCCCCTAATTTCATTTAATTCTCACAACCGCACTCCGCGGTCATTGTTAAACCCGCTTAATAAATGAGAACTGAGGGTCAGAGAGCTTAAATCTCCAAGGTCAGATATCTAAAGAAAAACAGCCGTGTTTAATAGCAAAGCCTATAATCCTTCGATTTTACCTGATTCCAAATTCTTGTGAAATGGTTGTTTTAAGTAAAAAGCAATGAATTGGTTTAATATGATGTCAAGTATTTGTATGTAAATAGTATGCCTAACTTTGAGTCTATACTCTGAAAAGGATCCTTGTTTTTTGGCTTTTTGGGGGGGGGTTGCTTTGTTATTATTGTTGTTTGTGTGGTTTTTTTGTTTTGTTTTTTGTGGGTTTTTTTTTTGTTTTTTTTTTTTTGGTATCGTTTTTGTTGGCAGTGAATATCTTTTCTGGAATGTTCTAGTCCTGCCCAAAAGTTCCATTTCAACATGTAGAGTTCCACATGAACTGAAGTTTCAGGCTTGTATTATTTGGTAAAGAAACCTAAAGTTCAAATGACTGATAAGAACCGGTCAAGACGTACTGGAAAAATAATATCTCTTAATGACAAGCAACAGAGCAATAAAAGCAGAACATCTCCTAGTATTAGGATTAGATGAATAAATTACTAGTGTTTTTGTAATAAGGTCTTTTTAAAGGGAACATCACAATATTTATCTCATAGAAAATATGAAAAATAGTGGGAATAAGGTTAAAAGAAGTCATATAAAAATTTCCAATTGTACTTTGTGCAAATAAGACAGGTTCTCACCTTTAGATGAAAAAAAAAGAGAGAGAACTTCAGAAGACAAAAAAGTGTCATGTAAGCCAAACAAAACAAAACAAAACCACAAAAACCAAACCTGGATCAGGGAAATAGTATTTATTTTACTGCAGCAACTATAAATATTTCTGAAAAATATATATGGAAGAAAAACCTGTAGAATGGAAAGAGTTTGGCCATCGAGTTATTAGATGGAAAAACTTGAAAGATAATCAGATTATGTCAGTATATCTGAACGACATATTAATTACACAGTGTTAAGAGGAAATGTAATGGCTGAACAAAGGAATTTAGAACTTTTTGGAGATTATATTCAGCTGAGAAAGCCCAGGAGTCTGTCATTTTCTAAGAAAGGTTGATATCATTATGTTATGCCATCAAAGGTTTTAAAGAGAAAGAACTCAGTTTCTCTCTCCTGTTACCTGCTTACATTTGTGTGGTTAGTGAATAAACTTGAATTCTCTTTTCTTAGCCCTGATTAAGGATCTTAAGAGGCCCATCTGAATGTCACTTATGTTGTTTGGAAATATCCCAGATATGAGGGCCAATAGCGTCTTCCAAAGCCCGTTACATTTGCCTCAAGCCCAAAGTACCAGGGCACATCACCGGATCCCCTACTATGCTTTGTTTCCAACAACTCTCACAGCCATCCAGATATCAGACATCTCTTTTATTATCTACATCATTCTGTTAGCTGCAAAACACTTTAAAGAGAGAGACACACAGAGAGAGAGAGAGAGAGAGAGAGAGAGAGAGAGAGAGAGAGAGACTGTCAAGTTAGGAAAAAGAAAAAGAATAGCAACTTAGCTGATATCAAGGGACTTTGAGGCAAATAAGAACTTTCAATATGAGAATAAGGCGAGGAACATGACAGAGATGACAAAAAGACATCTCTCTCTGTCAACAGCCTTCTTCAGTTCCGCTGAGATCCATTAGCAGCTGTGAAGTGTGAAAATTAGGAGCTAAAGCACGGAGGATATTTTAAGGCTGAGAATGCAGCAAGCTTTCACATTTCCTTATCACATCCCCTTTTATTCCATCAAACATGCTATCCGTACTATTTCTTAATGATTTCTCAACAGATTCAAATATTGCCTCAGAAGTCTGCTGAGGGTAATGACCTGGTTGGGAGCGATAGCCTCGAGGGCTTATTTCCCAAGGGAATTTTTCAAGGGGACAGAGAGGGAAGCAGATGTTTTCCATCAGCAACCCATGCTGGAGAAGTACCATCACTCCCTTCCTAACCGCATGCTCCAGGCCGTAATCATGTACTTCTGTCTTCTGCTTTCATAGACACAGCGGCATGTCATAATTCACATCCCGTCTTGTTGACACAGCTGAAGCAAGCTGTGTCACATAGCAAATTGTTTGTTCACTGAAACCAAAGACACAGCAGCTCTTTGTGGAGTGACTAAAAGGAGCTGCAGATTTCTAGATGTTTGCAGTCAAGTGCACTGCAGGGTAGGGGTCCAGAAACACTCCACAAATATGTTTATACTCTTTCAGTCCCGGCTACATATGGGGTATTTCTATCGCTGCCATCCTCATAGCACACATCAGCTAAAACAGAGCCTGTGCATCATCTGGATAACCTTACACCACCCCTAAAGCATCTTGATCAAAATTCTTTGCTGTGCCAAAACATAGTATTTTTAAATGAGGGAATAAATGTGAAGGGGCGAAGGCAACAAGGACTATTATGTAAGAGAGAAAATCAATCTCTTTTTAGAGCAGTGTCAATTACAATACAGTATGGCATGATCTTTGAGGAAACTGAAGACACATCCTGTATTATATACATTTACTGATTACTAGGGACAACTTATTCAGGTTATTTATCACCAATATATTATTGTGTATATTTGCCTCCTAAAATGTGGTTGGCATTAGTTCAGGCAGGACAAGCAAGGCTTAGTGGACAGAGAATTGATGTAAAAATTTATATGCTTGGTCTTGTTCCAGCTGCACACAAATTATGTAACCTGAACCAACTTACTTGAAGACGCAGTTTCCTTATCTATACAGTGAGATCTAAAGTATCCCCAAAACTCATTTAAGCTCTTAAATTCTATTTTCTCTAAATTAATGCTTGGTAATCAAAGCTGAAAATCAGGACAACTGCAATCTAATCATCTTTTCAAATGATTACAAATACTTTTCGAAGACAAAGTCCATATGCCTAATTGTCTCTGCTTTTCTCAATGTTATACATTCACAAAGAAAATTTTCCCATGGAAATGGGCAATTTTATATAATCAGCTCATTCTTTCTTCCATCCCTCTCTAACTCTTCAAATCTAGGGCTCTACACATTATGTGGTTGGTATTTCCAATCTTTAGTCTATCTGCCATGCTCTCTGATATTTAGTCTATCCCTGGCCAACTCTTTTTCATCACGGCCGGAATCATCTTGAAAAAGCAATTTAATTTCATTCCCCTTTTCCAGAGTATAAAATACTTCTCTGTTAACCTGACAAATCAAGCCAAAATTATTCGCTCAAGCTTTCAAGACCTGTGTATGTTTATGAGCAAATCTTATAAACGCCCCCAGAATTACCCACCAGGGCCAAGACAGCTTCCTCACTGCCACAGCTTTATCACTCTCCTTGCTCTGTGGTCCTTTTCTTCTTTATGTCATTTACTTGCCTTAAATCCCTTTTCTGTGACATTTGACCTAATTGGGTTCTGCTCACCCTTCATTGCCCAGTTGAAGCAACTTCAGGCTGCCTCCTGCAAGGATCTCCTAGGGCCCTCCAGTTTCTCTTACTTCTCTGAGCATCAAGAATCAAAACTGGCATTTTAGGGTGATAAATATTAGTGCTTCTCCTTTCCACCCACTTTGGAACGAAATGAGAAAAAGGGGATTGAAATATCATCTTTTTTTAAATGTTTATTTATTTGCGACAGGGACAGAGAGTCAGGGAGGGACAGAGAGAGAGAGGGAATCAGAGAAACTGAAGCAGGCTCTGAAAAGAGCTTGACATGGGACTCAAACTCATGAACTGTGAGATCACGACCTGAATCGAAATCAAGAGCCAGATGCTTAACCGACTGAGCCACCCAGGTGCCCCGAAATATCATGTTTATTATGAGGAAAGGCTGAATTGGAAATTGTGACCTACCTAGAGCTAAGACTGCAGGGAGTTTGACATATATTTTGCCCCAGATTTGGATAACCACACCTTAGAGTCTGGCAGATTGCTGACCAGAACCCATTCTCCCTGCCAGCAGGTAGATTGGAAAAGACAGACCAAGGAGGAGGAGGCTGAGTTCCTTCTCCCAAATGTCCCAACCAGATGAGCTTCTCCTCTTCCTCTAGGGTCAGAGAGAAACCATAAATATGTGAAGTAAAATGTGAAGTAACTCCACATAGAAACTTGGTGCATCTACTTCTTGGTCAATCTAAAAGATCACATACATACTGACCCTGTTAGTGTTTTACACATATTAAACATGCTCCCCAATGAAATTCTAAGACTCAAGAGGACATGAACCATTATCTGTATTCCTTTTACATTCCTTTTTCATTCATTATGTGCTAGGCACATAATATTGGTCAAAAATTAAATATTGCCTGATTGCTTAACAAATTCATCTATTCATAATTATTTTTACAATGAAAATGTATAGTATAGATTTGTGTCCATGTTGAATGTGAACAAGAATATTTGCAGATGACAGGAATCTTGAGAACAGTTACCATGTACATGTCTAACAGAAATACATAAAAAGGAAAAAAAAGTCATATAGAGAGAATATTTTTGTTCAAGTAGAAGGCTTTATTAAAAGATATAACCACCAAAGCTTGTTTTGTTTCTAATAGAGTATAAATGAGCACGGCTACCGATGAAAACAACAATTAACAAATCCTACCATACTTTGTTAGCTCTTTGTGTTAAAGAGGGAAATCAAAGTATTTATCATCTGCCTTAATGAGATACTGTTAGTCACACATCTTACTGACATTATTGAACAGCAGAATCATTTTTTAACCAGAACATGGTGGATTTTCCTGGTGTCACAAACTTGGAATGAACTTGAGAATAGAAGTGTTCAAATTATTATACCAATTATTTTTTAAGTATAAAATGGGTAATGTTACATTAAGATGATAATCATGGTTAGACCATCTTTTTTTTAATGTTTATTTTTTTTTATTTTTGAGAGAGAGAGAGAGAGAGAGAGAAAGTGGAAGCAGGGAAGGGGCTGAGAGAGAGGGAGACACAGAATCCAAAGCAGGTTCCAGGCTGTGAGCTGTTAGCGCAGAACCCGACATGGGACTCTAACTCACGAACTGTGAGATCATGACCTGAGCTGAAGTCTGATGCTTAACAGACTGAGCCACTCAGGCGCCCAAGACCATCTTCAAATAAGAAAGCTAGGTGTCTTTCAAGGACTAACTGCTCTTGGCTACTTTTATATCACTATAAAGTTATTCTAAAATTTCTTAAATCATAAAATTTCTTACTTATGCTTTCTTTCCACTCATATTTTGCCACATGTGTTTCTGACCTGTGTTGAATACCTAATGGAGAGAAAGAAACTATCAAAAATGTTTATATATAAAAATATTATATATACAATTTCTATATTGCAATCGAACAAAATAATACATTTTACATATTTTTTTCTAAATGACCTGCTTTTTTTCTTTGGAAAAAGAAGGAATTGTGTTTTGCTTTCAATGTTGTTTTTGTCTATTTGCTGAGGGACATTATGATCAGACAAAGCCTGAGCTGCTTATTGATAAGACATACATACAGTGGCTGAATATTGTTTTCTAATAGGCAATTCTCTAGAGAAAACTCAGGTCTCATATGTCTTCCATCCTTTCTCATACATAATAAAGGAGACTCTCGGGTGTTGATTATCTGGCAAGCATAACTCAGTTATAGGCTGTCCTATTTAAGAAGACAACATGAAGCTCATGACTGACTAGTATTTGAGCACAAATTGAGTGAAACTTTGTTCAGCTACATAAGCAATGGGTAAATTTCTGTGTGTGTGTGTGTGTGTGTGTGTGTGTGTGTGTGCGCGCGCGCGCGCCTGTGCGTGCGTCAAAGAGGTTATAATACTGGCTATGATAGGTTGAGAAGTCTCCCCCACCACCCACCTCGCCCTGGCCAATGATGTCTATATGCTAATACTTAGAGCCTGTTAATATATTACCTTACCTGACAAAAGGGATTTTCAAGGTGTGATTACATTAATGGTGTTGATGTGGGATATTGTTCCGGATTATCATTGTGGGACCAGTGTAAGCACAAAAGTTTTTATAAGAGGGAAAGCAGATTGGTCAGAATCAGAAGATGTGATAATGGAAGCAGAGGATCAAAGTCAAAGAGTAATTTGAAGATGCTATACCTCTGGCTTTGAAAATGAAGGAAGAGGACACCAGCTAAGGAATGCAGGTCGACTCTAGAAGCTGAAAACTGCAAGAAGGCAGATTCTTTCCTAGAGCCTCTGGGGAGCACAGCCCTGCCAATATACTGATCTTGGCCCAAGAGAATCCATTTCAGATCAGAAGATCTCCAACACTATGAGATAATAGATGTGGGTTGTTTTAAGCCACTGAGTTTGTGGTAATTTGTTATAGGAGCAATAAGAAACCAATACATTGAAAGTTGTTTAGAAATAGGAAAAAGGCAAATATAAGCTGACTTCATATTTATATGAAAACACATTGTTATGCTAACAAAATGTATTAATCTTCACAAAGTTTTAATTATGAAATAAATGTTATAGCATCAGAAAACTTTCCTAGAATTTCTGTTTTCACTTTTTAGAAGTTCCAAAAAAATTCCCAAACCCAGCTTGAATGTAGAATAGTCCTGGTTTTAATGATCTCTACAGACTTAGGTCTAAGTCAAAAGAAACCTTGAAACCTTGGCTTGGAATATTTCCTAATACCGGTCAATAGAACTTATCTGTGTTTTGTACTTGGAATTACTTGTTATATTACTGACACTCAATTTAATTTATTTTTCACCAATTTTTGGTAATGTACATTCCTAAGCCCTGTAGACTTAAAATTCTTTTTTTAACTTACTTAAACAAAGTCTATTCTTTCTGGCTCTGTAAATTTTGAGAAATGCCTGTGTTTCTGCATCTACCACCAATAACAAGATACAGATTATTTCTACCAACCCCAAAATCCTTCATGTTACTGTTTTGTAGTCAAGCCCTGTTCCCCAACCCCAACACTTGGTAACTTTTATCTGCCTTCCATCCCTACATTTTTATGTTTCCCACAATGCCATACAAGTAGAATGATACAAAATTTTATATCATTGCCCTCTGGATCTGACTTCTTTTACTTAGTCAAATATACAAGAGATTTAAACATGTAATGGAGTCTGTCAGTAGTTCATTCATTTTTATTGTTGGGTTTCCAACTGTATAGAGGTAAAACAATTTATCCCTTCCCAGTTAAGAGACATTAGAGTTATTTCCAATTTTGGTTTATTACAAGCAAAACTACTATAAATATTGTATGTAGGTTTTTGATGATAAGTTTTCATTTCTTTCTAAGAGTGGGAACAAGTTATAAGTTTATTTTTTTTTTAACAAATGACCAAACTGTCTGTCCCATCCCTTCTTTTCCTCCCCTCCTCTTCTCTTCTCTTTCTTTCTTGTCTTTTTGAGAGAGAGAGAGAGAGAGAGAGAGAGAGAGAGAGAGGGAGATAGAGAGAGAGAGAGAGAGAATGTGGGTTAGGGAGTGGGGCAGAGGGAGAGAGAAAATCTTAAGCAGGCTCCATGCCCATTGTGGAGCCCAACTCAGGGCTCAATCTCACAATTGTGAGATCATGGCCTGAGCTGAAATCAAGAGTCAGAGGCTTAGCTGACTGAGCTTCCCAGATACCCTAAATTGTCTGTATTTTCTAAAGTGGCTGTATCACTTTTGCTTTCCCAGCAGCTACAGTTCTATTTGTTCTATGACCTTGTCAGCATTTGCTATTGTCATTCTTTTCATCTCTTTCTTTCCTAAAAATGTTACTCTAATAGTATGACACTGTTGATTTAATTTCAATTTCCCTCATGAATATTTATGTTGGACATCGTTTTACATTATTATTTACACCTTTATATATATTTTATAGTAAAATAGCTCTTCAAATCTTTTGCCCATTTTTTTTTAAAATTGGGTTTTTGTTCCCTCATTGTTGAGTGAGAAAAGTCACTACATGTTCTCTATATAAAATCCTTCCAGATAAACCATCTGCAAATGTTTCTCATAGTTTATAGTTTGTGTTTTCAGTCCTTTAATATTGCCATTCACTGAACAAAAGTTTTAAATTTAATTTTGATCAAGCTCAATTTTTATCACTTGCTTCTTTTAAAAAAATCAGGATTTGGGGGGATCATATTTTTTTTTAATTTGCCTAACTTAAGGCTACAAAGATATTTTCTTTTTTTAATTTTAATTTTAATTTTAATTTTAATTCTAGTATAGTCAACATACAGTATTATATTAGTTTCAGGTGTACAGTATCGTGATTCAATAGTTCCATACTTCATTACTCAGTGTTCATCATGATGACTGCGCTCATGAAGTGCCTTCACCCATCCTCACCCCCACCTCCACTTTGATATGCTTTATTTTCAACGAATACCCTCAGTTATTTTTTTTCGAGAGATACCTTCATAAATATATTGAAGTTTCGTAGTATTAGGTTTTATATTTCAGTATATAATACACTGTATTTAATTTTTGCATACATTGTAAGAGATGGGTCAATTTTTGATCTGTTTTGTTTTCATATAGATGTCAACTCTGCCAGCATAAATTCATGAAAAGACTATCCTTACTCCATTCACTTGCCTTTGCAACTTTATCAAATTATTTTATTAGTGTGGGTCTACTTCTTGACTCTATTGCATTCAACTGCTACATGTTTCTTTTTTAAATTATTATTATTATTATTATTATTATTATTATTATTATTATTTAAATTCAAGTTAGTTAACACACAGTGTAGTCTTGGCTTTAGGAGTAGAACCCACTGATTTATCTCTTACATATGACACCCAGTGTTCATTCCAAAAAGTACCCTCCTTAATGCTCACACCCATTTAACCCATCACCCCACCCACCTCCCCTCCATCCACCTTTACTACTACAGCCACTCTTGAAAACAGTATGGAGGTTCCTCAAACAATTAAAAATAGAACAACCCTATGACTCAGCAATTGCACTACTAGGTGTTTATCCAAAGGATAGAAAAATGCTGATTCAAAGGAGTACATTCATCACAATGTTTATAGCAGTGCTATCAACAATAGCCAAACTATGGAAAAAGCCCAAATGCCCATCAACTGAGGAATGGATAAAGAAGATGTGGTATGTATGATACATGTTTCTTTTTGTCAATACCATACTATCATTTTTTTTTACATTTTTCTGTAGACTTAAAACAAACCTTGAAATCAGTAATATGAATTTTTTGTTCAACTTTGTTTTTCCATTATAAAATTGTTTTGGCTATCCTAATTCCTTTGCCTTTCCATATTAATTTTAGAATAAAATTCTAAAATTGTCAACTTGTCAATTTCTATAAAATTCATTCTAGGATTTCTATTGAAATGGCATTAAATTCCAATTTGAGAAGAATCAGCAAAACTATTGAGTCTTCTAATTCATAATAATTGTATGATTTTCTGTTAATTTTGGCTTTCTTTGGTTTCTCTTTTTCTGTAGTGTTCAGTATATTGATTCTGCAAATATCTTGTTGGACTTAATCTTTAAAATTTCATTTTTCTATGGTGCTGTTGTAAACTGTATTTTATCTTACATTTTGAATTCCAATGGTTTATTGCTACTATAGAGAAATGCAATTTTTTTTTTACTATATTGTCCTTGCTTATTTCAATTTTGTTTTACTGCTAATACTACTTAACTCTAGGACTTTTTCTGTAGACTTTTTAGTACTATTGTCTGTGAATAGAGAAAGTTTTGGTTGTTGTTTATAATGTGAACGCCTTTCTTTTCTTTTGTTGTTTTATTACATTGTCTATGACTTCCAGCATGAGATTGGCTAAGAATGATGAGAGCAGACATCCTTGTCTTGTTCACCATCTTGAGGGAGAGAAATAAGTCATCAGGGTGATATTGGGTTCTTTTGTAGAGTACCCAATCTGTTATCAAGCTTCTGTTCCTAGTTGGCTAAGAATTTTTATTAGTGATGGAAGATAGAATTTGGCCAAATGCTTTTTCTGCATTTATTGAAATACTCAGGGTTTCTCCTATTTAGTTTACTAATATTATGAAGTACATTGGTTGGTACTCAAATATTAAACCAGTCTTATATTCAGATAAACCCTGCTTATTTGTGATGTGTTTTGCTATACTCACATATGGTAGAATTGGTTTTATAATTATCTTGAAGATTTTTATAATCATACTATGAATGATATTGGCTTGTGATTTTCTTTTCTTCTAATGTCTTTGGTTTTGATATTTAGGTAATTATGACCTCAAAAAATATCTTGGGAAGAGGTCCCTTGTATTTTCTTAAAAAAAAAAATTATATGGGATGTGAATTATTTCTTCCTTGAATGTTTGAGAGACTTCACTAGTGAAACTATCTATATTTAGAAGTTTTTAGTATTTAAAGATTTATAATTAGTTGTAATGTTTAATCTTCATTTTGTAAGACTCTTCAGTTGTTTATTTCTTCTTGGGTAATGTCTGGTAGTTCATATCTTTTAAAGAATTGGTCCCTTTCATCTATGTGCTTTACATGGCATTCCCTTATTATCAGTTTATTGTCCATGAATTCTGTAGCGATGACTTCTTTTCATTCCTAATATATTGTCATTTTTCACTTTTTCTTTTCTTTTTTTTTGTCAATCAATCTAGAGGCTTATTCATGCTGACTTTTTCTATTGTTTTTATGTTTCAGTTTCTTGGATTCTGTCTTTATTATTTCTTTTCATTTGTTTTAGGTGTTATTTACTTTTGGGTTGTTTTCCCTAGTTTCTTGTGGAGGATGTTAAGCTTACTGATTTGACACCATCATCTTTTCTACTATAAGTATTCAATACTATAGATTTCTCCTTATATATTGCTTTAATTGGATCCCATACATTTTGATGTTGTATTTTTATTTTCATGTGTTCATAAAACTTTTTCAGTTTACTTAAATTTATTTAAATTTTTGAGCCATTCTCTTTGACCCATAGAAGTGTGAATTTTTTTATCCCAAATATTTTAGAATTTTCCAAATAGTTTTCTGTTATTTATTCCTAGTTTTATACTTTCATGGTCAGTTTAGCTCCATTATGGCCTGAAAATATATCTATATTTTTAATATTTATCAGAGTATTTTTATGGCATATAATATATGGATTTGGGTGAATATTCCAACTACCTGAAAAAATGTATATTTTGCTATATTGTTGGGTAAAATGTTCTATAAGTGTTAAGGCAATAAATATTGCAGTAGGTCTCCTACAAACTTGTTGATTTTACATCTACTTATTCTACCAATTATTGAAAGAGGAGTTGTCTTTAACTATATTTAGACATTTAAGAAGTTCCCTTTCCAGTTCTATCAAGTTTTATTTATTTTTAAATTGTGTTGTAAGGTGAATACACATTTAGGGTTGTTATGTATTCTTGGAAGATTGGCCACTTTGTCATGTAATATAACTTTTTGCCGCTCTTTTTCTAGTTTCTATAGTTTACTTTGTCTGATATTAACATAGTCATTCCAAACTTGTGTTTTCATGGTGTAACTTTTCTCATATTTTTACTTTTAAGCTATCTATATGTTTATATTTAAGTATGTTTCCTGTAGATAACATACATGCCTTCCTTTTTAATCCAATCTGACAACAATTTACATTTAATGTAATTATAGATGTAGTTAGAATCATCTATTTGCCAGCTACTTTCTAACTTTTTAATGTTTTGTTTTTATTTTTATTTATTATTATTATTTTTTTTTGCTTCACTTTTTCTCTTTCCTGCATTCTTTAGGGGTAAATAAGCAGTTTTTAATTATTCAATTTATCTCCATTATTTGTATATAATTTATGGCTCTTCTTAAAAAAATGTAGCAGTTCTAGTATATACAGTAAATGTTAATTACATAGTCTACTCTCGAATAATTTTACAAGAGTATTTTCTAATTCTTCTGTCCTACTTTTGTGCTACTCTTTTGATACATTTTAATTTTGTATATTATATAGCAGGACATGCTGCTTCTATTCTTACTTTTAGACAGTTACTTAGATACTTACTTAGACTTTGCCCAGAGCAAAGAAAAGTAAAATAAATTTTATTTGTCTTTTTTTAATTTCAGTCCCAGTCCTGTTTATTTTTTGCGCAGATTCAAGTTATTGTCTGGTATCATATTTCTTCTGCTTGAAAAAAGTTAATTTGTTGTTGTTGTTTTGTAGTGTAGGACCTACTGGCAGTGACTTTTCTCAGTTCTGGTTTACCTCAGAAAATCTTTATTTTTCTTTCATGGTGAGAAATGTTCTTGCTTAGTATAGATTTTTCACTGCTCAGTTTTTTTCTTTCATCACTTAAAAGATGTCACTTATGGTGTTCTGACTTGCATGGTTTCAGACAAGAAGACTTCTTCAATTCGTATCTTTGTTCCTTTGTATCTCAGGTGTCATTTTCCCAATGGCCACTTTCAAGATTCTCTCTTTATCTTTGACTTTCAGTAGTTTAAATACGGTATGCCTAGAAGTGTGACTTTACTCATTTCTTTATCCTGCTCTTCTCTGATCATCTTAAATATATGAGTTGATATTTATTATTAATTTTGTACAATTCTTAGCTCTTATTTCTTCACGTATTTCTTCTGCCCGTTCCTTTCCTCCACTTCTGGAAGTCCAGATACATGTATGTTAGATCATGTGACATTGCCTTACAACTTTTGGATGTTCTATTCTTCATGGTTTTGTGTTTTTTCCTACTTTTTTCCCCCTCTGTTTCAGTTTGCGTAATTCCTATACCCTACCATTGGTCTATTCCCAAGCAGTCTTGAGTCTACTAATGAGCCTACTGATGGCATTCCTCATTTTTACTTAATTTTTTATTTCTATTATTTCCACTGTTTCTGCCAGTTTTCATCACTCTACTGAAAATGGCCATCTAGCTTGGCAGGTTTCCATCTTTTCCATTGAAACATTTAACTATGCTTTAAATTTGCTGATATTGCCAGCCTCTGTGTCATATGCGAATATGGTTCATTGATTATTTTCCCCTGGCAGTACGTTGTCTTGTTTGCTTTTTCAGATTACTCTGCGGCCTCAGCTTTCTGATGGGTTCGGGAAAAGTTGTGAAATTCAAATCGGTCAGCTTTATTGTTGTTATTTTTAAGGATGGGAGTGTTATTCTTTCCTATTTTCTGTATCCCAAGTGAAACCCCAAACCAGCACTGAATACATTTTAAAAATAAGTAAAACCATCTCTGCCTTGAGGCAGCATATAGGTTACTGTGTGTGTATTTGGTGGGAATAAGATAGGGGGATCATAAAGGAACAGATACCCAAACGACTATGATTCATTTTATTCCAAGCATATTTGTCATGTACATGCACTGCCAGATCCAGTGAAAATTTAGGCAAAATAATCAATATGAAATCAGAGGCTTCTTATAATCATTAGTTTTACATATTATAATAGCTTATAATATAGGTTGTTATTTATGTCGACATTGAGAATATAATGGAATAAATAATTTCTCCAATGTCATATATGTGGTAACTATTGAGGCCAAGATTCAGACTCATATCTGATGCGCAAAGTTCACATGTACCCATCAAATTTTACATCCAACTGGAGGTTGGAGGCAGAATGATAAAAAGTCTTATTAAAAATACACTACTAGAGCTTTTGTTGTGATGAGCACTGGGTGTTACTGTAAGTGATGAATCACTAAGTTTTACTCCTGAATAAATATTACACTGTACGTTAACTAAATTGAATTTAAATAAAAACTTGAAACGAACGAAAAAGTAAAATTCAGTGAGAAAGAAAATAATTTTAAACAAGAAAAAAAAATGCACTACTTGTGGTAGACAGAGAAATTTTAAGACGAGATAAGGTCTTCCGAAATAAGTCAGATTTAAGATTAATTAGGGATGCAGGTATGTAATTAAAAGAGACAAATGGGGGCGCCTGGGTGGCGCAGTCGGTTAAGCGTCCGACTTCAGCCAGGTCACGATCTCACGGTCCGTGAGTTCGAGCCCCGCGTCGGGCTCTGGGCTGATGGCTCAGAGCCTGGAGCCTGTTTCCGATTCTGTGTCTCCCTCTCTCTCTCTGCCCCTCCCCCGTTCATGCTCTGTCTCTCTCTGTCCCAAAAATAAATAAACGTTGAAAAAAAAAAATTTTTTTAAATAAAAGAGACAAATGAATGTTAGAATTGTATGGAAATCAAATCTATTGTACCTAGATAGGGAGTTAAATAGTACTCAACTGATGACTGGAAATGCTCACATCAAAAGGTAGATGTTTTGAATAAGTGAAGGATTTTAAAAGAGGCAGAAGAGGGAGGTGATGAGACCAGTTCAAATATAATATCTTGAATTGTCAAAAGTGTATATATGGCTTCATGTCTAGTAGATTGTTAGGAAGTATTAACTTGGGGGAGGACTGTAACAGAGAAATAGGCATGGCATATGTCTTCAAAGAGAAAATCATTGAACCTATGGAAGAAAATGATACTCCAGAATTATTAGGATGCTGATAGGGGTAAAAATAATGTCAAAAGAAGCCTCGATAAATATCTGTATTTAGAGAATGGAAAGAGAATAGCAATGTTCAAGGAGATAAACACAGAATGGGGAAGTAATCAGAGAGAAGAAACATTTTTTTATAAATGCAAAAGGAGGGCATCCAAAAAAAAAAAAAAAAAAAGAAAAAAAAGGAGAGAAAGAAAAAAGTTTATGTCAAATGTTCATGTGAAACTGAATGGGGAAAGTAGGTAAAAAGTCTTTAGGCCTTTATTTTTTTAATGTTTGGTTGTTTTTTTTTTTGACATTATTTTTAACAGAGTGAGACGGAGCAAGACAGAGCACAAGCGGGGGAGGGGCGGGGGGTTGCTCACAGAATCCGAAGCAGGCTCCAGTCTCCTATCCATCAGAGCAGAGCCCAGCCCCAGGTGGAGCTCAAACCCACAGACCACCAGATCATCACCTAAGCCAAAGTCAGGCACTCAATCCACTGAGCCACCTAGGCACCCCATTAGGATTTCTTGATAAAGACGTTGTTAGTGAGCAATAGTTCAAGTTCTTATTGCAGAAGCATTAAGGCAGCAAAATATATTCTTACATGATTTTTATTAAAATATGCATGTTCAATGTATAGGAATTTACCCAAGCATTCTTTAATTCAATAACATATGTATTGCTTTGGAAAAGGTTTATATTATGTACAAATGCAGAATAATTTGAAAACTGATATGCATTGTTAAAATATTTTATTTTTGCTTTACCCAAGTTTTAATAACTTTATGGAAAAATGGAATTCATATTATATTTTTTCTTCCTTATTATTGTTTTCCTAGAATTCATCAAAATATGGGCATGATTGTAGTACCCATTTTTTTCATTTTTTCTGAGCATGAAATAAATTTCTCTTTAAAACTTCTTAGTTCAAGTTGACTTGTTTGGTGTTTTATTTGCACTGGCTCGTTTTGCTTTCTTTGCTTAGCCAGGCACATCGCTAATTTCAATTGGAATATTGGCCACTCAGGATCACGTTATATTTCAGGGTCATTTGTATCAATTCTTTTGGTTACAGGACTGTTTATACTAAATTCACTGGAAGCAGTGAAATATTCAGCATTGTTGATCCTGAAAGAGTTAATTTTCAAGGCTGAACTGTTCACATAGTTCCTACTGTAATTGCTGATTATTTTTATGTTGTAATGAAGCAATAATGATCAAAACACAGGGCATTTCTTAGGGATCCATGACTGGCTGGTTTTGCCTCGGGCCATTAACCCCAGTCATTAATTCCCTTGGAAATGCATTGTGCTTCAGTCATTATTGTTAGTAACAGAACTGTATGAAAACATTTGCACATACTCTGGAGCAAAGCTGTTGATTATTTTCTGTACATACAAGTTTTGTGATTGAGAAACTTAAGGGTGAAGAAGTTTGGCTAAGAGAGAAAAATAAATTATTGTTCAGTGGAGAGGAATTATATATTTAACATGTATGTACTCTAATATCATAGATGTGTGCGCATATATATACATATAAATACATATATATGCACACACATCTAAATATATATATATATATATATATATGAGTATGTATATAAATATATGAATACATGAATAAACATGCATCTTTTTTATCCTTGGACTGGATAAATGTATTTAACTTGTAAATATATTACATATCAGCTGAAGATTTTAAAAACCACCATTTCTAATTATAGCTACATTCTTAATTATGAAAAATAAATACTGAGCAAATGTACTTTTTTCCCCCATATATATATTTTAGAGACAGAGCGTGAGTAGGGGAGATAGCTGGGGGCAGGGGAGGGAGAGCGGGTGGGAGGGAGAGAGAGAGAGAGAGAGAGAGAGGGAGAGGGAGAGAGAGTGGGAGAATCTTACACAGACTCCACGTTCAACACGGAGCCGGACGCAGGACTCGATCTCACAATGCTGGGATCATGACCTGAGCTGAAATCAAGAGTTGGATGCTCAACCAACTGAGTCACCCAGATGCCCCTCTCCTACTATATATTTATTCCTCCCTAATACAACTGGGAGAGTGAATGTGAAAAAAATTTCTCTGAAAATTTATTTTCCATTCAGTAACAAGTCAAAAAGCTACCTTTGTTCTCTCCTCGATACAATCCCTTAAAATAGTGATAATGGTGGCACTGTAATTATCACACTCAAATGTTCTATTTTATTTTTTAATATTCTGTATACACGTCACTAAAGTTCTCACCAAAAGGATAGCCACAGTGTGAGCTAGCCTGGAAAATCAAATAGCAAACCAGCTTCAACTCTGTCTTGAAGTTCAAGGGTTACACTTGTAATCAAAGAGCTATAATTGAAACTTCACTTTAGCTAAGCTTCCCTATAAGGCAACCAGTTGCCCTAGGAAAGAGGTGAGAGACCAGGAAACACCAAATGGTCAAACTGAAATCAAGCAAAACTCAAGAAATGCTGTCTTCCCTTTACTCCCTTGTAAATTAAGTTGTTTCTGTGATAGACCTCAGTCACTGTTGAAGTTTAACTTAACTGAGAACAGTAATTTCCAATTTTCATTAAAGTTCAAATTTGCACTATTAAAAACAATGTAACTGCTATTTAGTTTTTATCTTTTATATTCTTCCATATTTAAAACTTAATAGTGACTAAAATAAGCAAACAGAAAGAAAAGAGATATGCCTAGAGAAGATTTTGGATATTGTCCCTACAAAATTTGCTCTATCTAATGGAATTGGAAAATATAACTGAAAATGTCAGGGGCTCCTGGAGGAGTCAGTCAGTTAAGTGCCCGACTTCAGCTCAGGTCATGATCTTGCAGTTTGTGGGGTTGAGTCCTGTGTTGGGTTCTGTGCTGAAAGGTCAGAACCTGGAGCCTGCTTAGAATTCTGTGTCTCCCTTTATCTCTATGTCTCTCTCTCTTCACACAGAACTAGTGTTCTGTCTCTCTCTCTCTCTCTCTCTCTCTCTCTTTCTCTCTCTCAAAAATAAACAAACATTTTTTTAAAGCAGCAAAAAACAACTTGGATAAAATGTTTTTAACCTTAAAGATAGAAAACTAGGGATTCAATCTGTATTTCTCAAATAGGTGCAAATCAATGAAATGTGAATAAGTGGAAAGATCTTTGTTTTACAGATGGAAAAGCATGGCTCAAGTAGCTAATTTAACTTAGGCAAATCACCTACAGAGCAGCAGAACTCAGATTTGAACTAATCAAAACCATATTTTTCTTCCTTATTCTACTTGGTTTTATTACAGAGAAACATTCACTATTGTGTCTTTTTTTAAAAATTTTTTAATGTTTTTATTTATTTTTGAGACAGAGAGAGACAGAGCATGAGCAGGGGAGGGGCAGAGAGAGAGGGAGACACAGAATCTAAAGCAGGCTCTAAGCTCTGAGCTGTCAGCACAGAGCCTGATGTGGGGCTCAAACTCACGGACTATGAGATCATGACCTGAGCTGAAGTTGGACGCTTAACCAACTGAGCCACCCAGGCACCCCTACTATTGTGTCTTTTTAAAACACTTTCTAGGGGCGCCTGGGTGGCGCAGTCGGTTAAGCGTCCGACTTCAGCCAGGTCACGATCTCGCGGTCTGTGAGTTCGAGCCCCGCGTCGGGCTCTGGGCTGATGGCTCAGAGCCCGGAGCCTGTTTCTGATTCTGTGTCTCCCTCTCTCTCTGCCCCTCCCCCGTTCATGCTCTGTCTCTCTCTGTCCCAAAAACAAATAAATGTTGAAAAAAAAAAACACTTTCTATAAACCCAGATGAAAATATTAAGATAATTATTTTCAGTAGATGGTGAGATGGTTAATCTTATGTGTCATCTTAGCTGGGTCATGGGAACCAGATATTTAGTAAAGTGTTATTCTGAATATTTCTATAAGGTTTTTGTTGTTGTTGTTGTTTGTTTGTTTGTTTTTAAGAGGAAGTTAACATTTAAATCAGCAGACATTGAGTAAAGCAAATTTCTCATCATAGTGTGGGTGGGCCTCCTCCAATCAGGTGAAGGCACTAATAGAACAAAGACTGACTTCCCTTGGCCAAAAGGAAGTTCTGCCAACAGACTGTGTGTGTGTGTGTGTGTGTGTGTGTGTGTGTGTGTGTGTGTGGTATGTATGTACAAAAACACACAAAAAGTGTGTGATACATACCATACACACACATACATCCTATTGGTTCTGTTTCTCTGGAGAATCTCAACTAATACATATGAAGGGGAAAAAAGAATTAGGAAATGTTGTGAAGAACCAAAAGTATGTGGGAAAATGTGCGGATGAGGAAGACATAATATGAGTCTGAGAATATCACTGGGTGTGGTTCCAAATGGTTCCTACCTCCAGAAACAGATAATTAAACAAAACATCATCACAACCTCTGGGTCGAGTGTGAGATTGATATGAAGATGTGGTGATATTTTATTGACGCTTTCTTGCACACTCAAATACTAAAACTCTTTATGTTTGATATACCTAAAATCTGCTTTCCTTTTTAAACAAATTTAGTTTCATGTATACTTTAAGATTCAAAATACTTAAGAAATGCTTTTTCCTGAATAATTTTCAAGCAGGACATGTATGAATGGATTTGTGCGTATGGGTATATATGGAAACAATAACTAGCTAAATAGGTAAATGTGGAGGTTAGGGAAACTGTATCCTTTATGATACATATTTTCCAAAGCCTTCTATTTTCTGTAAAATTAATTTGCCTTAGAAAAGTACCTGAAAGCCCTTTAACAGCACATCATGTCTCCTGGAGGCCCCATATTATTTCAATTACATCTAACTATATAACCAGGTGTGTGTGTGTGTGTGTGTGTGTGTGTGTGTGTGTATGTGTGTGTGTGGGGGGTGTACTCATGTCGATATGCAGGGTGGTCCATTTGCATAGAACTTCATTTTATACTTTATTGTTGTTGGTTTTTTTTTTAACAGACCACCCACATATGCTTCAGAAATAATTATGTCTAGGCAGCTGCTTAATGTTCTTTCTTCTATAACACTCCTAATGGTGGTGGTGGGGATTTCATGGAGAGCAAAGCATCATGGGTAAGGGGGTTTGTTTGGGTTGGCAGCATCTAGAATCGTCAGGGTTCTTTATTCCTGGATTCAGCAATGAATAAAGAGATTCCCTGCTTTTGAGGGAGATTATACTTGTTATTTCTATATATCTAACTACTGTTGTACTGATCAACTGTATCTCTAAAATATAACTTCTGGTGGTGGCAAAGAGGTAAAAGTGAGATCAATGAAAAAGAAGGCAAAAGTTCAGGGGGAATTGGGGATTCTTTTGGCCATAGATGCACCTGTGGGATGTCAATTGTGGGAACTCTTCCAATTTTTAGACAGCCCTGTTGGATGGTGACCCCTGGCTTGCCTTCTCTGAAATCACTCCTGTGTGACAACATTTTCAGGGTAGAAGGTAGGAAGCACCTCTCCCCTTAGGGATAAATACAAATGGACAGTAAAAGTCTGCAGATAGATAGATGCTACCTCTACAGTTACTTCGTGGAATAGAAAACTGGCAGGTTCGTTTGCATTATTTCATTATCTGTGGTGCTTGTCATGAGAAGAGCTCAATATGATGATGAATGTTATGATGATCAATGAAAACTGAAGGATTATTCAAGAAAACTGAGGGATTAGAATTAAAAGTTTTCATTTCAGAATGGTGCCTAAAGCAAAATTTTACATAAATAACATTATCTATCCTTACTTAATACGTAGGCATTCTTCCCTATGAGGACAGTTTTTTTACGTTTATTTATTAATTTTGAGAGAGAGAAAGAGCACGAGCAGGGGAGGGGCAGAGAAGAGAGGGAGAGAGAGAATCCCAAGGAGGCTCCACACTATCAGCATGGAGCCGAACGCAGGCTTGAACTCACGAACTATAAGACCATGACCTGGCTTAACCGAATAAACCACGCAGGCACCTCTCCTATGAGAACAATTTTTAAGTAATATTTATTAACTGCTATTACATTCACAAATGTAACAAAGCCTCCCACGATTCCACCACCCCAAAATAGTGTTGTTTTTCTCCTTTCCATATTGATATGTCATACAAATTGTACTATGAAAACACACAACGATTTTAGACATTCTTTAGTGGGAAAATGTTGCTCAGTACAGAATACTGGAACCCATTTACTCACATTTGACAAAGATGCTATGGAGCTTCTAAAAGTGATTCACTTATGCTATAAATGCCTAAATTGCCATCATAAAATACAGTCTCTAGCAAATATGTCACTTAGTTCTTTAGAGAAATCTCTGCCACGCTTTTTTAAAAAAAATATATTTATTTATTTTTGAGAGAGAGAGTACAAGTGGGGGTAGGGCAGAAAGAGAGGGGAACAGAGGATCCAAAGCAGACCCTGCACTGACAGCAGTAAGTCCAATGTAGGACTCGAGCTCACTAACTGTGAGATCATGACCTGAGCCAAAGTCAGATGCTCAGCTGACTGAGCCACCCAGGTGCCCCTCTGCCACTCTTTATTTCTGCAAAATTATTTCTGAAATTGTAAGATTATCATATATATATATATATATTTCTGCAAAATAAATATATATATATATTTCTGCAAAATAAATATATATATATTTCTGCAAAATAAATATATATATATTTCTGCGAAATTATTGCTGAAATTGTAAGATTATCTTATATTTATAGGTTTTTGTGCTGTTAAAAATACTTTGATATTCATTACTGCAAGTTTTCTGTGTTTCATGATGATAATAATTATCTCCTGTATTCCAGGTGTATAAATTAAGCCTCATCAGACTTGCCTAAGTTTTCAGAAATAAAATAATAGTAGTTGAGCCTAGACTAAAACCTAAATTTCTGGTTCACAAAAAAGTCATATATCACAGAATCTTAAATTTATTTATATGAATAATCAACAGAAATTGCTTAAAAATTAGAGAATTTAAAACCCATTATTTTACGGCACTATTAGGTCTAATTCATCTGTTTCACTGGCCACTATAGAACTTTCTTACGTTCCAAGACTCTTGTTCCATGCCACCATGTATGTCTCATCATTTTAGCACCCCCAAATGAGTTCTGCAGTAAGATCAACTTCTTTTCCTCCAAACTGAATACAGTATTTTCTTGCACATCCATTTATTTAGTGCAACACAATTCCAACCATAGGTCCTAAACTGAATAGCCACTAGAAATCCAAACAAATCAGAAAATAGTCTAAGCTTACAGCAAGTGGGTGGGCAGTAAAGGTAAGAAGGGAATAATAAAAAGTAAATGTTGGGAATGGCAACTGAATTGTCACATTCATCCAAAACCTTGGGCTATTTGATTCCTTGGGACAATGGTTAGATGTGAATTCCAAACCAATAAATCAAATCCTGCTGTTACATTCATTATCCTCAGATTGTCTTCCTGCCCACCTTTTATTTAGAGCACCAGAGCCTTGGGGGTGGAGACCATAATCAAATTTTAGTCAAATAAAATCTTTCATCATTAGGGTTCTTGTATAAAGTTAAGATCACAACTTTGGGTCCAGGCAAAAGAGTATAATTGAGGAGAGAAAGTTGTTCCTCATTACCCACGTTAGCACCAATATTTTGTAAAATGAAGGCAAGTGGGGATAGATAAAGCACAACAATCAATAAAAAGTCCCACCAGCAGTTATGGACAAAGAAATTTTAACAGCGGATCTGCTCTCTGGGTTGCAGTTACAGGGCTAAAAGTGAATTCATCCTTGAGAGTAATTGAGAAAGAACACTGTGGCTCATCTGAGAGGGGGAAATTTATGTTTTAGAGCAAGGATACGTTGTGACAGTCAAGTGATTTTACTCACTGTCCCATTCTTGTATGGCCTAAGAATTTTCTGTTACATGGGAACGAGGTGTTTATCTCTGTGCAAGGCCTGCTCTAAACGTCGGGGGAATATCAATAGGAATAAGACAACTTCCTTCAATTTAAATACACATACTGAGACTTGAATTAAATGTCAAAAAGAGGAATTAATAGAGAATAAAAACAGAAAAAAAACTGTATACAGAACTGAGGGGACAATGAAAATGTAAATGGCAATCTTTAAGCTGGACATTGAAGGGCATGACCAATTTTATCAAATAGCAAAGTAATTAGGCATCTGGGTTAAGTCACACTGACCCATGATTGTTTTCACTGTACTGAGGTTGGGTAAAGCCCTCAAGTTATATAGAAGATAATTATTAAAAATATCCCTATAAAATAGGATGTTGAAACTATTATAGAGTATGGTCAATTATTGTGTTCTTTATAACACAGGGTCCCGAGAAAAATTGCCAGAAATAGTTCTACTTAATGATTGGTTTTATTGTTTGAATGCTCTAAATTGTGTAACTGACCAGGTTTTAATTTTAACACAGCTTTTAAACATAGGAAATGTATGGCCCAACCACAGTTCTGGCTTTATTTGATAATCCTATTCTTGTTCTCCTTTATTCTTTTGCCCCAGTCTTAAATCTGCTTATTAAATTTTAAATATCTTGCCTTTAATCTTTTCTGGTTGATATAGAGTAAATATGGCATACGAAAAAACAAAAGAGCAAAATAGGGAAAATATTAGATTTAGCATAGATATAATCAGATTCTCAACACAGATGTTGTTTGGAAAAGTCTGTAAGATCCTTTAAAACATAATATTTCTGCTGGCTTCTGGAGAAGTACTGTTCTTACAGTAATGCTTCTGGAAAGCAGAGGAGTTGGATTTGGGGTTGGGGGAACACTATGGAACCAAAGAAATGTTGAATCACTGGATTTTCAACCCAGTACGTGCATGCAGAATTGAAACAACATCATTCCTCAGCCTCTCAGATTGTGGTAAGAGAGCAAAGGTGATAGGAGTAATGTCCTAGTTTCAAAGGGCTTCCACAGCAAAGTGCCACAGGCTGGGTAGCTTAAGATAAAAGAAATGTACTGGCTTTTAGTTCTGGAGATTAGAGGTTGAAGTCAAGATGTCTCAGAGCCAGGCTCCCATTGAAGGGTCTAGGGAAGATCCTTCCCTGCCTTTCCCTAGCTTCTGGGAATTCCAAGGTTGGCATTCTATGGCGTGTGGACATATCACTCAAATAGTTGCCTCTGTCATCACATGGCTTTATCTTTTGGGTGTGTGTCCAGATTTCCATCTGCTTTCTAGATTCACTACCATAAATACAGTAGTTTCTCAGAAACAAGCAAAAAAAAAATTATGCTCTAAAGGTTATTTATAGACTTTTACAAACAACGTGTGAATTCAGAATTCTGGTTATCTCTATGCCATAATCTTCAATGACTATACGTTCTTCATTTTTTTTTTCTTTTTCTCTTCCAGGTCCTCTCTAATCCACTATGATCTTATCTCAATTTGATTATATCTACACATAGTGTCTTTCCAAATAAGACCAACTTTTTAAGTACTCAGAGTTAGGATTGAATTTGAATTTATCTTTTTAGAGATATAATTCATCCTACAACAGGTAGTAACAATAATAATACAGTAGTAATTATACTATGAGCCAGGTTTGGGCTTCCTCCTCCAATAAGTCTTATTCTTACAACTACAATTCAAGTAGTGTGCAAACTTTTATTTGCTATTCTCATCTCCCAACCTTTTCACTTGCAGTGGTGATTGTATCTGGTATCTGTCTCTATATTTGTATCTGAATTATTTCTCACCGTAATGTTCCTTCAGATGAATGATTCATTAGTTGGGACAACCAATTGATTATGTCAGCTGCTAAGAAGATTCCTGCTTCCGAAGGATCCCCCTTAGACCCCAGGGAGCAAATGAAAATGCATACCCTCATAGACTCAGGCTCCTGAAGTATTCAGACAGGGGATCCCACACAAGCCACCTGGCTTAACCAGAGTAAGGAGTCTTTGCTGACTCCTGTTCTAGCAGAAACATTTGTCACGTTAACAAATATGGAATTTGGAGCTAGATGGAAATGAACTCAAACTCCGATTTTACAAAAATACAGACTGTTCTGTGGGTCATCTGGGCTTCCATAGGCACAACCATATGTAGAACTGAGTCCCAGTTTTCCTGACACACCAAAGCCTAAAGCAAAATAACCGGGAGTTCTGGGACTCTCCTAGGAAACATGCCAGTTCGTCAAGAGAGAGACATCTTGTTCATACAAAACTCCAGAGTAATTGAATAAACCATACATTCTGGTTTGGCCACCTTTGAGGTATATGAATTCATATATTACTTCAACTCCCAAAATAATTTTTTCATGTGTAAAAGGAAAGAAAAAATAGCTTATAATTTGGTTATGAGAAATCAAGAAAACAATTAAAATTTTTATTAAGGTTCTGGCACACAATAGATGCTTAATAAATGTTGGTTCCCACACATCTGATGTAAACATCAAGAGAGCTCACAATGTCATCAGTGATCATTCTATTATGCTAAACTTTGGGACAGGTTTCATGGTATATTTGAATGTATTTTGTTAAATACCCATGTCAGTGATATTCTAAGAAATTTCTGTTAACTTCTTTCAATAATATATATATATATATATTTGCACACTTATTTTTTCTCCCCTACTCAAATTAGTCACCTATATTTGCACAGGATTTGTGAGCAAGACCTCTGAGATTACCCTTTTCCAACCTAGTCAACCAAATATTTTTCAAATTAACAGAATAAAATGCTGCATAGAATTAAAGTAGGCATTTTCCCCTTTCAATTTTCAAGCCTCCAAAGGCTTCATTAACACCTAGTGTGAAACAACTTGGAGGCATAATATCATTTGAAATATGCAAAACCCCTCTAGTTGTTGGCCAAACCTCTCATTTCAGGACACAAGACAAAAGCAGCAAGGCCATAGCAAAGTGCAAGAAAATTCATCTGAAAATTTTAATGAAAGAAACACTAGTTTTTTCAGACACTGTTATCACAAGGCTCTGTAATTTACAAATTACATATAATTTCAAAAAACACCCTATATAAGTGATGATCAATATGGTTAATTTGTTTGTAATTTATAAATAATGACAACGTAATTGCAATAAAGTAGGTTTGGGGATTTGTTGTTGTTTGTTAAATAAGAGACTAAGTATCTATTGATTCACATTTAAAAGCAGATCATCTACCAGAACTCCTTTTCCAGGTGGAGGGGCCCGGCGCGCGGCGGAGAAGTGGGAAGAAGAAGAAGAAAAAACTTTTAAAAATGGGGAACATTTAAACATTGATACATTAAAAAAATAAATAAATAAAAATAAACAAACACTGATACACTGTTTGGATAAACAATGCAGCAGATAATAAAAGGATATTGACACAGTAGTGAATGTTGATTTACTTATAATAGCCCTTTCCTAATGATGTCTGTCTTCAACTATCCGTAAGTTGAACTTAGTACCCAATGAGAATGCTACAACATCCTGTATATTAACACAAGTGTGATTATAGAATTTATGTCTCTGGAAGCTTATAGTGTTTCCTGTTTTGTGAAATCAAAATAAAATCTGCTTTCAGTGGTAAATTTGTTATATTAGGGTCAGGGCAAGTGGGACTCAGAGCGACAGCTTCTGAGGAGTTAAACATATATTTCTAGCTTTAAAATAACTAATCTAGGCAAGTGTGCCTGAGAAACATTGGAAAATGTCATAGTGATATTGATATATCCTCCCTTAACTCAGACTATAATTTTAGTAACCTCCTCAAAATAGTTTCCTTTCCATAATTGGAATTATTTCTGTTTTCTGTCTTGTGTTTTATCTAAATGAATATCAGTCTAGTTTCTTGGTCTTTCATGAAAGCATGCTATATTTTGGGCATGAAAGAAATTACATTAACAAAAATATAGAAGTAGTGTTACTATCAGTACAAATGTACTTTTAAAACTCATTCATTCTTGAGTTCACTTCATAAGTGTTTGGATGTCCAAAGTATCTGAAGAGTATGACAGAATCTCTATTATTAAAAATGTGATACTACACTTCTTACTGTTTACTTGGAAATCATTTTAAATACAGACGAGTTGCAAGATAATACAAAGAACTTTTGTATACCTTTAGTCAGATTCATCAATTGTTAACATTTGCCTTAACTACATTTTCATTGTGTATATCTACATGTCTGTATTGTTATACTTTTTTTTTCTTACTGCTTTACTCTTAAATGCTTTTGGGTATATTTCCTAAGAATAAGAACATTCATTCATGACCACTGTATAGTTAAAAATTTCAGGGAGTTTAATACAGATTCACTTTATAGGTTTTGTGTTCTACATTTTCCAGTTTGTCACTAATACTCAATTTTAGCGTTTTTTTCATCCTAAATCCAAAATCACACACTGCCATTGGTTGTCATGCTTCCTATTTCCTTTAATCTGGAATATTTCCTCAGCTCTTCTTTTTTTTTTTTTTTTTTTAAGACTACAGATCCTCTTTTCTCTTTAATAGTGTGTTTTAATGGGTTTGTAAAAATTTTCTTCATATTTAGATTCAGATTCTGTATTCCATGTCTAAACTCTATACAGAAGATATTGTGCCCTATTCAGGGAGTCTTATTAGGAGATTCATATTTGTCTGTCTGTCCCTCAATGGTGATACCAATTTGGATCAAGAGATCACAGTACTGCCTCGGTTTTCCACTGTAGAGTTACCATGTTTCCCTTTTTGTCATGTAAGTGATTTGTAGACAAACCCTCTAAAACCATGAAAAATTCTACTCCTCCTTAAAATCCCCCTCAATATTTAACTGGAAAAAAAATATTCTTAATGGTGAATGCAAAATGATGATTTTATAAATCCTGTAGTTTCTCTACCTTTATTGATCAGCATTCTAATTTAAGAAAGATCCCTCTCTTCCTTCTTGCCTTTATTTACTTACTAATTGATTATCAGTATGGATCCATGTGTTTATATTATTTTCCCAGTAGTTTATAATTCACTACTCCCTGCTTATCTTGTTCTGGACTTGGTGGCGGGAGCACTTTCAAGCTGATGAAAGTGTTCTTTTAACAGGTCGTCTTTTCCTTCTGCACAGTTTTACCTCCTGTCCTAATAAATTATTCCAGACTCAACTTACTCTGTTCTATACCATGAATTGGTAAATTCTCTGAGGATTCCTGCTTACTGTTTCGTAGGGAGTGTTACAGAGGTGTGTGGAGTCTACATATGCCCATAGTCATTGGAATTTCTTTACTTCTTGGTCTTTGCAATAGATAAAACCGCTATTCCTAACATAAATTCCTACTTGTACTTTCAACTGCTATCCACCTTAACATGGTTCTTCGTCCCTTCCCTGCCCCTGCCATATTTATATTTTCCTTCATTCATTGTAAGGATCCTGACTTTAAATCACCTGTAATAATTTGATCACTGCTTCATCAATACACCTATTCTACTACAACAAAGAATTTTTTTAAAAGAGCTCAATATCCCACTTCTTGACTAAGGGAATATAGTCACACACTGTGTTCAAAACTTATACTTTGTTTCCACTTTGTTTACCTTTGGTTTGCTTTTTAACCCTTTTGGTGTCATATTCTAGTTTTGACATACAGCTGGGTTCATTTATTTCAGTTTGTGTTCTTTTTTTCTTCCCATTGTTGTTGACTTGTCTTTGATTTTTGAATATGTAAAACATCAACATGCCTCTAAGTATCAAAACTATGTAAAAAGTATACTCAGAAAAGTGTAACACTCTCTCCATTCTCTTCTCCCCGGTCATACCTTGCTAATAATAATGTCATAGTTTTCTGGGGCATCTGAGTGGCTCAGTCAGTTGAGTGTCCAACTCTTGATTTTGGCTCAGGTCATGATCCCAGGGTCATGGAATCATGCTGAGGATAGAGCCTGCTTCTGGTTCATTCTCTCTCTCTGTCTCCCCCTCTGCTCCTCTCCCCAGCTCATGCTCTCTCTCTCTCTTTAAAATAAATAATAATAATTTTATAGTTTTCTAGTTTATTCTTTTTGTATTTTTTCATATAAGAACAGATATATGCATGCTTTACTATTTACCCTTCTTTCCATATATATATACCTATAGAAATAATATAAATATAAAATGTGTATGTATATATACCCTTTGCTCTTTTTCATTGAACAATACATCCTTAGGGGGTACGGTGATCATTTCTCAAGATGATATTGACTAAATTGAATGTGTAAATAATAATATAGGACAATATAAAAAAGAAGCGTGGTATACAGTGGATAAGTTTTGTATTCTCACATTGACAACAGTAAAGTAACTCCTATCATTCCATCAGGTACACCCTGTGCCAGGCCACATTGAACTACATGCCTCCCTAAACTTCCCACTTAAAAAAAAAAAAAGTTAGTTTTAGTTTTGTAAGAGAGAGGATAGAGCGTGTGTAAATGAGTGGAGGAGTGGCAGAGGGGGAGAGAGACAATCTTAAACAGGCTCCACACCCAGTACAAAGCCTAGTGTGGGTCTCAATCCCGAAACCCTGGGATCTCGACCTGAGCCAAAATCAAGAGTCAGACAGTCAACAACTGAGCCATTCAGGAACCCCTAAAAATCTCCTTTTTAATTTGCCTCCTATTATCTGGTAGAAGGATTGTCTTTTCTTTTCTCAAAGGCTACTCTTTAAGATTTTTTTCTTCCATTTTATTCTGGCTTTTGTGTTTTATCTGTAAGGTTCTCTCTGTTGGATTAATTGCCTTATAACAGAAGCAGTTCCCACCATATCCCATGTCTTCATTGCCTCCATACTCTTATGTCTCCTCTGGATGTCTCAGCATTTCACCCTCACTCTTTATTGTAAAACTTCTCAAAGGTTGACAGTTCGTTGATATTCCTCACCTTCTTTTTACCTTAGAATCCATTTCAGTATTAATTTTTCCCCACAACCCCAAATTTTCTAAAGTCACTCATGATGATAAAATGATGACTCTTCTATTTTTGCCACTCAAAGTGTGGTCGAAGAGCCAGAATAATCAGTGTTACTTAAGAAGTGTATTAGAATGTAGCACAGACACAAGGGAAGGGGAAATAGAGCTCTTTACTTGGTGGACAAACTGTCAATGTGTTTGGCAGTTTTAATCTCCCTCTGCCAAGTTAGAAGGAGAGGGATAAAGGAATCATAAGAGCACATTCCTTCTATGGCTTCCAATGTTGAACCCCTGATGTATGCTTAGATCCTAAATTGCATGGTCACATCAGTTTGAAAGATTTAGTTTTTTTTTTTTTTCTTTCAAGTGGCCACATACATAGCTAAAAATTGAGATTATATTAATTTAGAAAAAAAAAAGAGGTGAATAAAAACATGGGACAATCAGCAATCTCTAAGTTCCAAAAATGTCCAAAATGGAAAGCTTTAATATTATTTCCTCACACATTTCAAAATAAGATTTTTTTCCTATCCCAACTCTTCCCATCTCAAAAACTGGCATCGATACTCAATCCTGTTATTCATCTTTGATTATGTCCTTTTTCTTACCTCTCCCAATTCATCCCAAAGACTTACACCTATCTTACATATTTTAAGTTTATACCATTCCATCTCCATAGCTGCCTTTTTCTCTAAGCCAATGTCATCTATTTTTGGTTCTCGATAATTCTCTCCTGCCTGGTCTCACTGCCTACATATTTGTTCACCGACCATCCATTATCCAAAGAGATGTCAGAGTGATCCTTAAAAAATGGATATCATATTATGTCATTTTTTTACTTACAAGTATAACTGCAGGCAGAATAAAGACCAAAAACCTCTGATATGAGTTTCCTGAGATGTTTCCATTTGCATTCACTGATTCCATCCCATATCATTGTCCTTCTTATTGGCCAGACTTCAGTCACTCAGGCGTTTTTTTTGTTGTTTAATTACTCTATGGTACAGGGCACTTTTCTTGGAGCCTACTATTCTCCAAGAAATATTATTGTCTTCTTATTAATCTTGGCAAAGTGATTTTTGTTTCTTTTTTGTTTTGTCTCTTTAGCATTCTGCAGGGTGGGATATTTCTTACGGTATTTGTATTACATCTCGCAAGACCTGAAATCACCTCATCAGAAAAGGTGGACCAACATCTCTAGAATGGATCACTGTAGAATTACTCTGCATCCCATCAGCCTTTGGATATCCTTTGGACATTGATCTGACCTATAATTATTCCATGCATTTTTTTGATTTACCGTTTATTTCATCTCATCTATAAGGCAGAGTCCTAATCTGTCCTTTTTACTTGATCTAAAACATTTAGCACAGTGCCTAGCATATAGAGAGGCTCAATAAATATTTTCTGAGGGAAAGAAGAAATGATTGAATGGGTGTTTCTCTAAAAGAACTCTCAGATAAGAGAACTATCACATGAACCTCAGTCAGAACTACTTCTGTAGCAGCTGGATATGTGCAAGGTAAGGAAGGAAGATCTCAGTACCCCATAACCCCTTTCTTTAATCAATTAACTCACGATTGTCAAAGAGGACCATGAGATTAATATTAACATTAATAATTATAGGTATATTTAATACTACTATTATTTTAACATGAAGCCTGCAGGCATTTTTCAAAACTTATGCCAGATGATAGTATCTCATCCTATTTTTTTTTTTTAATTTTTTTTTTCAACATTTATTTATTTTTGGGACAGAGAGAGACAGAGCATGAATGGGGGAGGGGCAGAGAGAGAGGGAGACACAGAACGGAAACAGGCTCCAGGCTCTGAGCCATCAGCCCAAGCCTGACGCGGGGCTCAAACCCACGGACCGCGAGATCGTGACCTGGCTGAAGTCGGACGCTTAACCGACTGCGCCACCCAGGCGCCCCTCATCCTATTTTTTTTAAGTTATTTAATAAATGTTGCAATACTTTCCTTCTACAATTATTACCCCTTTCTCTACATTATTCTCTTTATCATCATTATGCTTTTCCTCCTCATTATACATATCTTTTTTTGTCATTTCTTGAATTCCTATCATTATAAGAAAAATTTAATATTCTCTTTCAATCCATGAGCCTGTCAAACTTTATTTGAACAGCTTGGGAAAAAAATTTTTTTTTCAGTGAAAAATAGTGCTTTTATTATAGCACAAGGACAGGAACCTTGAGAAGAAAGAGCTGCACTGGGACTGGGAGAAGCAACTGATTATATGCCTTTTAGTTAGTGGAGGTTAGGGATAGTGTAAGTCTCTAAGGAATGTGTACATGTTAAATGCAAGGTCTCCAGGACCTTGGAGGGCTAGCTATTGTAAAGATAAGGTTGCGTTTAATCTTTAATGAAACATCAGCAGTAAGGCAGCCATGAAAGAGACACCAAAAGATCTTGAGGAGTTTACGTCCTGAAACACATCCAGAACTTGATGTCCACACGCCTTCATTATAGAAATGATAAATTTGCCCTTTGCATGGAAGCTTTCCGAAAGTATGGTTTTGACAGTCTGTGGAAACATAAACTAAGAAATACTTTTTGTTATTATATCTACTGCTACATGGATTGTCCAGTGGACTCTGCTTTTCAGAACATAAAATTTTTATATGAACAGATAATACAGTAAATCAATGCTCTTAAATATTTGTTTTAAGAGCTATGTATTTAGGAACCATTCTTTAACCCTGACAAATAAATTATTCCTGTGGCTACAATCTGAATTATAGTCTTTCTGAGTAGGACAACAAGCCACTAAGGAAGCACATTTAAAAATTTTTTTTTAGAGAGCTAGAAAGTGAGAGCGTGCGTGTGAGTGGGTGAGAAGCAGGGGAGGCACTTTCTCAGTATGCAATTATTTTAAAAGCATTCTTTCTAAAGTGTGAAAAACTGATAATCCTTCAAATGATCTTTAAAAAGATTATAAGATAGGGGATCCTGGGTGCCTCAGTAGATTAATTAAGGGTCTGACTGTTGGTTTTAGCTCCGGTCATGATCCCAAATCAAGAGCTTGTGTCAGGTTCCACACTGGATGTGAAGCCTGCTTGGGATTCTCTCTCCCTCTGCCCCTCCTCTACTTTCTCTCCGTCTCTCAAAATAAATAAATCAACATATATATTATATATATATATAATATATATATTATATATATATAATATATATAAATGTATACATATTTGTATATATAAAATTTATGATAGAATTTGTGATAAATTATTGGGATTGTATAGAACATAACAACATAAAATGAATTTCAGATGTTGTTGTGAAATGTTTTCAAGAAGGAGTCTTGAAGAAGATAGGAGATAAGAGACCCACATTAAAAAAAAAAAAAGGTTTTCCTCTGCAATGAATGAGGAGAAAAAAAAGAAACATTCTTTTGCCTAAGAAGAAAAGTTTAAAAAGAAAAAAATTAGGCTTGCCTTACAGATTTTTATGATGTCTTTTAAACCAAATTTATTAGATACTTTATATTCAGATTAAATAGAGTATCAGAGATACTTTATTCAATCCTTCTAGATTGAAATAACCCTATGGCTTGTTTGCCTAAGCAAATTTCACTTTATTCCTGTTTTTGTTTTTTTTTTTTAATGTTACAAGTTGATTGATGTACCAATTATAGCAAACCTAAACATCATGACAGAGTTGTCAGGGTCTAAGTAAATGTTAACGACTAATGAAGGTATCAAGGCTAACTGGTTAAGAAATGGTGGTTCTGGGGGCGCTTGGGTGGCTCAGTCAGTTGAGCGTCCCACTTGGGCTCAGGTCATGATCTCACGGCTAGGGGGGTCGTGCCCCATGTTGGGCTCTGTGCTGTAGCTCAGAGCCAGGAGCCTGCGTTGGATTCTGTGTACCCCCACTCTCTCTCTGCCCCTCCCCCACTCGTGCTCTGTCTCTCTCAGTCTCTCAAAAGTGAATAAAGATTTTTAAAAATTTTTAAAAAAGAAAAAAGAAATGGTGCTTCTAGATGAACTGTGAAAATGTCATTGCAACATTTTCTGGATTGTCTCAATTTTATAAAAAGAAGGAGTGATTTTGAAATATATGTTGCAAGTTATATTATTTTCCCTGATGGTTCTTGATATTTGTTGCTTAAAATGTCCTGTCAAAAATTTAAAGTGGAAAATGCCATTCTGTGAGGGTGGTATGGCATTAAATAATAAAAACATTTATACAGTTCTTACTTCATAAAACTATGACTTTTATAATTAAAGACATGAGACTACAAATCATGTTTTCCCTTCTGAAGAAAACAAATATATTCAGGGTTTCTAGTGTTGCTTCTGTCTTTAAAGGTGCACAGTTGGATGTTACCTGATTTAGACTGTTTGATAGAGAGTAATTTGAAACTCTATAATTCAAGTTAAAGAAATTCACTGAGCAGAATATGGTTTAACAGAAGTCAAATTAGAGAAAATTCAATTCACAAATTGAGTTTTCTTTGACTTCAGCTTCCAGACATAGCTAACAAACATCCAATCCTGACAGTTCAGAATAAGGGGTTCTCTTACCAACAGTCCTGCTTTACCATGCTTTGAAATATATGTATTATATATATTTTATGTTATATATATATTATATATGTAATATATACACACATAAACTCGCATATGTATATATATATATACACACACATAAATACACACACATATATAAATATATTTCTATGTATATTTAAAGATACATATATTTTTAAAAGGAGGTAAATACCATGCTCTATCATCAAAATTTCCTATTCTATATGAAGTCAAATACTTTCTTTTTGAGGAGAATAACACCTTTTTGTGGAGTCATTTCAAGCTATTTATCAGTTTTGGTTATAGATGTACCTTTAATTACATCATATTAATGATAGACAATCTCAGCTCTACAAAACTTGATCAGGTGTTTGATCAAAACCTGATATTACTTTGTTAATTAATTTCCTGCAATAAGTTTCCAAATGGGTTATTTTTCCATGACATGCTAACTTTACCTAACAGGCCATCTTTCCATCAAAATTGTACAACTATTAGCAAATTTTGCCATAATCCCAAAGTTTCTGCTGTTAAAATATTTAATTTAACCATAAATATTATTGACTACATACTCTAATTCTGAAGTGAAAAAATTCAGATCCTATCCCTAAATAATAAGCAGAATGGTTTGAAATCTTCATAACCAATTATCATTAAATAAGAATTAGATGATAGAGATTATGATTCTACAATTAAAATACTTTAATTGATATTTTAACTCATGGAATGAATGTTCCTGTATACTTGAGAGAGAAAAAGGTGAATGAAAATTAGTGACAGACTATCCCCACCCCCCCACCCCCCCCCCGCCTCCAATCATGGAAGTGAAATTGACCAGAGTATCTGTTCTGAGCATCTTCTCATTTTTCAATATTATATATATACAACATACTTTTGTAAAACTAAAGCCAGGAGTGTGGATTTTTTTGTGCTAGTCTCATGCCTCAATTTTCTATGCTCTAACATTTCATCTCAAAAGTGAAACATTTTAAAGAAAATTCAAGGCTGCCAGAAATAGTTTCTGACTGCCTATTCCAGATAATAGTTACTGTGAGATAGATTGAGAAGAAAAATCTTTAGCTTCAATATAAACATGCATGCCAACATTGAACTGTACATACAGAAAATTATGCTTCTTATTTCTTTGAGAAATGGCCTAGAGTACATATAAGGTTAAATGCAGAATACAGCTTTAATGAAATGTAAGCATTAACATTATTGTTTATCATGGAGCTACCTTAGGAAATATACCATATAATCTCCTTAGTTGTAATAAAATTTTTAAAAATCTGTATAACTATATTACCATTAATAAGCAAGAATGTTTAGATTGAGAATCTTACATACAGGCAAATTTCTTTAAGAAAAATGTAGGACTTCCAAGGGCACTTGGGTGGCTCAGTCAGTTAAGCATCTGGCTCAGGTCATGATCTCACCATTTGTGAGGTCAAGACCCATGCTGGGCTCTACTCTGACAGCATGGAGCCTGCTTGGGATTCTCTCTCTCCTCCTTTCTCTGCCCCTACCCTGCTCATGCTTGCTTTCTCCCTCCCTCCCTCTCTTTCTCTCCCTCTCTCCCTTTCTCAATAAACAAACAAACATTAAAAGAAGAAGAAAAAATGCAGAGCTTCCAGCTTCTGATCCAGCATGTAAGGAGCTTGGAAGTTGCCACTCCATCATAACAAGTTAAATACTAACCACACTGCAAAATCAACAACTCTTCGTAGATCCATAAGAAAAGTGAGATTATAGAGCAAATTATTGCTCCAAAATGTGGAGAAATGTTAAATACAGAGAATGAGAATTTACTAGAATAAATGTCTATGAGCAGAAATCAATGCAGGAACTAGTGCCACAGAAGGAAAACCTGAACTATAATTGACAAAAACCTGAAGGCCTGGTGTATACAAGTCTAAGGATTGGAAACTCTAGGGGAACCCAGTTTTAATAGGGGGCCCTACAGTAGAGGGGGCTCCCAGGATTTGGGGGGTGTTACCTCCAGGAACTCTACAATTTTCTTACAATGAATATTGGAACAAAATTCTCTTGTGCTTCCGGTGGGGTGAAGGGGAAAATTAGTAATTTTGATATGTGTCAGAGCATTCTGTTTTTACCAAGGCCAACCCTTAAGGAAAGCTATTTTTACCAAAGTTTAACCTACTTAGGGGCAAGGAAATATTCAACTTCAGCCAGCTCTAATCTTTCATGTGGGGGAAGGAAAATACACAAGTTCAGTTCATTCTAGACTTTCACAAAAGGGAAGAGAAATAGCCAATTCTAGTCCCCTGTAGTCACAGTGTCCCATCGAAAGTGTGTGAATGTTATGGGGGGAAGTTCATCACATTCGTGAAGTTCAGAGTTCAGGGCCACAGGTTCAGCAAAAGATTGAGATCTCATTATAGGACTACAGAACACTTCCTTTCTCCCCACACCTCGACACATTACTAAAGATCTATTTACTTTATTACTCTTTCCCAGAGTAAGAGTATCTTACTCATGTTACTCATGTCCATCTTTCAACAAAAAACCACAAGGCATACACTACGTTTGAAGAGAACAAACACTGGAAGTAGAATTGATACAGCAGGGATGTTAGAATTATGAGGCTAGATTTTTTTTTTAACTATGGTTATTATACCAAGGGCTCTAATGAAAAAAGTAGGCAACATGCAAAAACAGATGTTGATAATGTAAGAGAAATGGAAATTCAAAAAATAAATAAATAAATAAAAATTCTAGAGATCAAAAACTTTGTAACATCAATAAAAAATGCCTTTGGTGAGTTTATTAGTAGATTGGCCTTCGCTGAAGCAAGAATTTCAGAACTTAAGAAAATGACAATAGAAACTTCCATAGCTAAAAACCAAAAAAAAAAAAAAAAAAAAAAAAAAAAAATTGATGAAAACAGAATATCCAAGAACTGTGGTAATACAAAAGTTGTAACATACAGTTAATAGGAATACCTAAAGAAGAAAGAAAGAAAAAGGAATAGAAGTAATATCTGAAGAAATAATAACTGGGAATTTCCCCAAATTAGTATCAAACACCAAACCACATGGTCAGGAAGCTGAGAACATAGAACAAAATAAATGCACACACACACACACACACACACACACACACACACACAGAGATTTAGACATGACATATCCAACCTGCAGAAAATCCAAAATAAAAAAATTTTTTTTGAAACAAACAGGGAATGGGTGGTGGGTGGAGAAATGTTGCCTATAAAAGAGCAAAGATAAGAATTACATCGGATTATAGGGAATGGGCTAATATGATTAAGGAGTTTGAGAAGTCAGAAGATCATTGGCAAACTAGAGACCCAGGAGGGCTGATGGTATATATTTCCAAGTATGAGTCTGAGTTCAAGACAGAGGAACAAAGTCTCAGTTTGAAGACAGTAAGGCAGACAGAGAAAGCAAATTCTCCCTTAGTCAGCATTTTTGTTCTGTTTATGCCTACAATAGTTGTATGAGGCTCATCTATATTGCGGAGGGAGATCTACTTTACTAAGTCTACTGATTCACATGTTAACCTCTTCTAGAAACACTCTCATAGACATACCCAGAATAATGTTTAACCAAATATCTCGGCATCCTGTGGTCTACTCAAGTTATATATAAAATTAACCAGTACAAGTCAACCCTTGTCAACTCAGCACCTATATGCATACCCTTAAACAATAATCTCAAATAAAGATAATAACAGGGTCATAATTTCACCTAACATAGTACAGCTATCACACATACAACTGAAAACACACTAATCCCTTCCCCAGAAGAGGAGGTCTTTGAGTGACATTTACCTTCTATGCGATATCCCATAATTAAAATATTATGATAGAAAATTAATAATACTTAAATGTATGCTATAAAGTCAATATATATTATGGGACATGATAAAGGAATGAGAGAAGAAAGCAAAGACATATGTATGTGTACATATATATGTACATACACACACACACACACTCATATTCATAACAAAAGAAAGAGAAAATGCTCATGAGAATCACAATTCTTAATTCTGTACCTGGTTACATGGTCAACCTAGTGTTTATAACTACCTTCCTCCAGCAACCAGTGTATTCCCTTTGTATTTAGCAAGCAACTCAGCTGGTTCTTCCTGGGGTTTGTTTGTTTGTTTGTTTGTTTGTTAACCTGGTAGAATAATCTAAACCTTTATTCTTGGAGGCTCTGGGTCATTAGTAATCCTTCCTGGATAGGATAATTGTAGTTTTCCATTGACTTTAATCACAGAGCATAGTGATACTAACAGATGTCCTATGGGATCTTCCGCATTCCAGACATACTCTATTTTGAGATATAGGTAGTCCAATTTCTCCCCTGTAATCAGGATCAATCACTGCACTCTGGAACAGTAACTCCCTTCCTTGCCTGTTGATTCCATGGCTTGAGGAGTCCAAAGTGGCCATCAGTGGTCTTAACATCCAGTTCAGTGCAATCATTGCTGTGTTTCCTGGTGGAAGCATTCCTCCATTTGGAATGAAGACTTCTAGGCTAGCAGCACATAAAGTCACAGGTCCAGGAAGCAAAATTCTGCTAGTGGCTAACTAGGGGTAATAATAATTTAGTCCCATTTCCATGACTTGATTCCTAGACCAGTGAATCCTGGATATAGGAAAAACAAGATTATATACTGGATGCTGATTCAGAACATATGCAGTCTTTTGGGGGAACCTTGCCCAAGATTTACAAAGTATTACCACCTAACTGATGTTGGACTGTGTTTTCAAAAGAGCATCCCACAGTTCTATCAAGCCAGCTTTTTCCGGATGGTGGGGAGCATAAGAGCAGTAAGTTCCATGAGCGTCAATCCACTGCCACACTTCTTTTGCTGTAAAGTGAGTTTCTTGATCAGAAGTAATGTGTGTACAATACTTTAACAGTGAACATGACATTCTGTAAGTCCACAGAAGATAGTTTTGGCAAACACACTGAGTACAGGGAAGGCAAATTCATACATACCCAGATTGTGTCTATTTCAGTAAGAAAAAAAGGCTCTTTCCTCCATGATGGAAGGGGTCCAGTATAATCAACATACCACCAGGGAGCTGATTGATCACATTTGGGGATGGTTCCATATTGGAAACTCAGTGTTCATTTCTGTTGCTGGCTGACTGGGTACTCAACAACAGCTACACTCAGGTCACCCTCAGTGAGTAATAGCCCATGTTGCCAAGCCCGTGCATAACTTTTATCTCTGAAACCATTGCCACTTTGTTTTCGAGTCCATTGGGTAACTACAAGGGTGGTTAGAAAGAGAGCTTGACTAGTATCCACATTATGAGTTATTCTATCCCCTTGATTATTAAAAACTCCTTTGCAAAGGTCACCATTTGATGAACATTCAGATGGATGCAGCTATCTCTATGGGTTTTTGCTTCAGAGATGTCTATCCATCTATGTCTTCCCCAAATTTCATGGTCACCAATTTTCCATTCAAATTCCTTCCAAGTCCCTGACTATCCAGCAAACAATTGGGTACAGCCCATTATTCAGTATATAATTGCCCATCTAACCAACTGTCTTTCCAAGTAAAGTGAGAAAGCAGGTACATTGCTTCAAAATTCAGCTTAGTGAGAGGATTGCCCTTTACCAATGTCCTTCCAGGAATATTCCAGAAAAGGACTATAGTGTTACAGCTACCTACTCTCAGCTACTACCTGCATATCATGCAGAACCATCTATAAACCAGGCCTGACTCTCCTCTTTTGTCTCTCAGTTGATCATCGGGAACTCCCCAGTAAAGCTCCAGGTTCAGGCTCAAAGAGAGAAGATACTGTAGCAGGAGTGGGGACCACGGGCATCTATGCCACCTCTTCATGTAACTTACTTATGCCTTCAGGACACGCACAGCCTGATCATGTACATACGACTTCCATTTGTTGATGGAATGTAGCTGTGCAAACACAACTTAATGTAGCTTGGTGGATAAGATAACACCTAGATCTGCTGGGCATTCTGGATCACACAGTGACTTGGTGAGTCATGGTAAGGTACTTATTCTCTAATAAGTTCAGTAGCAAGCCAAGAGCTGTTTCTCTAAAGGGAGAAACACAGGGATGGCAGGACTTTGCTCTGAAATCCTAAGGGCCTGCATGGCAATTCACATATGGGGCTTACCAAAGACTCTAAACAGGATCCTTATCTGACATGAATACTTCAAGAACTACTGGATATGCTGGATCATATGGACTAAGTGTCAGAGCTGCTTGCGTAGCAGTCTGAATCCACTGCAGAGCCTTCTTTTATTCTGAGCCCCACACAAAACAAGCAACTTTTTGGGTGTCTTGATAAAAAGGTTGGAGTAACACACTCAGAGGAAGAACATGTAGCCTCCAGAAACCAAACAGTCCCACTAAACATTGAGATTCTCTCTCTCCTCTCTCTCTCTTTTTTTTTTTTTTGGATGAGGGTCTAAATGCAACAACTTGCCCTTTACCTTAGAAGTGTTATATTGACATCTCCCACACCACTAGATCCTTAGAAACTTAACTAAGATTGAAGGCCCCTGAATATAGGTGGCATTTATATCTCTCTATATGCAAATGTTTCACCAATAAGTCTAGAGTAGTTGCTACTTCATTTTATTAGGTGTAATAAGCATAATGTCATCAATTCAACAAACCAATGCCATAGGGAAAAGGCAGTCAAGATCCTTATGAACTAAATTACAATATTACAATACAGGGTTGGAGAGTTGATATATCCCTGACGTAGGATAATAAAAGTGCATTTCTGGCCTTTCCAGCTGAAAGCAAACTGATTCTATGAGCCTTATTTACAGGGATTAAAAAAATCCACACATTTTGGGGGTCATGGAACTTGGGAGCATCCCACTGGACAAGATGTTCACTATTAGATCATACTTACGAGGGCACCTGGGTGGCTTAGTCAGTTAAGCATCAGACTTTGGCTCAGGTCAGATCGCACACATTTGAGTTCAAGCCCTGTATCAAGCTCTGTGCTGACAGCTCAGAGCCTGGAGCCTACTTTGATTTCTGTGTCTCCCTCTCTCTCTGCCTTTCTGCCACTCACATTCTGTCTCTCTCCCTCTCCCTCTCTCAAAAATAAGTAAACATTAAAAAAAATTTAACAAATATCATACTTATGAAAAACCTTAGAACCTGGCCCTGAAGGGGAAAAAAAAAAAAAAGAAGTATAACAGAGAAGTTCTTTCCTTTTGAGGAAATAAGTGTGATCTACCAAAAAGATTATAGATTTGTCCTCTTTCCAGGACATCTCTTCCTCCTCCACCCAAACTTTTAGAGAACACCATTCAGGAACATTAATTTCAATTAAACAAATAATAATGAGAAGTGACTATGTGCTAGATCACTCTGGAAGCCATGTGGAGAGTGAATTTTCAGGGGCCGGGGTGGGCTAGACATAAAGGAGGTAATTGGTAAATAATAATCTAGGTGATATGTGATGAGGGTATGATACAAGAAAGATACAATGGGAACAGAGAGACTAATGTATCATGGCTATTTTTTATTGAGTAATGAAAGCAGAAGCTACATTGCCATGGACTGAGAATTATTTTTTTCAAAAACTAAACCACAAGAGAGGCTGTGAGCAACTGAAGTTTGAAAGACGTTCCTTTACGATACGTTCACACTCATATAGTTAGAAGTTGGCAGAAATCTTATAATTCCATTCCAGAGGTCTTTCCATTGCATTGCCTGCCTTGGCCTTGGTCTCGGCCTCAGCCTCTGCCTATACAAGGAAAATATTTTCTTTGAAAGAGGAAAATAAAATGAATTATGGAATGATTTATTTTACAGCCAAATACTTCTGTGATCGGAGGCTGTAAGTAAGAATGCTACTTAATATGGTGTTTTCACTCTCAGACAGAAGTTTTCAGTTAATCATATGTTGGTCTTCTTGATGGCTGTTAGATATGTGCTTCTAAATTCCTGTTCATTTCTTGACCAGATCATCTGAAGGTTATCTTTTTATTATCACCCATGTAAATAATTCCCTTCCTATATTCAGGTTCTGTGTTAACCAACCCTTAGGCAGGCTGCCATTGGCTCTAATAGTGGAAAAAAGTACTCATGGTGTTTTGTTTTGTTATTCTTACATTTTTCCTTACAGCATTTCTTATTCTTTCACTTAGCAATTTTTTAATGGCCTACGTGATAATTATTCTGGCTTTTCAAAAACATTCTGGTATTCTTTCCTATGTGTGGTAGAATTGCAGTCCCATGAGCATTTTAAAGTTTAGGTAGGGCCATGTGACTTGCTGTTGCTAATTAAATGTGAGCAAAGCGATTCATCTCATTTCCAGGAAGACTCTAAGAACCACACAGCGAGTTCCCAAGTTCTCCTTCCTGCCACAATGAAAACTGAAGCATGGGCAAAGATAGAACCTAATTCTGCCCAGGTCCTTAAGTGAGACCTGCATTGGATTTGTGGTCTGAGTAAGCAATAAACCTGAGACTCCGGGGCCATTTGTTACTAAAGATACTGAAGTCTGTCCTTTGAGGAATGGTGCTCACGTGCACAGAAACCTAAAATGTATGACATTGCTTCTAGTGGTCTACTAGTGAGAAATAGAAAAAATACATATATTGGAAAGTAAAAAACAGAATACAGATGTTTTGAAATAATTAAAGATTTGATAAAACTGCCTCCTGTTGTAACTGAGAAAGAAGAGGCAAGAGGTAATAAGCTGGTAGCTCTAAGAGAGGTCTGAACAGACTATCGCATTTCACAATACATTCGAAGAGAAGCTTAGTAAAGATTTGACCAGCTTGAGAAGGAATTAAAGTAATAGAGACAGTACATAAAATTAGGGCCTTTCAAGGTTGAAAAAGGCAACTGTTTCTCATCTCAATACAGATGAGAAGAATATTGACCAACAAAGGCCTATTAAAATTCAGCATTGCAGCAGAATGAAATAAAAGAAAAAACCAGTATACTTACTGGTAGATCTTCTGATTTGGTTATGGTATCCCTGAAAAAGAATGCAGAATGTGATCTTCAAAAAATACTTTCAACTGGAAAAGAAAAACTCTTCTAGAAAAATTGACAAAATATTTAGCTTTTCCTGTGAAAAGTGTAAGGCTCAAGTTTTCCATCTCTAATTCTAAAGAGAGAAGGTAGGGTCCATAAAGCAAAAAGACATCACAAATTAAGAATAATGTCAAGAAAAGAAGGCTGTTTAGAAAAAAAATCACAAGTATGGGTTTTGACATATGGAGGTCACTGAAATTAACTAGATGAGAATAATGAAAAACTTTTTTTGAGAGAGAGTTGTTTTTCTGAAAGAAACAGCAGCCTAGACAAAAAAAAAAAAAAAAAAAAAAAAAAGACTGTTTTGTTTACAAGTTAAAATAAGCTGTGGGACCACATCCAGCTGTAGGCAGGGAGGGGGCTGAGAAGCAGCTCAGGGCCCATGGTGAGCATGCTGTTCAATCCCTAGCTGCGTTACAACCAGGAAATGAGTTTCCTAGAAGGTAGAGCAAAGAGCTGGAGAGAATATAGGACACAGAGAGTACTTCCAGGAAGTGACTCAGGGTCAACTCAAAGTATTTTCCAACCAGAGGGTGGTGTCCCTCAAAATGTCCATCCCTCAGCCTATGAAAACTGCTACTGTCACAGCCTGCTGTGTGTCTTTCTTTTTCCCCCCTCTGAATGGGAATGTTTACATCGGTTGTGTCTTCTTTTATCATATGGGTCTATCAAGTACAATATTTATTAGGCTATTAAATCTGCCAGCTCCATGCCTCTACCTGAACAGTTAATATCAACAAAACAACAATAACAACAACAAAAACAGATTTGCTGTTTAAGTCAGATGTTTAACTGACAGAGCCACCCCAGGTGCCCCTCAACTCACGTTAAACATTGTATCTTCCAGCCCCTTGAGCTGGTGAGAAAACAGACACAAAAGGAAGGAACTGATCTATCTTCCTCTCACAAAATCTAACTGAAACCACGTTTTTCTCACACTCTCCTCCCTCCCGTCTGTTATGACTGATGAATTGTCCTTCCTTCTGTCAAAACCCTATACCCCACTATGCACATGCCTCCTCTCCTGTCCTGCATCAGAAATTTCTCTCCTTCTACTGAATCACTCTTATAAGCTTTGAAATATCCATAAAGCCTCTAGTATTTCCCTTCTACCCATTTTTCAATTACTATTGATAGTAAACATTCGGGAGAGTAGTCTGTAATTTCTCTACTTCTATGTTTCACATGCTCGCCTCCACCCAGTCCATACAGGTCTTCATTTATTGACTCTGCAGAGACTACTCATGTCAAGGTATCTAAGGACCATTGTGGGGGGTAAGCTTAGGAATCCCCTGGGCTTACACCAATGGGTTAACAAGGCATAAATAAATACAAAGCCATAAAATGCTCACATCTAGTTTGGGTAAATTAGATAGGCACTCCAAGAAGAGGGGGGTGCGAAGATACCCTGAGAATAGGGAGGCACAAAGGTGTCAGGAATAGGAAGGTGCAAAGTCACCCCCAAATAGAGGGGGGGCACAGAGCCCCCATAATAGAGAGGAAGAGGCAAAGGCCTGAAATAGAAATGGTGCAAAGGTGCCCAATACATAGGAATATGAAATAAACAAGATTAGATGTTCAGGGTGGAAGCACCCCCAATTTAGTACTATGGCAGAAAAGCTGCTTTCACAGGAGGATAGGGCCAGGTTAGGTAAATTGGTGAACTGGACTATAGACCGCTATGCTGTAGGCAAAGCAGCCCAGAGCAGAGATGGCTAACAAATGAAAAGGTGTCTTGTTAATCCTGAGGTTATTCCCCCTATCTGCCTCATCCCCTAGCCTAACAAAGATAAACAGGCACAGCACCTCCTGTCTGCTATTAACAACCATCTACCCATCTGCCCAGTGCCTGGATTTTGTTTTATATTGACCCAAACCCCAAACACTGTATATCTTCAAAACCCCCTTTTCCCCCGCATGTCCCCAAGTTACTGTTCATAGTTTCTTTGTCTCTTTGTACACTCCCATCACATTTGCAAGCCTTCTGATCTGAATAAATGTGGGGCAAGGACCCTTATTTTGGGCTCTTGTCTTTTTCCCAGACATTAGCCATCTCTCACTTTAATCCTGCATCCACTCTTTTGCTGGCCAAAAGAGAACTTTAGACTTAGAGTCTACAACAGACCATCATGGTGAAAAGTCTAGTGGTCACTTTTTTTCTTTTTCTTAGTTGAAAGCTCAATATCACTTGACCCAGCTTGCCATTAGTTCTTCCTTACAACTTTTCTTTCTTGGCCTCTGTCACATCACACCTCTCAGACTTCCACCTACCTCATGGCACTGCTCCTTTCTCCTGCTCAGTTCTGCTTCTTTTTGATCACTAAGTGGCAGAGAACCTCTGTCTTACACCTCCTCTTGTCTGTTTTCATTCTCTTGCTAGATGATTTTGTCCAATCCCATAGCTTTAAATAACATTGATATGCTGAGAGCTCCCAAATCTATACCTCTGAACCCAGACCCTGCCCATCATCTCCAGACCACCACGTTCAACTACCTGTTTAATTTTTCTATGCATATTTTTAGTAAGTATTGGAAACTTCAGTTCTACCAACTAAAACCTCATTTTCTTTCCCAACCAGACCTGCTCTACCCTGAGCTTTCCTGACTCAGTAAATAGTACCACCATCCAGGTAGTGCTTATGTTGGGAAAATGAGTAAAGATTTTTTTAAATTTATTTTTATTTTTATTTATTTTTGAGACAGAGAGAGACAGAGCACGAGCAGGGGAGGGGCAGAGAGAGAGGGAGACACAGAATCTGAAGCAGGCTCCAGGCTCTGAGCTGTTGGCTCAGACCCCAACGCGGGGCTCGAACTCACGAGTTATGAGATCCTGACCTGAGCTGAAGTCGGACGCCCAACCGACTGAGCCACCCAGGTGCCCCAGTAAAGTTTTATACCATAAGATGGCCAATGGGACTAAAACAAGCTCTAGTTTCTAGCTTAGAGACTCCTCTTCCGGGTTCTTTCTGCCCTGTTTGCCACACGCAAGAAAGCTGCCACAAATGCAGAAGATGACGCTATAAATTACCCTTCCCCCCGCATTTGGGTCTCAGATCTTTGGAGAAATTGTATCCTCTGAGCCCGCCGGTGTTAAATAAATGTCCCATCCACCAAGATCTCTGAGCACCGCTTGGTTTTTCTGCCAGCGTCCCAGCCTGGTTCTGTAACATATTTGGTTCTCTGACTGGGAAACCCAAGTACACTGGCCAATTGTTGGCACCGGTTTGGGAGAACGGCGAGGTGGTGGCGGAACAAGGAATTGCAAGGGAGAAGTCATGCCCTGCCTGAATTTCTGCAGTCTCCCGCTTGGTTGCTTCAGGCTGGCCCTGCTCCGTTGTTCCCGCCGGACTGGAGGAGACTTGGCAGGTGAGGACCTGGACCTGACGTCAGAACCGGAAAGGCTGGGGCCCAGACTTGGCAGGTGAGGACCTGGACCTGGATTGGGCTGGGGCCCAATCTAGTCAGGCCCACTTGCAAGTGTGGAAGGGGGACCTGATCACTCCATGGAGACCTCAGGTCTCACAGGTAGGAATTCTGTGGGAGAGAACGTAATAACCTCTTTTGTGTACATGAGTGTGAATGTGTGACTTGGTCTAGCTTGCCTGCGGAGTTCCATTCTGTGGCTCCACGGGCAGGCACCCTTAAGGTTCCCAAAAGCCCACAGAGTCTGAGTGGCCTGTCTGCAATTCCATGGTGAATGGCATGTAGTCTATGGCGGCATCAGAATAGTTTCCATTCGTAAGTCACAAAGCTGAGACCACTACGGCTAAGTGTCACCTAAGTTCCTTCAGGATACAGCCAGATTGGCATCTGACTGGTCTCATTAGAGGGGACACCCCTATCCCTCTGTCTATCTTTGTAACTCTGCCTCATGGGAACATTATGGGGTCAGGACTAAGCAAAGCAGGGGTTTTTGGGAGACTATGGAATTAAGATAACCCCTGGCAAGTTAAGGACCCTATGTGAGTTAGAATGGCTCACTTTTGGTGTAGGAAGTCCCTTTGAGGGAACCTTAGATGTCCCAATGGTCCACTGCGTCTGGTGTGTTGTCACCGGAGACCAGATCACCCTAATCAGTTCCCGTATATCATTTCCTGGTTAGAGAGTGCCCAAACCCTTCCCCCTTGGGCACATTTTACCTGCAACAAACAGGGACAGGCTAGGGTCTTAGTTGCTTCAACAAAGCGGCCCAAGAAAGGTCAATAGAAGTCCTGACCTCCACAAATTCTCACCAGTGTTCCAGAGGACCATGTGAAACCCCCAGTTCCTGATACTCCTCCATCTTTGGTGTCCCCACCACCTCCAGACTCGGCAGATCCTCTCCCCCCCGGACCATCAGCCAGATTGTGCCCTCGGCCAGGGGCAGACACTCTTCAGATGCCAGTCCAAGAGCCAAGAGGCTCTTCTCCGGGGGGATCAGAGCAGGGGCTGAGAAGCCCATGGATATGCCCAGCGGCAAGGGGATTCCCCCAGGGGATTATTATGAGAGGCTATGTGAGGCTTACACCCTCTGTTTGCTCCAGAGGCCCAAAAACCTATGACAAAAGGATGGGGATGGTCTAACCATCAAAAGGGGGTGGGGGTCCAGAACCTCCTTAGCAAGGGGTCAGTGAGCCTACTGCAAGGAGAAAGGACATTAAAAGAATAAATGCCCCAACCAGGGGAAGTCCCAGAAACCCAGTCAATATCAGGAGGAACCTCAAGAAGGGGACCTTATTGGTCTGGTGGAGATAGAATCAGACTGAAGGGGACACTGACTCTCTCTCCCTGTTCCTCTGCCTAATATGTGAGGGATTCTCCCTCATTTCCCAGGTTAACGGCTGTAATTGGAGCAAACTGTGTTTAGTCTACCTTGGGATGGGGACTTTCAGGAATGTTCCCAAGCAGTTGCTGAACCTCCATTTGTTTCAGGAAAATTCCCAGTCCTCTCCGGCCTGATGTGGACTCCATATTTCCACTTGGTGGAAAAAAATATGACATCTGCTCCTCTGAGTTAAGGTTTTGAATTGGGTTTTCCTTCTCTGCCTTCTACTGGCACCTTGCTTCTTCTGCCTTTCCTTCCCCCTGCTGTTTCTGCACCAACTTGGGTGTGGTCTACATAACTGGTTCCTATACCCTCCTCAGTGCCTCACGCGCCATCAGCTCCTCCATTCTCAAGGTCAAGAAGCAAAGTGCACCCCTTTGGACATCTAGGTCTTTTCCAAATAGAATGAATTTCTAAAGCTTTGATTACTGAACATAGGTTTGTGTTTTTAACTTATTGCAGAGAAATTAAGGCTATTTGAACCTATTAGAAAACATGCTTTGTGCTTAATTGGTTCATGAATTCATCATCTAAAAAATTCTGGTGTAAACACCTCTCAGTTGGTTACTAAGTCCTCAGTTGGAGACCAAGGTTTCCTAAGAGTTAAAATTCTGCTAAATGTACTTAAGACTGATGGAAATAAGGAAAGCAACCCTGAATGTAGGAAAGTAGGAGGTATGTAAGAAAGATATAAGCAATGGAAATACATTTTTTGTTGAGGGTAGAAGAAAGTAATTTTGTCCTAAATGAGACCGGTTGTTTGGAAAAAAATGGCTTTGGGACAAAGTTTGAAGGCAAAGGAAAGTTGTAGAATGTCATGAAGGGAAATCTTTGGAAAGGAATTTTATGTGTGCTCAGGATGGACTAAGGTTGAGATGAATGGAATTTTAAAAGTACACTGGCATAAGGTTGAAATTCTGTTTTCCTCTCTGCTCAAATGACAAAGTTTTCTTGGACTGTTGATCTGCTCTTGATAAGACAATGCAAACAAAGGATTGTCTTACAGGAAAACCAAAGTTTTAGGTTTCATCTTTACCAGGTCTTTGATTACTTAGTTAAAACTTCTCAATGTTAAAAGAGCTAGGTTTTTCTAACAACTATATAACGCTATACATTCACCTTTAGGATCTTTTATTGCCACCTTGGTTGAGTAAATAAAGTTTTAAGATTTATAATGATCTGTAATCCTATTTAGGATGTACTTATAACTTTTTAAGGTTTTAACAAACTTCCCAGGATTTAAATGGTAAATGAAGTCTTTTTGACCAATTAGGCCCTTTTATTTGGGATGCTAAGTTACTTGGAAAAGCACTGTTATATGATGGTAAATCTTAGGTTGTATTGCACAGGTAAATGCTGTAACTGTCCAAATATATATGCAATTCCTAAAGTTTTAGGTATAAGGTCATCACTTAATATTCTTGAAGTGTTATGTGTCACAGAAATAAGCAAATTTCTTTGTCAACTGCATCATAATGAACTCTCATCAGATCTTTAACAAAGTCTATTTCTGAGATTTTGTCATTTATAATTGTTCTTATTCTGTCACAAAACGTGTTTCTTCTTCAAGGAGATTTATAAAAAGCACTTTGGGGACAAATACAGGTATTCTACATCTTTAAGATTAACACTAAAATGGGTAAGAATTTCCAGAACTAAAAAGCTGCATTCACATTGAACAATAATTAGGAACATGGGATTAAATGAACTGAGGAAGATTATAGTTTTGTGACTCTTGTTGGAAATATTGTTGGTTCCTAATGTTTGCTCAGATTAAGGAAACTTTCTCTTAAGATATCTATGATATACAGAAATGTCATAAAGTATTCATTTGTAAACTGAAGCATTTATCTTTTGTCTCCACCTAAACCCTCTGAAGTTAAAAAACTCTCAGTGAGTATTCTTTAATCTTTCATGGAAATTACAATTGTTTGCATAAGTTCCATAAGAATCTGTTCATCTTTTAACAGGTCACCATTGGAAATACTGGTTATTTTACCAAGGCTTTGACTGGAATATCATATTTGAGAATGACATTCATAAACTCAGATATGACCAGACAGCTTTAAGGAACTAAGGTTGGCTTTATGAAACATGGAGCTATAAAGCCCCTTGGAAATGTTGGCCCGATACCTTGCTTACAGAGTTCCCAGCAGCCACCAGGTGAATAAAGAAGTTCACTTTCTGGCAGGCGCAGGAACCTCAGGATATTTTGGGGACCTCATGAAGAGGAAATCACCCAATTCTACATGTATTACAGACCTGTCTGATGGCAAGTATTTGGCTTGGTTTCTGGCCTGGAGAACTATTAAAAGTTCAACCCAGAGATTCCTTATAAAAGGTTCCAGCAAAGAAAACTTTAAAAGATCCTCATGATCAATTGCTAGTCTTGCTGAGCTTATGTAAATAATTAGGCTAGATTTGTTAAGACTGAGATTGTTCTACAAACACATTGGTCTCATTTTGGCTGTCTCTGGAAAGGGAGGTTTTTAGAGAAAAAAACTATGTTTCAACAATGCACCACTGTGGATGTTAAATTCTAGTTCTGATTGTTTTTAAATGTTTGTTGTTTGCCTAAACTAGACAACTTGAGGTAAACTTCAGAAAAATTGTCACAGTATTTCATGTATAGACAATCTTCTGTGTTTGTTAATCTGTGGGGATAATAATAAAACCCCATGGGCATATGATCATTTAAACAACTGGAAAACGTAATGAATCTCTGAATATGCAAACCATATCTTCCCTAAACCTGATCTGACAGTTACCAGAAACCCGCCCCTTTCAAAGACTTGGAGGTGGACTTTACAGATATACAACAAAATAGAGGATTCAGTTTCAGGTATCACCCCATGGGTCCATCACTCCAGAGTTAGGAAGGCCAACTCAAAGGAACCCTCAACCTGATGAAGTGATCCAGATCAGTCAACCCGCTTAAACTGACCCTCAAAAAGACACTGGCCTCTGAGATCTCCAGCCCTGCTCCAGCCACACCCTAGACACTGGCTGGCCTGCGCATGGCAGAAGCTTGAGGAATCAATGTGTGGAACAGGCCCAGGGGTTCCGATGCAACTCTGCCAGCCCTTGCCCCTTACTGGTGTCATAGCCCTGATCTTGCTTCTTGCTGTTGGGCTAATAGAGACTGCACCAACGAACTGAACATGGAATGAATGGCAGACTCCCTGGTAACCTTACAAAGCCAAATAAACTCCCTGGCAGCAGTGTCCCTCCAAAATAGGTGAGCCCTCGACCTCCTCACTTCAGAAAAAGGAGGGACTTGTATCTTTCTGGGGGAGGAATGTTGCTATTTCCTCCCTGACAATCAGGAATCGTCAGGACTAAGGTTAAGGAACTCAAGGAATGAATTCAACGTAGACAACAGGAAAATATCATCAATGGAGAGGATAGGATCTCACAGACTGGGCATCCTGGCTCCCTGCCCTGACAGGGCCCCTCCTTTCCATAATTTTACTTGTGACCATTGGCCCCTGTATACTAAATACCCTGGTACGTTTTATTGAAAACACCGTTGTTTGTCAAACCGCAGCACGTATCTTAGCCCTCCAACGGTACCGACCCCTAGAGCTAAAAAGTGATGCCTAATAAAAGATTTTTAAAAAGGCATCAAAGGGGGGAATGTTGGGAAAATGAGTAAAATTTTATACCGTAACATGGCCAACGGGACTAAAACAAGCTCTAGTTCCTAGCTTAGAGACTCCTCTTCCGGGTTCTTCCTGCCCTGTTTGCCACACGCAAGAAAGCCGCCACAGATGCGGAAGACGACGCTAAAAATGACCCTTCCCCCCTGCATTGGAGGCTCAGATCTTTGGAGAAACAGTCTCCTCCGAGCCCGCCGGTGTTAAATAAATCTCTGATCCACCAAGATCTCTGAGTGCTGCTTGGTTTTTCTGCCAGCGTCCCAGCCTGGTTCCATAACACTCTGAACAAAAGTTAAAAGAGTTTGCCTTGAGATTTTGCTTTTCTTCGCTCTGTACATCCATTCATCAGCAAGATCTATTAATGGACTATGCACTGTAAACATATTTAAACCTATTTATCTTTCCTTCTCTCTACCAGTACCATCCTGACCCCAAGCCACTACCATCTTTTCCCTCATCAACTGTAGTGGTCTTCTGGGCCTAATTCTTCCCTTCATTGGCTTCCATGACACTTAGTAGCAGATCTAAATGTCTTACTTTAGCTTTTATTGCCCTCGATAAAATTGCCCTGCCTATGCAACTCCACCTCCTCTTTCCCTGCTCACCGGGCTCTGCCTCTACTTTTTTTTTTTTTTTTACCTGTTTCTTTCTTTCTTTTTTTTTTCCTCCTGCTTCCTCTGATACACCAAGTTGGGTTCCTCCACAAGGCCTCTATACTCATTGTTCCTTCTTCAGGGAATGACTTCCCACCTTCCTTGTCATCATTACCCAACTCTGAAATGTCAGTTCCTCAGTGACTACTTTCCTGAAGACGCTAAAATAGCCTTAACATGGTCATCTCTATCACATTGCATGTGATATATTTCTCCTACCATCTATAATGATCACTTCTATTTATTTACTCAAGTTTGCTCTGGCCCTCTACACTTGAAATTCAGTGCCATGAAGGCAAAGACTTCAATCTTTTTTTTACCAAATTCCTTCAGTGACCATATAGTTTGGATTTTATTTTAGGTGCCTATTTCCTAATATTTATATGGTTTTTAGACACTTGAAAATCTCTTCTGTCTGCGTCCTTAAATTTCTTACAATTACAGGTCTTTCTGTATGTCACTGACTCCTAGACTCCCACATTGCTCTTTGGTCTTCTGGCTCTGTCTCTCTGCTAACTGCCTGCTCATCCCTGCATGAAAGTGTTTTTCAGTGAATATAACATCAAACTGTCACAAGAATCATTCGTGTCATTTAAAACTAGTGAGCAAAATATGATCTGATTCCCAGGCATTTTAAAGCATTAGCCCAAAATTTCACTCATGCAGCAAATGAGCAAGAAATGTAAGAAGGGAATCAGAGAAATGAGTTTATAGAAAAAGCAAATTAGAAACGCAGAGATGATGGAAAATTTATTTAAATGAGTTTGTTTTAATTCAGACGTTGTGTTTCATTTATAGTACTTTTCTATCCATGTTTCTGTATTTCTACATCGTTATTCTCTGTTGTCTCCATAAAGTCAAGAATTAAAAAAATATATATATGTCTTTAATTGTTTTCTTGATTAAAATATTCATGTATTTGAAAATGCGAAAGCACAAAAGCACATAAAGAAATGACTTAAACATGACTGTTTAAAAACCATTACATACGCACACATACACAAAATTATTACATCTACAAGATAACTGCTTGCATATCATATAACTTTAATTTCCAAACATAGATATCTGGCCAGGCTTGTATTGACATCAGGAAAATGTTTGACTAGTAGAGCTAATCCTATTTTAAGGCCTGATTTTTTCCCCCAGATAGACAGTAAATAAGATAATATAGTAGGACTAGATGTAGTTCTACTATAAATATATCCTCATCTAAAAGTAACTTTAAGATACATGTTTTTTATTAAGCTGGGATCCCTGTTTTTCAGTCTGAAGAAAACTGCTTCCATATTAGCCTTCCTCACTATAATGACTCCAATACAACCGTTAGCCTAAGGAAACTTAAGGGAAAACATTCATTAAATGCTCTATTTTTGCCAACACATGTGCTTGCTTCCTTATGAAGCGTCTCTCCTTTTAAAATTTCTTTTGGTTCACTGGGGTGCCTGGGTGGTGCAGTCGGTTAAGCGTCCGACTTCAGCCAGGTCACGGTCTTGCGGTCCGTGAGTTCGAGCCCCGTGTCAGGCTTTGGGCTGATGGCTCAGAGCCTGGAGCCTGTTTCACATTCTGTGTCTCCCTCTCTCTCTGCCCCTCCCCCGTTCATGCTCTGTCTCTCTCTGTCCCAAAAATAAATAAACGTTGAAAAAAAAATTAAAAAAAAAAAATTTCTTTTGGTTCACTGATCAACTCAAGGATATCCTGGTCCAGAGCAGCAAGTCACAGTGTGTTTATAGGTGTTGTTGACAAGAGAAATGCACCGCATGCACTAGGACAGAAGCAGAGTTGTTACAGAGAAAGAGGAGGATATGCGATGAATTTCAGTAGGAAGGAATTTCAGTCAACAGTTCCCTACTTCAGTTTTTCTCTTTTCTGATATATTCGAAAAGAAGTAGCCTTCCCATACTAAAGACAATTACTTAGAAAGCACTTTTCAAATAGATTTTTTTTTTCTAATTTGGGTTTATGTAAAGGTTTTATATAATCAACAACAGCAGATAGATATAAAGAAATGGAGTTACAAGTAAGACTACTATATTTTCCCCTAAAAGGATTAGTGACAATCTCCCTAGATTTAAGAAAGAATAATACATTAAACATCAAGCAAAAAAATGGGAAAAGGAGGGGCACCCAGGTGGCTCAGTCAGTTAAGCGTCTGACATTTGATTCTGGCTCAGATCATGATCTGAGTTCCTAAGTTCCAGCCCAGCTCAGGCTCTGCGCTGACAGCACAGAGCCTGCTTGGGATACTCTGTCTCCCTCTCTCTCTTTGCCCCTCCCCTGCTAGTGCTCTCTCCCTCTCAAAATAAACATTTTTTTATGGAAAAAGGGGGGCACCTGGGTGGCTCAATCAGTTAAGTGTTCTACTTCCGCTCAGGTCATGATCTCGTGGTACCTGCGTTCAAGACCGGTACCTGGCTCTAGGCTGACAGCTCAGAACCTGGAGCCTACTTTTGATTCTATGTCTAACTTTGCTCTCTGTCCCTACCGCCTGCCCACCTGCCTCTCTCTCAAAAAGTAAATAAACATTAAAAAAAAATTAAGGGGCACCTGGTGGCTCAGTAGGTTAAGCCTCCGATTTCATCTCAGGTCATGATCTAATGGTCCATTGGTTCAAGCCCCACATGGGGCTCAGTGCTGACAGTTCAGAGCCTGGATCCTGCTTCTGATTCTGCGTGCGTCTCTCTCTGCCCCTCCCCTGCTCACATGCTCGCTCGCTCTCAAAAATAAATAAACAATAAAAAAAATTTTCAAAAGTTAATGGAAAAAGGAATATCAGGCTTATACATGGAATTAAATCCAGGAATGAAAATGACAGAATTTTGAACATAGAATTAAGGTTGAGGAGTGAGGGAGAGTAGGCAGAGATTAACAGACATGAAAGTGGGATTTAAAAATGCTCTTCAAAGCAAGTTATGTGTTATTTTGATAAAGAATGTAAGCTGGTACAGGTTTGGGAGCATAATTTGGCAATAAGTATCTAGAGACCTAAAACTGAACAGTTTTCTGCTTTTCAAAAAGGAAAACTATCAAAAAATATTTTCATAAAATAATTTTCTCCCCAATACCATATTTTCACCTTAGAGATGGCAAGTATGAGTGCACTGGTGATTCATCTAGAGGATTAAAAAATCATCAAGCTCCCTCACTGCCCAAGACAGATGTGGAGAAATAAACACTCCTTTAAAAATTTCCCCTTTTACTACAATGCATCTTTCCTTTAAAAAAAACAAAACACACTAGAAAACCATCATCACACAGAATGTACCTTGTCTTTAACAGACAAAAGGGTTAAGGGAAAGACTAGTATGCCATAGGCAATTGGGAAGAATGAGCAAAAGGCCATGGCTCCCTCTCTCTCTTCCTTATTAACTTATTTTCAACTACATTGTCTTCCAGTCTCCTCTGAACTGGCTGCCCAAATCTAAATTGGACTGAATTGCTATGGTAGAAATATATGCCAAGTCAATAGTCCAGACAAATGATATCTCCCATGCTTTCTCTGCTCTGTCCAGAGAAAAATACTAAACCAATGCATTTGCCACTTAAATGGATTTAAAAAAAAAAATGACAGGGGCGCCTGGGTGGCGCAGTCGGTTAAGCGCCCGACTTCAGCCAGGTCACGATCTCGCAGTCCGTGAGTTCGAGCCCTGCGTCAGGCTCTGGGCTGATGGCTCAGAGCCTGGAGCGTGTTTCCAATTCTGTGTCTCCCTCTCTCTCTGCCCCTCCCCCGTTCATGCTCTGTCTCTCTCTGTCCCAAAAATAAATAAACGTTGAAAAAAATTTAAAAAAAAATGACAGATAAAACCCCAAAATGAATGAATTCCTAAGTGTCAATGCCACATTTTATGACATTGGTTCTTGCTTTGTATTTTACTTCTCTCTCCATATAGAAACCATGATATCATCTAGAAACTAGCAAAATTCCCAATTTTTATCCCTACTGAAATGTATTTCTCAGCTGAAAGCGGGAATATTATGGAGAAAGTTGTTAAGGATGTTTTAGAAGATGTCATACTCAAATTAAGAACAGAGAAAGGGAGCCTATTAAAGAAACAAGTTTTCTAAAGCAGAGAGCACATATTGTTTATTTTGGATTAATCAGTGATTTTAAAAACACAGATATTTATTAAGTAACAACTAGGTACTAGGAACTACAATGGGAGAATAAGCGTTTGGTTACTGAACAAGTATGGAAGGCCAAATTATAGAGTATTTGGAAACTACCAGTAGAAACAAGTACTTAAATACATAGGCAGAATGGAGCATTTAAAAAGTTCTTGAGAAAGAGGGAAAATAACAAAGTATGTGTTTGCCATTATAATTGAGGTCTGCAAACTACTGACTGAGGGTCTAATCTAGGTCTCTCAAGCTGGGAACTTTTTGTGTGTCTTTAGATACTTAGAATAACATTTAATGATGTGAACATTATATGTAATTCAAATTTCAGTGTCTATAAATAAAGTTTGATGGCTTTTTTTCTTGGAATACAGCCACAACTATTCAATTATGTGTGTGTTTTTTTTTTAATTTTTTTTCCAATGTTTATTTATTTTGGGGACAGAGAGAGACAGAGCATGAACAGGGGAGGGGCAGAGAGAGAGGGAGACACAGAATCGGAAACAGGCTCCAGGCTCTGAGCCATCGGCCCAGAGCCTGACGTGGGGCTCGAACTCACGGACCGCGAGATTGTGACCTGGCTGAAGTCAGACGCTTAACCGACTGTGCCACCCAGGCGCCCCAATTATGTATGTTTTTTAAGTGTATCTATTTATTCATATTGAGAGAGACTGAGAGAATGAAAGCAGGGGAGGGGCAGAAAGAGAGGGAGAATCTCAAGCAGGTTCCGTGCTGCCAGCATGGAGGCTGATGCAGGGCTCCAACCCATGAAACTGTGAGATCGTGACCTGAGTAGATATCAAGAGTTGGACACTTAACCGACTGAGCCACCCAGGTGCCCCCTCAATTATGTATTTTTTATGGATGTGTTTGTGCTACAGTGGCAAACTTAAGTAGGTAAGTGGTTGTGGTTCCTAACAAGTAGGATCAATTTTTTTCCTCCATTCAAATTCTAGGCAAGTTTAAGAAAAAAAAAAAAGAAAGAAAAAAGTAAGTGACATTTAAAAAAATAAGACTCTGGCCTGGGTGGCTCCATCGGTTAAGCATCCAACTCTTGATATCAGCTCAGGTCATGATTTCAAGGTTCTTGAGATCAAGCCCTGCATAGGGCTGACAACACAGAGCCTGTTTGGGATTCTCCTTCTCTCTCTGCCCTTCACCCTGCTTGTGCACATGCACTCTCTCTCTCTCTCTCAAAATAAATAAACATTAAAAGGGGGGGCATCTGGGTGACTTAGTCGGTTGACCATCCAATTCTTGAATTCAGCTCAGGTCATGATCTCATGGTTCATGAGTTCAAGCCCCGAGTCAGGTTGTGTTCTGACAGTGTGAAGTCTGCTCAAGATTTCTCTCTCACTCTCTCTCTCTCTCTCTCTCTCTCTCTCTCTCTCTCTCTCTCTCTTTGCCCCTCCCCCACTCATTCGCTCTCTCTGTCTCTCTCTCAAAATAAATAAACTTAAAAAAAAATAAGACTCTGTTAACTAATAAAGCTAACATTGGAAAATAAGTTTTATACCTGTGGGCTAGAGGACATCCTAATAGTGAATCTCATTTTAGACTAGATTCACGTATTAAGTCAAAAGAAGTACTGAGCAAGGCGCCTGGGTGGCTCAGTTGGTTAAGCATCCAACTCTTGATTTCAGCTCTGGTCATGATCTCACAATCAAGCCCTGCATTGGGCTCTGCACTGGATGTGGAACCTGCTTAAGATTCTCTTTCTCCCTCTGTCTCTTCCTTGCCTGCTCTCTCTCTCTCTCTCTTTCAAAAAAAAAAAAAAAAAGCAGGAGCAGCAACAACAGCAATGATCAACTATAGGCCCCTGTGGGTGGGGTGGGCCCCTTTTACCATATAACATTCAACAGAATAGGATACATATTTTCTACAGGTTAGTTATTTCCCAAAGAGGAAGATAGGATAAGAAGAGGAGTTTTTTAATAACCAACTCAATAATCATATAAGTAAACCCTACTCTCCAGAGGGTATTCACAGAGGTAGAAAAACCATTAGTGCTTTTCTTTTCATGAGAGAAGGGTATGTTCTACCCAGCTATCCTCAGCTTTTTTGGTTTCTTAACCCTCTGGCCTTAAGGAGCAAGTCAAACAGAGCGATGATTACCCTCTTCAGGACCAGGCATCAGCACATGGACAGTCTTTCCCCCACCTTCCTTGAATAAAAGGTACTGATCCTTTGTGATTTCTTTTGGAATCACTGGTATAGAACACAGATTTTGCATCTAGAAGGCCATAAAATGCCTCAGAACAGTATATTAACAACACTAATGCCAAATCCACTCTGTAATCAAAGCTTTACATTCAATTCCCACACTATTTCCCATTCAAGAGCTTTCTAACCAAGTTTTCCATTATGGCCTATCTGAGCTTCTATAAACAAAGAAATTATGGACACCATTATAATGTTTCCATAATAAAAATTTACAACCAAACTTCAATGGCAAATTTCCAGTGACCAAAATGTATTCCAAATAGGAGTACCAATATTCTCCTCCCATTATTAAATTCCCAGAATTCAGAAAGAACTTCAGTTCTGAACTTACAATTCTTCAAAATTAAAGTCTAAAGAAATCAAAGTCCCTGTTGTTTACATTCCTCAAGTCAATATCTCTTTCACTTTCTGCCTGCTTTTCTTCCTGGATTCCATATTTCAGTGATTACTGCTACCCACACTCTGGTCTCTCACACTAGAAACCTGGGAGTGATACCCATCATCTACCACACATTCCACAGATATGTGACTGCCAACTCCTAGCAATCTTGTCTCCTAACTCACCCTTACATGTGTCCAGTTATCCTTTCATTGACATTTGTTCAGGGCAAACTTTTGTCACACCTCAGCCGGATTATTGTATAGCTTCTTACAGGTCTCCTGCCACGAATCACCTTCCTAGCCCCCCATCATTCACACTAGACACAAATTAAACCTAATTCAACTATATCTGCTGACACAGACTGGTAAGCAAATCAAGTTACATTTATGTAAAAAGAAAAAAGGTATCAGCCCATCTATAATATGAAAGGAACAATCAATATGTATGCATGTGTACGTATAAATGGATAAAAGAATCCTGTGAGTTTTTGGATACACCAAATGTTTATGGTGATTTCCTCTGGGGGGAAAAAGCAGGAAGATTAATTTGGGCTGGGTCACTGAGAACATGGAATGTTATATTTTATTCCATATATTCTATATAACCTAATTATTCTAATGATAGAATATAACTTTATATTGTTGCATTATTTGTTAAAAAAAACAGACAAAATCTGGAAGTGTGGAAAGCAACAGCAGCATCATAAAGATGTAGCAAGTATGCAAAACTATACGAACCCCTGGTCACAGAGACTACTCAGTGGGCTTTCCACAGCTCTGGGTGTGAAGTGACACACTTCTTTGTAGGAAGGCAGCAATGGATAAGGAAAAAGTGGTGTCAGGGAAAAGCAGAAAAGTCAAAACACCTTTGAAATGGAGAAACATCCAAATAAGTCACTCAGCCTAGCAGATAAAAGAGAATTAAATATCAAAGATAACATCAAGGTTTCCATCTTGACAGCAGTGATGATTTATAACTGAAATAGGTGATTAATATATGAAGGTGACATACCTCTTCAGGTGATATTTTTATTTCCATATTGATGGTCTATGTTTGGGATGATGAGAAAACAATCAGGTGGAGATGGTTGTGTATGTAGTCAGAGCTGCAGCCTTAACAACAAAAGATGAGAGATTTGCTTGTTTCATTATCATGAGTATAAGGTAACAGTTAACTCCATGAGAAATGGAATGTGGGGACAGAACAGAACTAAAGACCAAAAGGCTGAACACATCCTTTAGGGAGTCACGAAACAACTAAGAAGTCACTATGAGAATTAAAAATGTGAAATGCACAAAGGACTCAAAGGAAGAGAACATTTCAGGCAGAGCTGGGAGATCTGGATTTTAGAGTGATAACTAGGATGAGTGTGTTTGAGTAAAGTTCTTTGGATTTGACAAAAAATAGTTTTTAGTGACTTTGAAAATAAAAGTTTTTGTAAATATATACCTGTCTTTTTAGGAAAAAAAGGTTACATACTAAAATAGGCTATATTGTATGAGTGAATGAATATACTATACGATATTAAACATACATTCTGTGAGAAGAAGCTAATGTGGGCAAATGGTATGAACATGATAAACAGACAGTAAACCACAAATAGCTATCAACTATATGAAGAGATCCTTAAGCTCATTTGTAATCAGAGAAATGCAAATTAAAGTAAAATAATTTACCACTTTACAACCATCTGATTGGCAGAAACTAGAAAGTTGAATAGTGGTAATTATTAGTGGGGATGTGAAGAAACCAGACAAGCTTAATCTTACTCAAGAGCACTTTAGCAATATTTATTCAGATTAAAACTGCTTATACCCTGTGTCCCAGTATTCCTATTCCTGGGTATGTAGCCCAAAACTATACTCACAGAGGACTAAGAAGGGGCATCTATGATTATTGTATTAATCAGGAGAGATTAGATTATGCGGTGGTAACCTCCAAACTCCTCACTTGAAATAACATAGGTTTGATTTGGCTTTTGTTCACACTACAAGTCAATCACAGTTTGGCAAGCCGACCTTGCTCACTGTACTCACTCAGTATGAGGGTGTAGCCACCTATCTTGAACACTGGCAGCCACTGTGAAGAGGAGAAGATAAACTCTGGAGGGTTTCACATTGTGACATATGTCACATCGGCCCACACTTATTGGTCAGAATTATATATAAGAAGTGGTCAGGCAATACAAACCTCCTGAGATGTGTTCGCATACTGTGATAACCAGAAATATCTCTGAACAATGCCAAGGTCTTTCATAAAATAATCAATGCATCACTGTAGTAGCAAATATGTAGTCAATTTAGGTGTCTACCCCAAAGTGTATCTCAGTGAAGTAAATTACCGTGTAGGTTTTCTGTGGAGTCCTAGGCTGCAATTAGAAGCAAAAACTAGAATATATGCAAAAACATATATAATAAAAATAAATGCTGGGGCACCTGGGTGACTCAGCTGGTTGAGTGTCTGACTTTAGTTCAGATCACGATGTCAAGGTTTGTGAGTTTGAGCCCCACATCAGGCTCTCTGATGTCAGCACAGGGTCTGTTTCGCATCCTCTGCCCCCCATCTCTCTGACCCTCCCCTGCTCATGCTTTCTGTCTCAAAGATGAATAAGCATTAAAAAAATAAGTAAATGCTTACTGGAGAAAAGGAATAAAGGTTTTCAACACAGTAGCATTTATGTAACTTAAACACATATACCGACACCAGATAACAAGGATATATACAAATTTAGGGATACATATCCAACACATCTAAGTTAGTTGACTATGAAGGAGAGGAAAGAAATTGAGAGTAAGAAGAGAGGGCTGTTATACATTAAATCAATAAAGCAAAAGGACATCTCATACTGACCATAGGTGCCGTGAATGGAGGGATAGGTCTATTTTCATAATTCACATGAGGCTATATATAGGAGTAAGCAGCTAACTAAAGTATATCTAACAGAGCCTGAAGAAGTTCAAAATTCAGTGGGGGAGTTGAAACTTATTCTAGGAAGGGCCACTAACCTATTGGTGTGAGGCAATATTTTGAGAATTAGAGAGAAAATGTGAAATGTTGTAGAAATGAAGAGAGGCAACTATGGTTGTGGTAAAATGGACCCATGATAAGAGAAAGAAAAAAAGATAGAATTAAAAAAGGGACAAATAAATCTGTGTTTGAGAAAATACATGCCTTTTTGTCACCTTTTGTGGAGGCTGCTTAAAATTACAAGCGAAGGAGAAGAAATTGTAAGAATGAGAGCTCGCGATGAGGCAAATTATTATTAGCAGCCACCCATCAGAAATTTTAAATCAGTAAGGAATACTATATTGCTGCTCTTGGTTTTTAAATAAACTACACTTGCTAACGTAGAGAGATGTGAAAGCTCTTATACATCATGCATGTTCCCTGCTACTTGGCACCAAGGGCAGTCTCTCTTTAGGGCAGTGGTCATAACTTCTACCTTCAGATTCTATTTTTCTTTAATGCTGAGCTTCTTTGCCTTCTTGGACTTGTGGTGTTTCTCCCCAGAATAAGTCACTCTGTCTATATTTGACCCATGTCAGCATGGCTCACAGACTTCTCTTTCTTTGCAGAAATTGCCAATTACATGGTGCTCTTGCTGACTTTCAACCTGACCTTAAACTAGAAATACCCATCTTGTGAGCACTTGATGCCTACCTACCACCCTTCCATATCCCACTACGCATTCGACACCCACAAACAATATCCAAGCAAAACCTGCCTAGGGATCATGTTTCTCCTCTTCCTCTTGTTACATGTCAGGGTTGGAAGTTGTTGTGAGCATGGATACCAAGCTGGTAGACGGCCAGAAATCCATCACCACAGCTTTAGAGAACATGCTGGTGAAGATCATGCCTTACATTACCTTATTTTTATGTAATATGGAGCCAGTTTCTAAAAAGTGCTTTTGCATTGACATATAGGAGCTTTATGAATTTCCTGGTTAAATGAAAAAAAAAAAAAAGAGAGAGAAAATTAGTGAGCAGACAGAAGTGTGGCATTGAAAGAGCTGGAAGTGATTCTTACGGTTATTCAAGAGTTTCCCACTTCTCTTTTGGGAAAAACATGACCTTTATTTTATAGATCCAGAACTTGACTCCACATTGCAAATATACTCAGACAAAAGAGAAAAATCATAATGAGAGGAGGAAGGGCAAAATGACAGAGCTAAAATTATGGGCTTCTTGTAAAATAGCTTATTATTTACTTGAATTTTTAATAATTCCACTTTGTACTAAGTATTTGAAATAAAACTTAGGGTCATTAATTCTAATATTCATACAATCTTAATGATAATTTATTAACACTTGCTTCTATTTGGAACTTAAAATAATATTGACGTCGGAAAATGTGTTATTAGCTGGAGATGCATATGGCTTACAGAGATTATAATAAACAAACATTGATTTTTGCTGAGGTGAAGATCAAGGTAAAAATCAATCGATATTTTTCCATTTCAACAAAATCTTAAAATTACCAACCTCAAAATCTAATGAGTCTGATTCCTTACTCTTTCTACTGGAGAGCTTATGGGAAAATGCAGCATCCCTGGAGAAGCGAGAAAACTGTTTCTCTGGTAACTTCTCGTATACTTTTTTGACTGTCATCCTGCCTCTGGATTTAACAGTCTTGCCCAGATACTTTGGCAAGAGTGAAATAACTACACACAGAGAGAGGGATGGCTTTTCTTTAAATGTTCCCTTCTATGAACTAGGAAAAATTATCTACCTCTGCAATAATAAAAAAAAAAAATAAAGAAGAAAGGAAAGAAAGAAAAAAGAAAGTGGAATGGAAACAGAGTGCTGTAATATCAAATGAACAGTAGAGAGTCAGTCATATTTCTACATGTTTCTTTCAAATCTTACAGAATTTTTAACAAACCCCTAAAGTACCCTGTGGTCTCGAAAGCTTTTAAGAATAAACTATACAGGGGCACCTGGGTGGCTCAGTCAGTTGAGCGTCTGACTCTTGACTTCGGTTCAGGTCATGATCCCAGGGTCATCTGATCGAGCTCCACATCAGGCTCTGCACTGAGCGTGGACCCTTCTTGAGATTCTCTCCCTCCCTCTCCTTCTGCACTTCTCCCCCACTGAACTCTCTCTCTCTCTAAAATCATAAAAATAATGTATAAACCATACAAAAGTTGATGAATGTTGTTTCCACCATCATCATGACAAAAACATTTAATTTTGAAACTTTATTGTTTTATTTTGATTCTGCACGTGTCATTGAAATATAGATTATTTTCCCCACATTAGATGACTGCCTTAATAATCAAAACAATGTTTATCCATTCTTTAACTTTTTTCCCTAATATTTACATCTACAAAGTCAAAATTCCTCAAAAAACTGTCATATTAAAATATATGTAAAACATACACACATACACACTCATAGCCTAAACAATGAACATTCCAATGAAAAGACTATAATGCCCTCCCATGTGAAATGCCTTTTTCTTTCCTCAGTCTCCCCTTCTCACCCCATTTGAAAGGAAAGATCAAACGATTGATTGTTTAGGCATATGCTGTGACCAGGTGTTACCTGCTTCATAAACATAAGACATGAATCAAATCACAAAATGCTAGAGCTGGAAAGTTTTCATTGTATACCAGTCCTACCTGCTCATTTTAGAGATAAGGAAATTATACAGAGAAGACCGCAGAGCTGGGAATAGAAAGGAGGTCTCTGGTATGCAGCTTATAAAAATAAGGTCTCCAGCTTACAGTCTGAATGCTTTTCCAAATGTGAAATTGAATTTTGAGAAGGTTCTATATTTCTATTAAAGGGAGGTTTGCAGAAGTGGAGAAAGTTTAAGAAAAGAGAAAGAAGAAATGGGAAACTGTCACTAAATTCTGATTGGAGTTAAACCTTCCAAAATAGAAAACCTTGTTCATAGTTTAATACACGCTGCACTATTGTTCAGTCCCTGTCTCCACCTTTTCTCCAGATTATTGCCAAACACTCCTTATTCTGAAATTTACCTTTACTTCACTCTTTTTCTTTTTCTGATTTGGCCCAAGAATTTGAAGTGGCTGCTACATGTGAGCAGTTATTAACCCCTGGTGACTGTGCTACTAACTGGGACACTGGAAATTCCCTTCTCCGTATTTACTTTGGCTGCGGCTCTGGGAAGCTGGAACTCGGAACCGCAGAGAGAGAATCCAGTACAAACCACACCCTTTCCTGAACTGCCTTTCAAGCTCCGTCTAGTTCTAGTAAGAAACAATGCCCTAAATCAAACATTAAGCTTGATTCACATTGAAATGAACATGCACATGTCTTTACTGGCAGGACAAGTGGCAACAGCAGGTGCTGATTCAGAAGAATTGGTCTTAACTTTCCACTTACTAGGTTCTGCAGTTTGAAGTACAGCGCATTTCCTCCCTTCAGCTGGCTAATTTTGCTATGCTCTCTCCTCACTTATACCTATTTGCATTCTAAAGTAGTCACCGAATACATGAAGCAGTGATATTGAGGCACCATTTAGTTTGTATATTTTCTATATACCATTTTCCAGAGATTTAATTATTAATAACAACCATTGTTCCCATATTATAGAAGATGGGATCAAGAAAGGGTAGCATTAAAATACTTGTCTAAAATTACATCACTGGTAAATGCATTTGCTGAAATCTGAAGCCAAGTTTAGTCAACAGTATCTCCACGTTGATGCCTTTCTCTCTGTGTTCTCCAACCCAGGCTCTGCCCTGACCTTCTGACTCATGCCCTCACTTTGCCCACTTGGCATCTATGTTTGGATGTCAGGTAGGAATCTCAAGCTTAAAATATCTGTACAAATGAGGATCTTATTACCATACTCTTTCTCCAACCATTATTTCTACTTTATTAGTAAATGGTACCACCATCTGCTTAGCTGCTCAAACTTAAAGTCTTAGAGATCTATTTATGAATCTTCCCTTTGATCCCATCACGCATACCCAATTACCTTGGAAATCTGATCAGTTTGCCTTTACACACACACACACACACACACACACACACACACACACACACATGCATATATATATGTATATATCATCTATCTAATTCTCTCCATTTCCTCATTTCTCCCTAGTGACCAAAATACCATGGAACCTGTTCAGAAGTACTGCATCTTAACTAGTCTCCCTGCATTTACTTTATCCTAAAATAAGTAATTTTTCATAAAACAGTTTAAAAATACAAATCAGTTGATATCACTTATCTGCCTGAAGTGTTTTTTCCATTTCTCTTAAAAATATGAATACTTGGGGCACCTGGGTGGCTCAGTTAGTTAAGCCTCTGACTTCAGCTGAGGTCATGATCTCAAGGTTTGTAGGTTCAAGCCCTGTATTGGGCTCTGTGCTGACAGCTCAGAGTCTGAAGCCTGTTTCAGATACTGTCTCTCCCTCTCTCTCTGACCCTCCCCTACTCATGCTCTGTCTCCCTCTCTCAAAAAGAAATAAACATTTTAAAAAATTTTTAAAGAAATCCAAATTCTTTAATTTGACTTTAAGTCTGTATGATCTGGTCCCTGCCTTCATTACAAATACTCTCTTTTACTATGCTGTATTTACATAAACATCCTTTCAATTATTTTATTTTTTTAATGTTTACTTATTTTTGAGAGAGAGAGAGAGAGAGAGAGAGAGATAAAGACAGAGCGTGAGCAAGGGAGGAGCAGAGAGAGAGGGAGACACAGAATCTGAAGCAGGCTCCAGGCTCTGTCAGCACAGAGCCTGATGCAGGCCTCGAACCCACCAACCATCATACCATGACCTGAGCCGTAGTCAGATGCTTAACTGACTGAGCCGCCTAGGGGCCCTTAATTTTGTTAATACCTAAAACCCTCCACTCTGGGTCTGCACATACCTCTTTCAGGGATCATCCCACAGCCATTCATAGCATTCATAGCCCTTATTATTCTCATTTATCAAGACTGAATACTAAAATCATCTTCTCCAAGAAGCCTTCCCTGACCATCCTACATAAAGTAGCATATATTGTTACACTTTATCAAAATTAAACTGTGTCATTTCTATAACTTTTATCACCATCTGTCATTAACTTTATTATTTACTACATTTGCTACTTCCTTGCACTGAAACATAAATTTCACATAGCCAAAAATTCTTGAGTCTTGTTTATTGGTGTATTAATGCTTAGCATGGTAGCTGGAACATATTTTGAGAGATTTAAGAATCCAAAATGATAAATATAAAATTAAATACCTACTAAGAGTGAGAAAAATATGGAAAGTCAGAAACTTTAAACACCGCAAATATCAAAATCAGAAAAATCAGCTAACTGGCTGGTAGATCTGTGTTTCTGAGTCATCATCATTGTTGATATGTCAACACAGCAGTAGGAAGGGTATTTCTGAAAGTCATTCCACTTTGGGCTATCTACCTCACTATTCCAAAATTGACTGCAAGCCACATAAATATATTCCATATAACATAACTTCAATCTACCTTTAACTCAACATCCTCTCACCATATGCAAAAACTAGCAATGACCACTAAATAAGAATGCTAGCTGATTGCAGGGTAAGTCTAATAGAGGAAAATTTAGAGTACAGAGACACTGTAATCATAACCAACTATGGTTAAAATACTCCACTTCTATACATTTTACAGACATACCACCATGTGACCACACTGATAAGGTCTCTTGCAATAGCATGAAAGAAGCCTGTGCAAGTGGTGAGTCTCAAACTAAACTTCAGTTGGTTTCATAGTAATCTATCTTGAATGTGTCCACTGTCACACAATTAGTGGCAGGACCTGAACTAAAACATCTTGTTGACTTTCAATTTCATGTGCACACAAAAGTCTCAGTAAAAAAGTAAAAAAGTTCTAGTGGTACAGGTGTGTGTGTGTGTGTGTGTGTGTGTGTGTGTGTGTGTGTTTTGCTACGTAATGAAGGATTTATTGACAGATTTAACTAATGGTTTTCAGTCAAAAAAAGTGGAAGTTAGCTAATATTCACAAAGGTAGTTTGTATTCATTAGAAAAAGTACTTCATGGGTTATGAATAAATAAAGCTGTAATTGGATATTATATTAGGAATAATAAGAAAGTAGGTTGGAACTTGTTTTTTGTAAATTAATTTGGCAGGGATGTGCTCCTTGGGAAACCAGGCATGTTTTGGAACAGTGCTGAGGCTATGAATCATAGTCTCTTTGTTGACAAAATATCCAAAATGTGGAATCAATTCGTTAATAAAGTCATGTACAGACAAGTATAGATGTTCCTTTCCTCTCTGTCTCCCCTCTCCCAAGCACTTTCACTCCTGCTATCTTAAATGAAAGAATATCTTGTTACAAACAATTGGTTATGTGGCAAAGGTAGGAATCCATAAACATAGGTTAGAGAAGAACCATGGGAGGTAGCTTAGATCCTGAAATAGGGATAAGAATAGGAGACCAGGGAGAAGAATAAACCCTTTTGCCATACACAATGGCCTGAAAGGCTAAGGCAGAATCTTCAGCGTTCTGAGAAACAGGAATGGAAAAAACAGGATTAATGTGAATAGTTCTCTAATGCAAAAGCTTTCACCTAAAGTCATATAAGTAACACAAACAGAGGCTGTCCTCCTGGACTGGATGGGGAGAATTACAGAAATCGAAACTGGTGAATTTGCTCCAAAATTATGACAGTATTTGAAAGAATATAGGGTCTCAAAGAATATCACCAGCTTTAGGAATTTTATTATAAATGAAGATATGATTTTCCATCATTTCTGGGAATTTTAATACTGTTTCAATCAGCCTCTTTCTGAGTTTTTATGATGCTAAATTGATCTCTGAAAAACACTCAAATGGAACAGCAGGAGGGTGACTTGGACATCTGAGTTTTATTAAGGATGGAAATTCTATCTTTATTTTAGAGGATAATCAGAGTATATTGATTGTTCTAATTTTCCATTTATTCTGTCTTGACAATATTCAGGTAAGTATTTTTTTGTTATATCACTACAAACCTGCAATCAATTCTTGGTGAATCCAAAAATCTCTGATTAAGTGTTTGGTGTATTTCTCATGTCTTAAATGATGTTTCTTTTTCTTCCTGTGACCTTCACATAGATAGTTTTTCAGTCAAATGGTATAAGGCATTCTAAAGCAAATAAATAATATTAGGGATAGATTCTCATACTTAAAAAGACAGGGACTGATCTGTAGATTTTACCTTTTAAAATTTGTCACCCAACAAAATGGATTATGTAGATTTGTTTCCATAGGAGTTACAATATCATTTGTATTGCTAACTTCTATATTGCTTATTTTAAAATGATGTACAATGAAATTGGTATGTAATTTATAGTTACATAAATTAACTATAATAAAGACATTCATTTTTATCCTGGTATTTCATATCAATAAGTCAGAATTGGATCTTTATTACCTATTCTCTAGAAATTTTAAAACAAAAAGCAAAAAGAAGTAAATTTTAATCCAACCTGTAGGCAATAGGCAGTTTGTTGTAGGGAAACAAAAACATTGGTTTGGATGTCCGTCAGCTCTGGGTATTATATGACAGAGAAGAGGATTTAGAAGTGGCCTCCACAGTTTCTTATTTGCTCTTCGTGCATTTGGACCTACTGATATTTGAATGACCATATTATTTATTTTCAGGGATTCTAAGTATGCAAAAGTGGAGGTGATGAGGGCATGAATCCGTAACAGTGTCAAAAGTAGGCAAATTCTTAAAAGGTTCAGCTATGAGTGGTTGGGTTCATGAGCCATAGTACACAAGCATTATATAGTTGCTCGCAGAGCAACTTGGTCAGGTGATCTGCCAGAAAACACAAGTGAGCAAGAGAGATATCAAAGTTGGGGCGCCTGGGTGGCTTAGTCGGTTAACCGGCCGACTTTGGCTCAGGTCATGATCTCACAGTTCGTGGGTTCGATCCCCGCGACGGGCTCTGTGTTGCCAGCTTGGAGCCTGGAGCCTGCTTTGGATTCTGTGTCTCCCTCTCTCTCTGCCCCTCCCCTGCTCGCTCTCTCTCATTCTCTCTCTCTCTCTCTCTCTCTCTCTCTCTCTCCCTCAAAAATAATTAACACTAAAAAATTAAAAAAAAACAAAAAAACAAAGTTGCCACACGTTGTATTTGTGGTATAGATTCCTTGTCAGCTATCTTCTGAAGAGGTAAAGATGACCTAGTCACGTCTGAAAATTAATATAACCAAGATAATCAAAATGAGCACTAATTTGTACAAATGGAACCACCTACTTCTTGACTAGCTGTTATCTCACTAAGTCTATAGAGCTATATAAAGGTCAGAACCTACAAGAGTTTTCCTAATTCTCCTTAATGAGGAAGATTCTCACTGCAGGGACATAAATGCCTGGGGGTAAAAAGGCAGACAGGAGGAGAAACAAGTTCTGTGATTATGTTTCCTGTGCAGCTTAAGTTTATTATCATGACAAACATGGCCAGAGTTACATGAGATATTGATGGTGACGGGTGCCCAAGTAGGGTCAGATTTGTGAAATTAGAGATCAAGAAAGTTTTGGATTGTTGGCTAAGAGATGCGTAATTACAATTCAGGAAAAAATCTCTATATAAAGATCATCTTGGGCAATGTGCACAAGACATTTTGATGGTTGATAAGGAGTTAGGATAATGAGCTCCTAGGAAACCGTCCAAGGATAGTTTGAGGCCGAAAATGATGAAATAATTTTATAATCTCAGTGATAAACTATAGAAAAGTACAGACAAGTGATCTGGGAAGGCAGGAATATCAGTTAAAATTCTAGTTTTGGAAGAGTCAGAGCTATGGACTATATACGGATAGTAGAGGATACATTGGAGGAATGGGTACTGGTGATCAGGTATGAGTGGCTTCTGTTCAGTGATTTTTATTAATTGTATAGAACTTTGGCCTATTTTAGGGTTACATTGTATTTTCATAATCTATTTTATAACCCCTAAATTTAAAAATAATTTTCTTTGTCTCATCTCTTGCTCATTTCTAATCCCCACACATTATGACTATCTGACTATCATGGAGGAATCCTAGCTAGTATTTGCAACTATTTTATTCTCCATGCTTCCTGTGGCTTTCCAGTATTTGAACAAACATAATCTCTCATGTTATCAGTCCCATGCGATTCTCTTAAAATTTTAAGATTTTAAGTAAATCTGCATGATTATTGTTTTGAGATTTGAATTAGAGCTATAATTTTTTAGCAATTATGTTTTTTTTTGTTTGCCTTTTATAAAAATGTGTCAGCTCTGTTGAATAGAAGTAGTTTGTGAAGCTTGCATTCTCTAGTCTTCTATTTTTATTCATGCTTCCTGCCTCTAATTTCTTTGATTTATAAAAGCAATGATTATAAAATCCAGAAGAGAATAATTCTGTTAAGTCTCAAAAAAGCTGTCCACTGTCTCACAAACATCCTGGTAAATACGAACCATTTTGCATTTCACATTACATTGATAGGTTTCACTGATTCTAAAATCACTAGAGACATTTGTTTAAAATAAAGATATCAAAGCCTAGCATAGATCAGTTCCCCATGTAATTTTCAGGATGAGCTAAATTTGGGATATGTTATTTCATACATCATTGTCTTACTCTGTGCACAGAAACAAAATAAATTAGGAGGATACCTTTTACGTATGCAGAGAGGCATTGCAGAGTCTATTTTACCAATAATGGCAATTGGAGACTTGATTTATCTAGAAAATTTACTTCAGTGATAGACCTTATTGAGAATTAGTTTCAATAGAATCTATGATATTACTCTACTATCCACTGGGGACACTTTAATTTAAAATCTTTAGTAACTAGAAGTCTCCAGTACGGTAAGTGATTACAGCTGTGAATTATAGTTGCAATAGCTCAGGACTGAGACAAGCACTGCATGACAATATGCAGAAAAACTTGTTAACTTTCATTTTAAAAGATTAATTGGAAAGTATTGCTAAAAACTGCTCTGGTGTCTTTTGGCTTAAGTTAGATTAAGAGATTTAGAAATGACAAATGCATTTTTTAACTCAACAGGTTTAAGGTGGAAGAATAAGACCTAGTAACCCAATTTATTTGTATATCTCAAGGTTGAGGAGAAAAAATGTTTCTTCTGAAGCTAACGTTGTATTACGGATCGCTGCTTGAACTGCATTCACATTCTATCACTCTTCTTGCCTGCTCACACCTGTAAAATAATCTTAGGACAATACATGTTTGAAATCTCCAAGATTTTTTGAGCTGGATCAGAATTTGGCAAGTTGTGGACACAAGTAAACTCCCCAAAACCCATAGTCCTATTATTAGCTTCTTTTCTTCCTCTAGCACTTGCCTACTGTTTTTGAAAACACTCCTCTAACCATAACAGCCTGAACTACATATCTACAAATGCACAAACAAGCAGTGGGGTGTTTCAAACATGTCTGTAACAGTTGCTTTAGTGTCCAGGACCACAACTGGCTTATCAACCCGGGCCATCTTTCCTTCTCATCTAAAGCAAAATTTTACTGTGGCACACATGAGAGAGGTTAAAAGGCTTAGTGAGGGACAGTGGTATCATGCAATCAAATCAATAGAAAATAAAACTCCCAACAATTTAGGTAATACCTATCTATCAACATGGACTTTTAGAATTTGATTTGATTAAAAAAATACTGTTTACTATGTGCCACTGTTTTAGGTACTTACCAAATAAAAACAATGAATTTTAAGGACAATCTGGTATAGTAAGTAACATTACTACCATCCCTATTTTATAAATGAAGCGGAAAGAATTAAGATTAAGTTGCCCAGAATAAGAGAGCAACGAGGTGACAGGGCCAGGATTTGAATCTAGGAAAAACGGCTCCAAGTCTTGAGTTTTGAGGGCTACTAAATGCTGCCTCTCATGAGATTATTCAGCACCACACCAAGTTAATGGCACAGCTCTGCCACCTATATATAAAGTGACACTCCACTAGGGCCTAGTGTCCTTCTCTAAGCCCAAGCCATCCTGAGAATATCAGGCCATTGGATATAACATGATGCACAATCCATCCATCCCCTCTATACAAAGTGGAAGCCACACAGACTGCTTGTAATGTCTGAAAGATTCCCCTTTCTCCTCATGATCTTTCTCCACAAGTTTCTTTTGAAAAAATCACATGCTGAAAGAAAATACTTTAAGTCACAAATCAACCAGCTAACCTTTAAGGAACCTGTCATAAAAGAGACTTTATGGCCGCTTGGAGCACACCTAAAGATGACTCATTGAGATCAATCTTGTAGGATTTTGAATGAAAACCAATAGTTAACCTGTTTTCGACTGGAAGAGACTACTTGCTGCTACCTCTGCTGTCATCTGGGTCCTGCTTGTAGATTTGAATTGACTTGACACACACTTGAGAATAGAGCTTATCATTTTACTATCATAATCCCATTTGAGAAACAACTAATAAGTATAGACCCTCTCTCCACAAAGATGCATAGATGGACATAGAGAACAAAAGTTGCCTGTAACATTTATAGGCTCCACACCCTCCCCACCCTTTGCCACATCCAGAAGTGGAACCCTTGAGGGCCATGATCTTGTAATAAAACATCTTCACTCTAGAGACACTGGGGAATGTCCCTTTAAGTTGTGATTGCAATGTGAAACTCATTCCTTTCCGATAATCCTGAATTCTTTTGCAATGTGGTCACTGATCACTGGTGACTTTCATGAAAACCTCTCAATATAGTTGTTTCTGCACTTTCACAGGAAAATTAACCTCAAAATAATTGTGTTCTCTCTCTCTCTATATATATATATGTTATATATGTTTATGATCTATATGAAGTATATATATATATATATACACACACATATATAACATATATGTTATATATGTTTATGATCTATATGAAGTGATAGAACACTATATATAAAAAGAAAAATACTTATTTAGCATTGGGTGTGAAGTGGCAAAACAATGACACCTCTAAGTTGTGTACCTAGAGAGGATAATTATAATGCTTTAAAAATAGTTGTCAAGGAACATATGGGTTTGCCCACCTGGATATTAATTTTAAACTACAACTCAAAATGAAAGACCCCTTTTTTTCTCCAAAAGAATCAGCAGTAAAAGCCATGTTCAATTACTGAGTGTGGAGAACACTGAAAACAAATTGGAAATATGATAGAGAAAGCTCAGATTATATACCAGTCCATAAATGAGAAAAATACTGAGCAATTATACTATGTTCATATGAGAGCTTCAGTACTGTACAGAAAGAAGGTAGCCACTAGATTGGAAAATTTGCTCCTGTTATGTATTTTCAAAGAAACCTATACTTGGTCTCTAACATTTATTAACTTTTATTGGTTTTGTTGTTTAATTGTCTGACCTGCCTGCTAAACCAGCTTCATGGAGGTGAGGATCACATACATCATTGTAGAATCTGTCTTATCCTGTTTGTAGTTCTTATTAGGAAAAATATACTTTGATATGTAATAACAAAAGTAGTAGAGTTCTAAGTACGTGCCAGGTTCTGTACTGAGTACATTCTCATTCATGTTTCCTTTAACTGCAATTGCCATGAGAATGTCTTAGCATGTTTTGAATATAGTAGTATATAGAGGATCTATGCATTAATACCTATTTTTGACTGAATATATTAATGCATTTTTTCAGAATTTGCAACAATTTTACTTAGTGAAGTTATAGTAATTGAAATGAATTTTAAGTGATTTTTTTTGCAGTTATTAATGGGTATCCATATACGGACACCACATAATTTATTGCAGTTGCAGAAGATAAACATGAAGGATACACTGAGTCAAATAGAATGCAAGAAAATAAATTCAGATGTGATTAATCTAAGGCAGAGATTATTTCCTTGGTCATATCTTGCTAAGTATTATCACCATTTTCTTGGTGAGGAGAAATTGAAATATTACACCAAATCTCCAGATTTATGGTTTATATCATTTACAGTTTATTTTTTTTTAATTTTTTTTAGCATTTATTTATTTTTGAGACAGAGAGAGACAGAGCATGAATGGGGGGAGGGCCAGAGAGAGAGGGAGACACAGAATCTGAAGCAGGCTCCAGGCTCTGAGCTGTCGGCACAGAGCCTGATGCGGGGCTCGAACTCACGGACCGCGAGATCGTGACCTGAGCGAAGTCGGACGCTCAACCGACTGAGCCACCCAGGCGCCCCTCATTTACAGTTTAAATAAATAATATTTGCTTTGGTTAACTGCCATAAATTATATGCATTTCTTAATCTAAATGCAGGTGTATCTATAATCAATCCCCTGACTGTATTCATGAAATCTCAAGAAACTGTACCTTGGGTCATGATAAGTGGATATTGGAATAGAATGGACTCCTTAATTATTACTTTGAATTTTGGGGCCTCAAATGAATAGAGGTGAGTACCCTTCCACTATGTTAGGTATGCTTATTTCTGCTTACGTGTGCCATATACTACAAAACCCAGAAGATACACAGAATGTCCTTACATCTAGAGAAGACCACCAAATAGCTTCTTGATGTTCTAATCATCATGAAGATACGTATGTGTTAACCTGCTTTATTTCCTCTTCTCATATCAGAAGCTATTGGGAGGCCTATCTTGCTCAGGTTAAGCAAGTTATTTCCCCCCTGAGGGGGAAGGAGTGGGGGGATGTGGCAAAGAGAGAGAGGGAGAGGGGGAATCTCAAGCAGACCCCACACTGTCAGTTCACTGTCATGAACTATGAGATCATGACCTGAGCCAAAATCACGAGTCAAATGCTTAATTGACCGAGCACCCGGGTCATAGTCTATGAAAGGCTCCTGCCTGTTCCTTGAAGACCTACCACTTCCTTGCTTTGGAATTTAAAATCTAAATACAAAACAAATCTGTTAAGTATCCTTCAGGTAGCTTTGTTAAATAATCACGTGGACGTGAGTCTCAAGGTGAGGACTTCCTGCTTTCTGCACCCAGTTCTAACCCAAAGTAAACTCTCCTGTTATAATTACTCCACCTGCCCAGCACCTCAGCTCCTCTGATTACTTTCATCTTCTAGAAGGCTAAAAATGTAATTGAAGTACAGCATCCTCTTCATCCACTAAGAACAAGGCAACGTTATTCCAAAACCTCACCATAATTTTGAGCTATGGAAGAGAACTGGAAAAGCCATCCATATAACAGGGACAAAATTGACTTCTGCAATCAATGGAAGTTATAATTGAGCTGTGGATATTTATCCCTCCTAAAGCCTTCCATTTCTCAAATATTTAAATGATGACTTTGCAATACGACTTTCACTTCATCAGTGTCTCTGCAGAAATTGGAAATTACAGTATGTGATACAATTAAAATGTATATCCACAACCACTCAGAATAATCATGGCTAATTAGAAATTATGAATCATTAAAATGACATGGTTTTCTGTCAGTATGTGTGCACAGCGCATTCATGTCTTCTAACTTCCCAATTCAATCTCAGTAAATCTAAGGAGGTACATTTGTTTCAATATTTCTATTAAGCCCCTCCATTAAGTAAATTACCATTACAGCCAAAGTTTAAAGGTTATCTGGGCTAGCAAACTACTCAACATAGCTAATGCATATAATTAGCTGTGGCGAGATTCCACATTAAACTTTTCCACTGCTATACTGAGCATTTCCAAAAACAAATCATTTATGCAGGCTTATCAAGAATACTACAGTGCTCCTAATGGGATTCAAAATACTTTCTTCATAATAAATCTCTAATTTCTATTTTTGCTTATATCCATCATTAATTTTAAGGTTGAATAAAATACAAAAAATTCAGCCAAATACTTCAATTCAGTATTTATGAAAAAAAAGAGGTTATTCTCTGAGGGATGAATAAGTATATTAAAAAAAAAGAAAAACAAGTAGAACTAAGTTGAAACTATGAAATTTTTATTTGAAAATTCAGATAGCTTTTTAACAAAAAGTTTAGAATTTAAAGGAAAAAAACTATAAGACTTGTTTCTATTCAAATAGGCTAGAATTAAGGAATATTCTCAGAGAACTTCAACTGTCCAGTTCTCATAGTAAATTCTTCATATATGAGAGAGATTTTGGTGAAGAATTCCAAATAACTATATAGGTCTTCTTTCCAATTGTCAATAGAGTCTACATGTTCAATTGTCTCTGTTAAACGAGGGTACAAGTGGCCCATGCTTGTGCAGCTCCTTTTTAAGCTAGAGCTACTGAGGCAGAGGGGTTAATTAATATGAAGGAAAATGATGAACACAGACCTGTTCTCTCAGAAGAAACTGCTGATGGTTGTGAATTCACACTCCAAAGAAGAGTTTCAGATATCTCCTTCCCTGAAAGGTGACAAACATGCTCCCAGTTCTAGTAGAACATGACTCCAGAAATATCCAACTTGAGTAGAAAGAACTTGACATAAGACTACCATGTTTGAAGAAATGAGTGGGTAGTGAGCTAGCATTGAGTGGAAGAAGTGTCTGATGGTAATTGGCATGTAGATGGTAATTGGTATGGTTTGCTTCTATTATTGTATCTATAGATACAGATAAAAACCCATGGCTAATGCATAAAATGTTCAGCTAATGCAGGATTGGTGCTGCCATCATTAATTAAGCTGTGGTCTCTCAGCTTCAGATCCACACTTCTAGTCTCTTTTTTTGCGATGCTGAAATTGGGACTCTATAAACTTTCTGCTTTGCTAGCTGGAGACTTGTTAGGTTCTGCCAGCAGGGACCTCTGAAAGGAGACCAGATGGCTAGCAGGGGAAGAAAGGCCTTGCTCCTCTTTGTTTCAGCATTCTTTTCCTTTCGTTGTTACTTCAGCAGATGTTCTCCACCTTCAAGTGTCTTCCAGCACCTGTTTCTAGTTTGTATTTCCACATCCCAAGAAGGAGCCTCATCATCACTCCCCATAGAAACCAGCACTGAGCCAATACTCTTTCAGAAATCGAGGGCCCCAGCACTTCAGAGCCTCCTCCTGTCTTTCAGGTTCGGACAATCCCAAACTTTTGAGGGGAGTGAAGGGTTCTCCCAGACATACAGGAGCTAGCTGTTTCTTGTAGTTACCATTTCTGAGATACCTCAGTGTTGCCTTTGTCTTTACCATCCTTCAGTGCCCAATGAGCTAATCCTGTTAAAAGAACTAATGTCATTTTCTGACTGGTTCCCAAATATGGAAAATAAAAACTATTTTAATACTGATGTGTGCATCTTTGCTCTGCAATTTGAGGTTCTGGCTTGGTGTCCATCATGGTGGACATAAACTCCTGATCCAGTATCCTTTCCTTTGTCAACCATCTCATCCTTTGAATCTTGTGAGGAATGAGGTGCTGCTGTCAAAGATGATATCAAATTCTTTTGACAGGAGTGGACTAGGCCCTGAGTTAAACAATCAGATCTCCCCAATCTCCTGCTACAGAGATTGGTTTAGGGTTGTGCATGAGACGCAGCTAGGCTAGTCATAGTCTTCTTCGGGACTTTGTTATTAGAAATGGGGATGTTATGGTTATGTGAGAGACAAAAGTTGTAAAAACTAGCTTTACACTTACCCTCTCACATGGAATTTTCATCTACAGTAGAAGGAAATGAGAGAAGTAAAAAAGACAAAGACAGAGACAAAAAAACAAACTTTCTCTGAACACTTAGACCTAGTGATTAGACCACTGGGGCCTACTCAGGCATTTGTGTAACTTGAAACCAAAAGTTGTCTAACTAAAGTGATAGTGATGACCAAGAAAAATGTTTTTGCTGTAATGACAGAAAATATACAATTCAGAAAATATACAACAGAGTTTAATTTCATTTCTATTACTTAAAAGGCATGCAAAATGTATTACCAATATTTGGGAGACTGGTGTAGTCTTTTTGCTCAAAACTGACATCAACAGAAAATACTATGTTGGTTATTTTACATGTTTTATAGGTGTATTAATTTTTTTAATGTTTATATATATATATATTTTATTTTGAGAGAGAGAGCACAAGCAGGGGAGGAGAGAGAGAGAGAGAGAGAGAGAGAGAGAGAGAGAGAGAGAGAATCCCCAGCAGGCTGCCAGCACAGAGCCAAATTCAGGGCTTGATCCCATGAACTGAGATACCATGATCTGAGCTGAAATCAAGAGCTGGTTGCTTAACCGACTGAGCCACCCACGCACCTCTGGAGGTACACACGGGCATAGCTTGTTTATTGTGCCTCTCAGATACTGAGTTTATAAATTGAATGTTTGTAGCAACCCTACATTGAGCAAATTTATCGGCACCATTTTTCCAACAGCATTTGCTCACTTCTCGTCTCTATGTCACGTTTTCTTAATTCTCACAATATTTCTTTTCTTATTTAAAAAAATTTTTTAATGTTTATTCATCTTTGAGAGACAGAGAGATACAGAGCATGAGTGGGGAAGGGGCAGAGAGAGGGAGACACAGAATCCGAAGCAGGCTCCAGGCTCTGAGCTGTCAGCACAGAGCCTGACGCGGGGCTCAAACTCACGATTTGTGAGATCATGACCTGAGCCGAAGTTGGAGGCTCAACCGACCGAGCCACCTAGATGCTTCAATTCTCACAATATTTCAAACTTTTTCATTATTATTCTACTTGTTATGGTGATCTGTCATCAGTGATTATGACTTGCTAAAAGCTCAGATGATGGTTAGCATTTTTCAGCAATAAAGTATTTTTTAATTAAGGTACATATATTAGTTTTTAGACATAATGCTATTGCACATTTAATAGACTAAGTACAGTACCACATAAATTTTATATACACTGGGGAACCAAAACATTCATTTGACTTATTTATTGTGATATTTGCTTTATTGTGGTAGTCTAGAACTGAAAACCAGCAATATCTTCAAAGTATGATACATACTTTTTTGGGTACTGCATACACAAAAGTAATTATAAGTCAAAATTCAACCTTGCTTAAGGACACAACTAAGAGTAAAAAAACCTTGGTATCTAAGAGTAACAAATTCTGGGTTTTACATGTCTCAAATGACCCATTGCAAACCATTAAAGAATCACATCTTTTCATGTGGCAGTGTTATTCATGATAATAAACGAATTAGAACAGCTAAACCAAATTTTTAAAGCACCAAGCTTTAGAAGTCTCCCCAATATTTGAATTTTCACTCCACACACTTGTATATAGGTATTTATTATCCACCACTCCTCCTAAAAGCTGAAGATCTTCTTCCTTTTGTTTGATGGAGAACACCAGAGAGACCGAGAGCAACTCAGGGTGACATGGGATTTCTCTCCTGGGATGGAGATTTCTTTTCCTGGTTTCAGAATGGAAACTGCTCCAGCCATAAGTGGGGGTTCTTCAGGGTATGCATCCTAACAGATTTCCACATTATTTCAAAGGGAAAGACCCTGAGAAGTTAGACCTCAGTTCTGCCTGCTCTTTTAACCACTGGAAACAGAGCATCTATCTGCCAAGTGAGTTTTCATCTCACTGTAGCAGAATCTGACTGCATCTGACAGCTGCCCCTCAGAGATCTTCAACTTAAAAGCCAGAAGGGGTTCCAGCAGCCCACACTCTTTGTGTGACGTATGGTATCCAAAAGCCCAGTCCAATTCAATTCTGTCACGATTGTTACCAAGCCTATTTACACAAAGCTTGCAGTCCAATTGGCAGAAGTGATGACACATTTCTCAGTCTTGGGTTAGAAATGTGAGGATCAGATCTCTGTTTTTCAATGAATTTTCCAGTCCCCCTTCCCCCAGCACACACATATTGGAACTCTCAGATGCTTTTTCTCTTTGAGTGTATGCTAAATGTTGCTTCTGCAATTTATTTTCTGAAAAATCTTTAACAAATATTTACATATGAAATTATGAATCTGTTTGCATCCACACAACTGTGGCAGAATCAAAGATTTGAAAGATGCAATCCTGTACTATATCTTCCAACCTGGATGCCCATGCCTTCACTCTTTTTTCCCCTCCTACAATACCCAGTGACCATAAACGAAACAAAGATGACTGTATTGAGTTGGCGTGACTGAATCTTATATTTTCAGTTTATGCCATGGTCATAAAAAATAGGATTTCTCTCTAATCTTGAAGGTACTCATGCCAATTTTCTGTTCTCTAACCGGGCCGATATGAATATATTAAGTTAGTAGCTCTTTGATTTTAATTTTCACTCTCTCTGTATTTTTCTATCATCATAGGAGAGAACTCCATCTTAGCTTGAACTTACCTTCCTATCATAACAAAAAAGCATTTCTCAATGATTTTGCAATTAACTGGGTGCTTAAATTTTGGTTTGTAATCAAATAGTGTTAAGAGCTCCAACACAAAGACTTTACCGTCTATATATGCACAATCAATGAAATAGACCATATATTGCAGTTACATAAATGTTTCAAGTATTTAAAACTATATGTGAATGACCTTTACATGCATTAGGATTTTTTAATCATTGTTGTTAGGTAGATACAGCCATAATCAATCAAATTAAACTGAATAGTTTATACAATGTGTTTATTGGTACTTTGCACATAGTGCCTACCAATTTCAATTATTAATTTTACTATTATTAGTTTGTATTTAGGCTTCCTTTGAAATGATTAAAAATATAAAACCCTTACCAACAATAACAAGAATTTCTCTTCATTATAAAAATTTTATATATGAACTGTAGCTTAACTTTCATACAGCACCTTCATAGAGTTATCATAAACCTTCTCAGCATTGTACCAGGACAACTCATTCCATATAAAATATAGGAGATATATTTCAAATAATGCTTCAACTTTTATAGAATTCATTTTCCACTTTCAAAAGAAGAGTTTCTTCTAAGCATTTTGCCTTATTTTACCTATCACATTGTCTCTTTAGCTTTGCAAAATTGTCATTCTAACATCCAAGCTTAAATATTCACTTTAATGATTAAACAAATTTATGTTCTCTGTAAGCATAACAAAGCATCCACTTACCTAGAAGCTTTGTGCACAAAACGGTAGTGATATCATGAAATTTACTTAATATCAATGATACTTAAAACACATCTCTTGGCATCATCTGATTGATACGCTTTAAATACTAGAGTTAATGTGTAAAATTTTATTGAAAATAATTTCTGTCATTTGCATATTTCCTCATTTTCAAATATAAAGAATGATGAGAGGGATATTTACATATTAAAAATTGAAGTCATGGGAAGCCAGGGTGGCTCAGTCCATTAAGTGTCCGACTTCAGCTCAGGCCATGAACTTGCAGTTTGTGAGTTTAAGCCCCACATCAGGCTCTGTGCTGACAGCTCAGAGCTGGAGCCTGCTTCAGATTCTGTGTCTCCTTCTCTCTCTGTTCCTCCCATGTTTTCACTTTGACTCTCTCTCTCTCTCTCTCTCTCTCAAAAATAAATAAAGATTAGAAAGCAATTAAAAAAAAGTCATATTAATTTTGCCAATGATCTTAAACATTGATCAAATCTATATGTAATGGGATAGTTATATACATTTGAATAATTAAAGGAGAGGGAATTCAGTGAGATAGCACCAATAACAATTTATATTAGATATCATAATAGTGAAAACATAAGTGGGTGTTGAATACTGTCCTATAAAAAATGAAAACTGGGGGCGCCTGGGTGGCGCAGTCGGTTAAGCGTCCGACTTCAGCCAGGTCACGATCTCGCGGTCCGTGAGTTCAAGCCCCGCGTCAGGCTCTGGGCTGATGGCTCAGAGCCTGGAGCCTGTTTCCGATTCTGTGTCTCCCTCTCTCTCTGCCCCTTCCCCGTTCATGCTCTGTCTCTCTCTGTCCCAAAAATAAATAAACGTTGAAAAAAAAATTAAAAAAAAAATTAAAACTGTACATGTGACAGCTAAAAGAAAGGTGTATAAGTTATATCAAAGATGAAAATAATTTTTATAAATTATATTCACTGGTTTACTCTGCAGTTGGAAAGACATATTAAGTTTCAAATATATACTATTTTAGAATGTCATACTTTGATATACATAATGGAATACTACTCAGCAACAAAAAATAATGAAATCTTGCCACTTGCAACAACATGGATGGAACTAGAAGATATCATGCTAAGTGAAATAAGTCATTCAGAGAAAGACAGATATCATATGATTTCACTCATATGTGGAATTTGAGAAACTTACCAGATGACCACAGGTGAATGGAAGGAAAAAATAAGATACAAAACAGAGAGGGACACAAATCATAAAAGACTCATAAGTACAGAGAAGAGAGGATTGATAGGGGTGGGGGTTTGGGGAGGTGGAGAAAATGGGTGATGGGCAATGAGAAGGGCACTTGTTTGGGATGAGCACTGGGTGTTGTATATAAGTGATGAATCATGGGTATCTATTCCTGAAGCCAAGACTACACTATATGTTAGCTAACTTGAAAATAAAAATAAATAAATAATAAAAAAATAATAAAATGTCATACTTTGTAAGACCTGTACTTTACTTACACCATAATTTTATTTTACAACAAAAAGTTATTTCATAGAATAATTGTAATTGATTTGTCTTAATAATTTTTCTCTCAGAAAATAAGAATATTCTATTAAAATCTTGTATTTCCTTTTTTTAATCTTTTATATATTCATGAGTGTACTCAAACTATGTCTGAACATGTTTTTATTTGAAAGAATTCCTGTTATAACACATTGTATTTTGGTCACATTTGATTACCACTTTCATAAACTACATGACTGAGCACTTTTCCTAGTATATTATTCCAAATACAGATGAGATTCTTGGTCATCTATAGTATAATATGAATTAATTTCCCTTTATATCCTATGTAGCTGTCCTTCTTAAGCTAGGGTAGCTATTTCCTCACAAGAAAATGAATTCAGTTCAGAATTATATTGAAAAAAATAATGCATAAAAGGAAAAATCTATTTATATAGACTGCATAATTCAGTACTTGGAAGTCACACAAATTTTTGGACACATATAAACAGATGCCTTTGCTTTTTATTTATTCAAAACTATGGAGATCAATAGGGAAAACAGAGCCATTCATCTAATTAATGGGATATTTGTGAATTCAAAATTATAATAAATTCTGGGACTTCAAATACTCTTTAAAACTTCACATATTCCATAAGAAAGAGAAAAGTTAGGATAATTATATTTACTGTTTGCATTTTAATTATTATGCCATCATATTTATGAAAATAATCAAGAGTATGTAGTGGAAAACCACTGTTATCTTTGTTGCACCTTGGGCTGTGTAGACATTAAAAAATATGACTCTAATAACTACAGAAACACTGACTTAGAAATATTTAAGAATCTCAGAAAAATCGTTTTGAATTGCTGCTATAAACTACAACTTTTGTCTAAAGAGTAAACCAATTTAATACTAGAGGGAACAAAGAGACTGGATATAAAACTATAGCAGTTGCCCAGAAGTGGTAAAATTGGGGAAAAATTAAATAAGCTATAAGTATTACTCAAAAAATGATGGAATTTTAATCTCTTTTTGTGAATCCCGAAGTTGTACAGGATGGCAGTAGATTATAATTTAGGATTAAAAGAAATTAGAATTGGAGGTCTACATCTATTCCTACCCTTGGACAACTGACAGCAAATACTTCATTCTTGGAATATAAGGAGGAAGGATAAAAATGGATAAGAAATATCATTGCAAACATTTCTATATTTATAGTATAGTGTCAGTAACATTACCATAAATGCATATATTTTCATAAAATAAAATATCTGTAGATAATATAATTGTCTTTACTGAACATTTCATGTTAAAAAAATAATGAATCACCAAGCTAAAATCCCCAAATTAATAATTATGTCAATAAAAAATAAAAAACTGGTCTAGGGAAACAAATCACTTCCCACTCATGGTTGCTAATATTTTACATCTACCCATCAGTAACAATCTCAATAAAAATAATAGAATATACATAAATATATTTATCTTAAATTATTTCAAAAATCGACTATATTTTTGTAGCATCACTAGACATACTTTTAATGTTTATTTATTTTTAAGAGAAAGAGAGAGACAGAGCATGAGTTGGGGGGGTTGCAGAGAGAGAGATGGAGACACAGAATCCTAAGCAGGCTCCAGGCTCTGGGTTGTCATCTCAGAGCCCGATGCGGGGCTCACTCTCACAAACCATGAGATCATGACCTGAGCCGAGGTCAGACACTTAACTGACTGAGCCACCCAGGTGCCCCACTTAGACATACTTTTAAATGTAAGTTATCCCTCATGACTCTTATAGAGACAAATATTTTTCACAGTTTAACTATTTCTACTAATATTTATATAGATACTAATAACTAAAAGGTTTTTTTATTTTTCTAATTTTTTAACCCCAATCTATTGACTTCTTAATACAGATGATGAGACAGTATTTAGCTCTCATTTGTGGTCCACGTTTTATGCAAAGACATGCACAAATATGCAAACAAACATAAGAGCTTAAATCCTCCCAAGTCTATATTGTACCAAATGTATTCTATCATTTTTTTGAATAATTGAGAATGATATTATTTAATTTTTGTAAAGGTTATTTTCAGGTAACCTGTATAGTGTAACATAATATTTCCTTTATTTAATAATTTTCTAGTTGGAATTTATTTATAATATTTTGCTATTGGAGTTGATAACTCCATTTATGTTTTCATTTAGTTTATCCTCTTATTCATCCTCAAAATCTTTAGCAGAAGTTTAAACTCCTCTAATTCCCCTCCACATTTACGTCCCCATTGAGCTAGTATTCCTTAAATCCTTTATTTTCTGCAATTTGAATTGGCTTCCTGGCATGTTGCATGAATGTGTTAGTAATGTTTCCTTTCTCTAATTTCCTGGGAACTCCCTTCATTAATGTTTTGGGTTGGACCATCTAATTCTTGGCTCTCATGTCTTTCTTTTCCATAGGAGAAAATCCAACTGGAGTATGTTGGAAAACAAATGAATCATTAACCGAATTTCTACATAATAGTCTGGAAGATAGTAAAGGAGGACGCCATGATGGAAGAACACATAGTGGCAGTTTAATATACTGACACTGTCCTCTTTCTTAATATAATTGATAAGAATTTGAGGATTATTTAATTATTGATTGTTTTTTTAAATTTTTTTTTCAACGTTTTATTTATTTTTGGGACAGAGAGAGACAGAGCATGAACGGGGGAGGGGCAGAGAGAGAGGGAGACACAGAATCGGAAACAGGCTCCAGGCTCTGAGCCATCAGCCCAGAGCCCGACGCGGGCTCAAACTCACGGACCGCGAGATCGTGACCTGGCTGAAGTCGGACGCTTAACCGACTGCGCCACCCAGGCGCTCCAATTATTAATTGTTAAACTGTACACATACATGTATATATTTAGTTTACCTTTTAAATAATTAATATATTTTGCAATTTTTTAAACAAAATTCACCAAGCATTTAATTCAGACTATGTCAGAGAACCTGAAATATAGGGAATTTGGTACTCTGTATTACATGTGCTTTCTTCCAGAAATGGAGGGATACAATAGCTTCTCAAATTCTGATCATGTATCTGGCATTAGGGAAGAAAATAAAGTGGCAGTGTCCTAAATTTAGTGCTTTTGAAATGGGTTCAAACTTATGTGATTCTCAAATTAAAATAGACTGCTACATATCTAGGATGTTCTATATAAACCTACTGAAAACCACAAATCAAAAACCAATAATAGATATGCAAAAAATAAAGAGAAAGGAATTCATGTATATTACTAAAGAAAATTAGCAAACCATGAAAGAAGAGAACAAGAACAGAGAAGGAGTACAAAAAAACCATAAAACAGGTAACAAAATAGCAAGTACATACCTATCAATAATTAAATGTAAATAAACTGTTTAAATAAAAGGCATGGGGTGATAAAATGGATAAAAAGCAAGACACATCTATATGCTGCCTATAATAGGCTCATTTTATACCTAAAGACACATGCAGATTGAAAAGTGAAGGGATGGAAAAGCATTTATCATGCAAATTGAAGTGAAAATAAAGCTGGGGTAGCAATACTTACATCAAACAAAATAGACTTTAAAAATTTTTTTTTTCAATGTTTATTTATTTTTGGAACAGAGAGAGACAGAGTATGAATGGGGGAGGGGCAGAGAGAGAGGGAGATGCAGAATCGGAAACAGGCTCCAGGCTCTGAGCCATCAGCCCAGAGCCCGACGCGGGGCTCGAACTCACGGACCGCGAGATCGTGACCTGGCTGAAGTCGGACGCTTAACCGACTGCGCCACCCAGGCGCCCCAAAATAGACTTTAAAACAAAGACTAACAAGAGACAAAAAAGAACAGCTTATAACTATAAAGGGAACAATCCAGTAGAATATATAATAATTATAAATATTTATGCACCCAACATGGATCACCAAAATACATAAAGTAGCTGTTAACAAACATAAAGGAAGTAATCAATAGTTCTACAATAATAGTAGGAGATTTTCACACCCCACTTACATCAATAGAAAGATCACTTAAAAAGAAAATCAACAAGGAAGCAGTAGCTTTGAATATAACATTGGACCAGATGGATCTAAAAGATATATTCACAACATTTCATTCTAAAATAGCAGAATATACATTCTTTTCAAGTGCACATGAATCATTCCCCAGAACAGATCACATTTTAAGCTACAAAACAAGTCTCAACAAATTAAAAAAGACTGAAGTCATACCATGTATTGTTTCTAACCACAAAGCTATGAAACTAGAAATCAAAAGGAAGAAAAAAAAATCTAGAAAGAACACAAATACATGGTAGTTACATAACAAGCTACTAAAAAATGAATGGGTCAGCCAAGAAATCAAAAAGAAAATAAAAACATACATGGAGACAAATGAAAACACATGGTCCAAAATCTTTGGGATGTGGCAAAAACTGTTCTAAGAGGAAATTTTATAGCAATACAGGCCTACCTCAAGTTGCAAGAAAAGTCTCGATTAAGCAACCTCACCTTATACCTAAAGGAACAAGAAAAAGAGGACAAACAAAACCCAAAGCCAGTAGAAGAAAGCAAATAATAAATACTAGAGCAGAAATAAATGAAATAGAAGCGGAAAAAGAAAAATACAACAGTTTAATAAAACCAGGATCTGGTTCTTTGAAAAGATCAAAAAATTTTTTAAACTTTAGCCAGATTCATCAAAAAGAAAAAGAAAGAAAGAGAGAGAGTGGACTCAAATAAACAAACTGAAAATGAAAGAAGAGAAAATAACAACTGATGCCCAGAATTACAATGGGTAAGAGATTACGAAAAACTATATGCCAATGAATTGGACAACCTGGAAGAAAAATGTATAAATTCCTAGAAACATATAACCTCTGAAAATTGAATCAAGAAAAAACAGAAAATTTGAATGGACTGATTACCAGCAATAAAGCTGAATTAATAATCAAAAAATTCCTTACAAACAAAAGTCCAGGACCAGATGGCTTCACAGGTAAATTCTACCAGACATTTAAAGGAGAGTTAATACCTATTCTTCTCAAGCTCTTTCAAAAAGTAGAAGAGGAAGGAAAGCTTTCAAATTCACTCTATGAGGCAAGCATTACTCTGATACCAAAACCAAAAAAGACATACAAAAAAAGAGAACTACAAGCCAATACCTCTGATGACCACAGATGCAAAAATCCTTAACAAAATATTAGCAAACCAAGTCTAACAATACGTTACAAAAAATCATTCACTATGATCCAGTGGTGTTTACCCCTGGGATGCAAGAGTGGTTCAATATTCACAAATCAATCAACCTGATACCTGACATCAACAAGAGAAAGGATAAAAGCAGTATGATAATTTCAATAGATACAGAAAAAGATCTGAAAAAGTACAATATCCATTCATGATAAAAATCCTCAAAGAAGTAGAACTTTCATTATTTACAGATGGCATGGTACTATATAGAGAAGATCCTGAAGACTCCACAGAAAAGCTACTAGAACTGATAAGTGTTTGGTCACAGTATACAAAATCAAAATACAGAATTTTTTTACATTTCTATACACTAATAATGAAGCAGGGGGAAGAGAAACTAAGAAAATGGCACCAAACATAATAAAATGCCTATGAATAAACTTAACCAAGAAGATGAGAGACGTGTATCCTGAAAACTATAAAACACTGGTGAAAGAAATGGAAGACAACACAAACAACATGGAGAGATATTCTAAGCTCATGGATTAGAAGAATATTGTTAAAGTGTCCATCCTACCCGAAACCATCTGTAGACTTAATAAAAACCCTATCAAAATATCAACAGTATTTTTCACAAAACTAGGAGAAATAATCCTAAAATCGGTATGGAACCACAAAAGACCCCTAATAGCTAAAGTCATCTTGAAAGAGAACAAAACTGAAGGCATCACTATCCCAGATTTCAAACCGTACAACAAAGCTACAATAAAACAGCATGGTTCTGGCACAAAAATAGACACATAGATCAATAGAACAGAGAGCCCCAAAATAAACTCACACTTATGTCATCAATTAATCTTTGACAAAGGAAGCAAAATACTATGAGTAAAAGATCGTCTTTTTAAAAACTGGTGCTGGTAAAACTGGACAGCTACGTGCAAAAGAATGAAACTGGACTACTTTCTTATACCATATAAAGAAATAAACTCAAAATGGATTAAAGACCTAAATGTGAGACCCAAAACCATAAAAATCCTAGAAGAGAGCACAGGCAGTAACTTCTCCCACACTGGCAGCAGAAATGTTTTTCTAGATATGGCCTCTCAGGCAAGGGAAACATGAGCAAAAATAAACTATTGGGATGACATTAAAAAAAAAAAAAGGTTTTGTGAAACAAAGGAAAAAAAAATCAACAAAACTAAAAGACAATCTACTGAATGTGAGAAGATATTTGCAAATGATATATCCAATATAGGATTAGTATCCAAAATATATAAAGAACTTCTACAATTCAACTTCCAATTACAAATGGACAGAAGAAATGAACAGACAGGTCTCCAAAGAAGGCGTACAGGTGGCCAACAGACACATGAAAAAATGCTCAACATCACTAATCACCAGGGAAATGTAAATTAAAACAACCTGTAAATGTAAATGTAAGTGTAAATGTAAATGTAAATGTAAATGTAAATGTAAATGTAAATGTAAATTAAAACAATTCCTGACAATTGTCGGGATGGCTAAAAAAAAAAACAAAAAAACAAAAACAAAAAACACTAAGAAACAGCAAGTGTAGGCAATGACGTGGAGAGAAAGGGACCCTCTTCACTGTGAGTGGGAATGTAAGTTCATGTGGAGAAATTAAAATTAGATCTACTCTATGATCCTGTAATCACACAACTGGGTATTTACCCAAAAGGTGCAAAAACACTAATTCAAAAAAATATATATGCACCCTTATGTGGGTAGCAGCATTATTTACAATAGTTAAATTGTCAGAGCACCCCAAGTGTCCATGGATAGATGCATAGATAAAAAAGATCTGGTGTATATGTATCAATGGGTTATTATTCAGCCATAAAAAGGAATGAAATCTTGCCTTTTGCAACAACATGGTTGGATCTAGAGGGTATAATGCTAAGTGAAATAAGTCAATCAAAGACAAATACCACATGATTTCATTTATATGTGGAATTTAAGAAACAAAATGAACAAAGGAGAAAAAGACAAAAAAAAAACCTCTTAAAAATAGGAAACAAACATGATTACCAGAGGGGTGTGGGTGAGGGGTAAGTGAACTAGGTGAAGGGGATTAAGAGTACACTTAACATGATGAGTTCTGAGTAAGAATGAATGAATGAATGAATGAATGAATGGATGAATATTTTAAAAAATGCCTTTCATCTTTGGCTTACAGACTTTTATGTTATTAATTAATTAAAATATGTTATTTTAATTATTTGGGGATATAAAGAGAAAGCAAAAGAAACTAAGCTAATTCTGTTTGGAATATGTAAGCCCTTAGAACATAGTTGGATTCAAGAGTTTGTATACCAACCCATACTAACATAATACAATTAAATTAATCAAACACAGCATAACATTTTATTGAAGCCATCTATTCTATGGTATTTTGTTATAGCAGCCTAAACCTAAAAAGACTAATATAACATTTTTTCCCTGAATGTGAATCATAACAGAATATTATTATGGATTTTTGAAAGTATTTCTTTATTATTGTTAATAATGTTTGATGCTGGGATTTTTTTCATTTGTAAAAATGTTAATGTATATTTCTAGCTGCAACACTTATATAAGTCAAATCTATTTACTAGTGAGTGGTAACAATTTGAATTTAGGCCCTGGATCCTCTTAATCTGTACCCCATCCCTTTATACTACTTAGATTCACATATATTGGTAACCATGTGCTTAATTATGAATTACATTAAGTTTAACAATCAACTAAAAACTGTGGCCACTCTCCAGAGCCTCTCAGTAAACCTAACAGAAGTGTTTTGGTGAGAAGTCAGAAGGTGATGGTTAAATAAGTAAAATGGTGCAGGTTATAGACAAACATACATGCCAGGTTATTGAATAATAATGCTAAATAATTTCTTTTTCTCCACCGTCTTGTGGTCTCTTTTTAATCCAGAATTTTTTCTGTAGTTCTTGGGAAGATTTAATTTTACCTCTAGTACTAAGAAAAAAAAAAAAAAAAGAAGTATACTATGTCAAGATGTTATTCCCTCCCTAAAAAACAATTAATGTGGTAAGTCAAGCTTTTCTAATTATGTTTAGTATCAAGATAATTTATTTTGGTTACTCAGGAATGAAATTCAAAAATTAAAGTTGAGTGAGAATGGGAATGAAAATCATGCTTCCCTCCCCAAGCAAGCTCCCCACATCTTATTCCCACTTTCAAGTCAAAGCCAGAAAGGTAGGAGCAAGCAGAAAGGGTGTGTTAGTTTCTCCAGGCTGCTGTAACAAAATATCACAAACTCTGTGGCTTAAAATGACAGGAGTTTATTTTTCTACAGTTCTAGAGACTAGAAAGGGCTGTGATCCCTCACAGGGCTCTAGGGGAAAACCAGCTTCTCAGTGGCTGCTGGCTCCAGGAGTCCCTGGGCTGAAACCACATCACTACAATCTCTGCCTCCCTGGTTATCTTGCTTCCTTCCTTCCCTGAGTCTTTCAAAGCACCTTGCCTTTCTCTTTATAAGGTCTGTGTAATTGTATTTAGGTCCTACTGAGCCAATACAAGGGAATCTCCTCACCTCAAAATCCTTACTTTATTACATTTGCAAAGATCCTTTTCCAAAGAACATTTACAAGTTCCATGGATTAAGACTTAATATCTCTGGCCATTATTCAAAGGGGCTTTATTTTGTTTTGTTTTGTTTTGTTATCTTGTAATCTTAAAAAGTGAGATCTCTCTTGGGGCGCCTGGGTGGCGCAGTCGGTTAAGCGTCCGACTTCAGCCAGGTCACGATCTTGCCGTCCGGGAGTTCGAGCCCCGCGTCAGGCTCTGGGCTGATGGCTCAGAGCCTGGAGCCTGTTTCCGATTCTGTGTCTCCCTCTCTCTCTGCCCCTCCCCCGTTCATGCTCTGTCTCTCTCTGTCCCAAAAATAAATAAACGTTGAAAAAAAAAAAAAAAGTGAGATCTCTCAAAGTAGGCATACACATAAGTGTTTATAGCAGTGACAACAAACTGGAAACAACAGCAATGTCCATTAAGAGAATGGATAGGGATGCCTGGGTGGCTCAGCCAGTTAAGCATCCGACTCTTAAATTCCGCTCAGGTCATGATCTAACAGTTTGTGGGTTTGAGCCCCACATCAGGCTATGCACTGCCAGTGCTAAGCCTGCTTTGGGATTTTCTCTCCCTATCCCTACCATGTGCTCTCTTTCTGTCTCTCTCAATAAATAAACCTTTTTGTTTGAGAGAACATTCTAGAATTATAGAAATATCCTATATTTTGATAAGGTGTGGATTAAATGGGAATATACATTTGTCAAAACTCATATAACTGTATATTTAAGATCTGTGAATTTATGATACATAATTATGCATCAATTAAAAGGGGAGGAGCAAGGGCTGAACAGAGAGAAGCAGTACCCATCATCCCACTTTCACTGCAAAATAAATCTTAGGCTTTGTGCCTCTGTGGATATTCCCCACACTCCACACTCTGAAACATGTTCTCTGGCATATGATCAAAAACACAATCACCATGACAATCAAAAAATACATCTGAATTTCTCAGTCTTTACTCAACATTTCACTTGCTTCTTTTCTAATTGCTAAATCTCCAAAATATTCCAAGAAGACATATTCTATTATTTTTATTGCTGGCAGTTTATAACACTACTGGTTAGCCAGTGGATGCCTAGAGTTTATATGGTCTGTTTACAATTGATTGGAAGCAAACCATGACCTCACTCCCGCATAATACCCTGGTAAATTGAGAGTCGCCCTGGTTGTCTCATTTCATCCTTCTCCTCATATATCCTACAGAATTTACATAAAACTCCTATAGATTTCCACTTCATAAAATTATGCTTTCATGTCTTTGTACACAAATGTATACCTCCACTCCCTTCCAGGTCACCTTAATCCAATGACCCAGAATATGTCTTTCATTTTCTTTCATTTATTTTCATCATATGATTTTCAATTTGGATTTAACATGTTGTCAAGTGACCTTTATTTTTTTTTCCCCTGGCACTGGTTAAACCAGATTCCTTTGTGTATAGTATCATTCTACTTGCTATCACCAGAATTGTTGAGATGTTTATTTATACTAGACAAATTGTGGCCTTATTCTCTTTTTAACAAAAAACTAGATAAAAAGAGAACTACACTGTTTTGAAAGAAAAAGAGGAAAGACCACCAATAACAAAAGAATACTAAGAAATTTAGAGTACATTGTTTTTTTTTTTTTTAAAGGTGAATGGTGAATAAGATTCAGATAGGTACTAGGAAATAACTCTGGCAACAGCAAGAGCATGAAAATTATTCTCTAAAATTGTGTGGAGGGTGGGAGATTAGGAGTGAATAACTGATAGAAATTTGGTTTGAATTGCTCACCATCAATGTTTTAGGGGAGGATTTGCAGACCCACCTCCCCATTAATTGCAGCAACATAAAATCTATGTGAGCTAAATTACACACTGAGGATAGTCTACAGGGATTTAGTTGGGTTAGTAAGTGTCAACTTCCTGGGACTATGAAATAAGCTGGAAATAATTTGCCAAGAAGTTTCTTGAATATGAAGTGGCTTTAATGAGATAGGTTGATGAGTAAATGAACCAGAAAATTGAGGGCTAAATTTTCCTTACATTTCAGACATATTTGCAGTGATGGTAAGGTCAAAACATTTGGATTATAATTTGAGAACCATCACCTCTTGAGGTAAAGACTATTTAACCAAGTCATTGTCAGCACTAAAATAAAACACAAATCCCACTGACTCAACTGTAGAGCTCACATCTGAGAAAGGAAGACTGAACCATAGTGCTGCACATATTATTCAAATGCATAGATCAGCAGCAATATTCCAAGACTGAGGTGTGCAGAAAATCACGTCTACTACTAATCAAGTATGCAAATCATTTTAAGTAAAAGTGAGTGAATTTAAAGTTCTTTTTATAAAGCATCATATACATTTTTCTGAAATAGAATTATAAGGAGCACAGATATTTACAGATAATTGGAAGACTCTCTCATCACTGCCAAGATTGTGTGTTGTTAATGATTGCTGTGATCACAAATTATTATAGTGTTTTACTTTCTTGAACATATTTTTTTTAATGACAATATAAGCATACATCCAGAGCAACGGATTGCCCTTGTAAATGTCATTTATATACTATAATATATACACATATAATATTTATACTTGTATTTTATATATTATATATTGTAAATGTGGTATATGTACAATGTATATTTATATATTGTATATACATTATATATTGTACATGTAGTATATTTACCATATATATGTATATATACATACATATACTATACATATATGCCTAGTATATATAGTATATATATAGTATATACATATATATTTGCCATATATATGTATATATACATACATATACTATACATATATGCATAGTATATATAGTATATAAGAAATGAGAGATAAGCCATGGACACTGACTCTTCCACCTGAAGCCACCCACTCTATTTTCCACAAAACTGTACCAAATACATGAAATAACAGTTTTCATGAGGATGTTGAAAAAAATCCAAATGATATGTTCCTTCCAAATTATTTATTTACTTATTTACTTCTGATAATGCTCGATGATTTTTCCCATCAGTCAGACATTTTATATTCATGTTTGATTACTCATTGTACTATAATACAGAAATATAGCTTTTATTTGCAACATAAATCTGCGTTTTATCATCTTCTGCTTTCCTTCCAGTCGACATTTTCAGTGTGTAAAACTAATCTCTTCACCATTTGTGTCTCTTCCACGCTCTAGCGGAGCAAAGAGTAAGATTTAGAGATTGCTCACCTAAACTCCAAGTTTACTATCAGGTAACTTTAAGAAGAACCTGTCCTCTAAAATAGAATCCTGCCTTTCCTCTGGCACATTTGCCTTCGTTCCTGAATTTAAATTCCTACTGGAGAAGCATGAAGATGAATGTTTTCTGGGTGGAAACACAAGGATGTGAAAGGGAAGTACACATCCTATATATCAATTTTACCTTTTGGAAGGTTTTATTTGGCTCTCTGCACAATTTATCTGCTGCAGAAAAGGAACAACTGAAAAAAGAATGTTTTAAATTTTTCAAAATAAAAAGTTCAGGCCGAGGTATTCTCTAATTTTGAATTTTATTTTGCAAATACAAACATTTACTCAGTCTTTCCTAATTTGTGACTTATCATGTTGACTTTATCAGAGTTCTTTTTTCATATTTTTTAGTAGAAATAATAAAAAAACAATAAAAATAATCATGGATTATTATACTAATAACAGTAATTAAAAATATAAACATATTCTTTCAAACCTTTAACCCTTATAAATTCTAATATGGCATGAGTGACATATACATTAAAATAATTTTTTCCACCAAATTGATAATTAAAAATTCATTGATATCTTGCATATTAGAGTATTTAAATTTAATTTGATTTTAATTTTAATTTAATTTTATTTTATTATTCTGAGAGAGAGTGCAAGCAGAGAGGGACAGAGGGGGAGAGAATTTCAAACAGACTCCACGCCTAGTTCAGAGACCCACATGGGGCTTGATCTTACAACAATGAGATCATGACCTGAGTCCAAATCAAGAGTCAGATGTTCAACCAACTGAGCCACCCAGGTGCCCTTAGAGTATTTCAATTCATTGAGTCAATATTATAGCCAAGTTTCATTAAGATGGAAGAGATTAGTATTTCAAATCTGCTCACATATAACATTTAAGTTATATTTTACTTTCAAACCATAACACTTAAGTGAGAAAAAGGGAGAGGGAGATATTGGTAGACTTGCAAAAGAAGTATCTATTACTAATACAAAGCAAATGTGTTAGGGAAGAAATTAATACTTTCCTTTGCATTGAAAATAACAATACACACCATAAAGTACATGTCTACATAGCAATAAATAAAGGCTTCCAGGTGAAAATATGTCATAGTTATCGAAACTTTCTTATTTAATTATTAATTGTTATATCAGTCTGGATGCTTTAACTGTAAATAACAGAAAGTCCAGCCAGAAATGTTTTAAAAATTATTAGCTTCTGTAACAGGAAATCCAGAAAAAGGCATTTGTCATGGATTCAAGAGTTTAATGATATCATCAGGGACTTTAATTCTTTCCTTCCCTTTGCCCTATTCTTCACCGTGTTGGCTTCATCTTAAGGCTGGTTACCCTTGGGGTCATATAAAGGCTCTTACCAGCATGTGAGAATATGCCTCCTTACTAACATCCAATGGAAGGAAGCCTCTCCCTCACCAAGGAATGTGGTCCTTTCCCCAAGTCTGAACAGCCAGGATTTCAATAACCAGGAGAATGGCTTATGGTCACTGATTTAAACAAATCATGAACCACCATTAAAACTGAAGATGGAGTCAGCTTCTCCAAAATGAAATGGCTGATTAGTTATTAAAGTCTGAACAAATCTAGGTTTGGTTATGAAGAAAGTAAAGAATAGATTCAAGCTAGGCAAATAATGCTTTCTACAATTGTGAGCTTCTTTCTGCTGAGTGATCTTAAGTATATTCCTTATTACTCCCTCATCATAGCACCAGAATGAGAGCTCACACTAGTTTGGTACTTAACAGATGTTTCCTTGTCCTGCCTGATGGTAAATTTGGAGGAAGCATTCCTGCTATAGATAAGAATTGAGGAAGAACTGAGTAGTGAAGAGTAAATTTTAAAATGCTAGCTAAAATTGATTTGTTACCTTGGATTTAATAATGGCCATGCTGGTCACAATCAAAATATGTATGAGAAGCTTAGAAAAATGACATGGTTCAGTCTCATAGAGATGCTGTGGGCCATGAAACATAACCTGTGCATTAAATAATAATTTCAACATACATCAAATCCTTTCCTTACACTTGTTCACCTTCGTGATCTCATGGCTCACTTGGAGCAGCGGCTCACTGGCATTGCCCACCATCATGGGAGAATATTGAATTGCATCTCACTAGCCTAGGAAAAGACTAGAATTCCAAATTCAAAGTACAATATCTACTGAGTATGTATCATTCAGTAGATTCACTTCTGCACTGTCATAAAGTTGAAAAATCATTAAGTAAATCATGGACCATCAGTACTCCATTATCACTGTCCAGAAATGTTGGTCTTTCAATTCAGAAATGTTGGTCACTGTTTTGAAGATGGGAAGGACAACCCATACTTTTACATTAGTTTTTTTTTGTTTTGTTTTTATAACAAAATAATTAAAGGGGAATTTAACTGCAAGAATGTGAATCACCAAAAAATTAGTTCAATTCTCCCTATTTACCAAACAGTTTATCCCTAAATAATGAAAGCAGATGAAATTTCTGAACCACTATAAGTATTATGGTATGAATTTTGCAGAATGGGCATTGTGTCATATTAGTGGAAATTATCTAATTAGCATATACGTACTCTCATAACCACATATTTTGTTTTATTCTCTTTTTCCTTTATTTATTTTTTATTTTTTTAATTTTTATTTTAGAGAGAGAGGGTGTGTGAGTATGGGAGAGGGACAGAGGAGAGGGGGGAGAATCTAAAGCAGGCTCCACACTCGGGGTGAAGCCAGATGCAAGGCCCGTTCCCACAACCCTGGGATCATGACCTGAGCTGAAATCAAGAGTTGGCCGCTCAACCAACTGAGCCATCCAGGCACCTCATCTTTTTTCCTTTTAAATGACAACACTCAATGCTGATGACAGGGAGGAGAGAGTGCACTGTAGGACAGGCACTCTCATACACAGCTACTGGAGGCGTGAGACTGTTTCTAGATTAGAGCCTTAAATTGCTTGTATCTTTTGATCCTGCACTGACACTCCTCTGAGTCCAACTTAAATAAAAAAAAAAAAAAAATATATATATATATATATATATATATATATATATATATATATACAATGCAGAAAGACAAGTCTACATTTTTCCCAATGCCATTCATAAGTATAAATTATTTGAATAATCTAAATATATAATGTCAAATATATGACTTCAAAGCTAATGAGTAAATAAATTCTAGTTCATTCATGGAATAGAATAGAACCTAGCTATCAAAAATGCTATATACAACAACATTCAGGATGGCACAGCCAGGAGAGGAAAATAACCCGAGTCTTTCATATTATTGAGCTCATAACTCACCCAAATATTAACATGTCCTGCTTGGACTTTTTGCTTTGTGAGCTAATACATTTCCTGTTTTGTCTGAATCAATTTTAATTAGAATTTGTAGATACTTTCAGCCTAAATTATTTTACCTAATTTATAGACCTAATTCAATAGTGTATTAGAAAAATAGCACATTGTAACCAATGGATTTACCCAAGAAATTAAGAAGGTTTCATCATTTAAAATTATAAATACCGGGGCGCCTGGGTGGCGCAGTCGGTTAAGCGTCCGACTTCAGCCAGGTCACGATCTCGCGGTCCGTGAGTTCGAGCCCCGTGTCAGGCTCTGGGCTGATGGCTCAGAGCCTGGAGCCTGTTTCCAATTCTGTGTCTCCCTCTCTCTCTGCCCCTCCCCCATTCATGCTCTGTCTCTCTCTGTCCCAAAAATAAATAAACGTTGAAAAAAAATTTAAAAATAAAATTATAAATATTTACTAATTCTCTAGATTAAATGAGTTATATATATATATATATATATATATATATATATATATATATGGTTATCTAACATGTTAAGTTTGCAAATAATTATTAGAGGTTCATTTCTTAATAAAAAATTATCATAGTAAGCTATATATAAAAGAAAATTTCCTTAATATGATGAAGATACACCTACAATAAATATTAGAAATATTTTGTAACATTTTAATAGTTTCTAGTTTTCTAATAGTTTCAGGCATAATATTTGGAAGTTTGGAACAAAACAAAGATGTCTGCTATTACTTCTACTTTTCAATGCTGTTTTTTTAACACCACCACTTAATAAGTAAGAGAAATAGAGTTGCAAAAACTATTGTCTTTATGTGATATGATTTTGAAGTTAATCAAATGAAAAATAACAGCAAGATGAATCAGGAAGTAGAGCTAGGTGTATAGACAGAAATACTTAAAACAAATATAGCAAAAAAATCAATGAATTAATTCATGAAATGTGTGTGTGGTGGGTGCTGCGGTTTCTTACATCCCAATAGCAATAAAACTATAGTATAGTTTTGACCTACAAAAATATGTGTTTAAGGTCTATATAAAATGTATTTATTGCTGTTAACATATGGGTCTAAAAAAGAATCTGAGGTAAAAATGGAAAGATATGTTATGTCCTATAAAAGGAAGAACTAACAGTGTAAGATATCTTCTCTCCCCAAATTAACTTTTAAATTAATGTCTTCCCAAACTAAATCTCTGTGGGTGGAACTGATGAATCACTACCTTGTATACCTGAAACCAATATGATGCTATATGTTAACTAACTGGAATTAAAATAAACACTTAACAGAAGCTCTGTGGGAAACTGAAACACTGATTCTAAAGTTCATCTACTACAAAGATGCAAGGAGAGTTGTTTTTTTTTAAGTAAAAATTATGTTAAATATAAAAAGTAATAGAAGACAAATGTGTCACCATGTTAAAATTTAATAATCATGGGGTAGCAGGAGAATGGATGAGTCTCATTTTTTTCCTTAAATTTAGATTATCTGCAATAGACAGCTGCTATTTTCAATTAAAATATTATTAAATATGTCTTTTTCTAAAATAGATACAGGTTCAACAAATAACAAAAATAATTTAATGTAAACACAAAATAACTTTATAATGAATTGTACTGTAAAATATTGTCAAGCATTAAAATTAGGTACCATATATAGAGCACCTACTCTTTGTCAGACATGCCTTTACATTGATACCATACTCTGCTAACATTGCAATGCTCAGATTTTTTTTTACATAGAAAAAATTATAGATTTGACTATTTTAGGAATTATTTCAAGTTTATAAGAAGTTATATCAAAACACATCCACATTAATGAATAATTAGTACTTTCTTTGAAAGTGCAGCTTTACAAAACGAATTATTCAGAGTTTATTAACATATTTCTTAAACTCTACAAACATTTCATGTGTGGATAATTTGTATAAATGAAAATAAATCATGAAATTAATTCAAAATGAGGTCATATATAATGAGAAAGCTTATTCATATTATTTAAAACTCCCTCTGTTTTCTATTACAGATAAACCTTCAAATATTTTGCTCATTAAACACTTTGGACCACATTTTACTACTAAGAATTTCAAAATAACTGGTTGCATTACATCGATATAAATAAAAATGAGATATCCCTTTCTTTCTTCTTTACCACCAAGTAATAGCCTTAAAGAAATAAATAAGTGAAGAAAATCTTACTGTATGAAAATAAGAAAGAAAGACACGTATGTTTAAGGGACAAAGGTAAAAAGCACACAGTTATAAAATCTGCAGTTTTTAAAGATGTAAATTAACAGGATAAACCTAATACCAAAACTGAAATGAGCAGAGACAATGGGCTATGAACAACAGGCAAGGGGCACTGAACTGTTCAGATGATTAAGGTTTATCTATTTTTTTTTCCCTAATTATATATCAATCTGACCTCAGGGTCTGGTCCAGTTCCCTTGGCCAGCTATGAGATTTGTTTTCAGATATTCCAAGGGGGCATCAGGGGTTTCTGAAAGCATCAGAGGACAATGTCAGTGTCAAGAGCCAATAGAATCTATCATAGCTGAATTATGTTGCAAGATCTAGGAAACATGATACTAACAAGAGCTGAAATAGTCAGCAAGTGGGATCAGATGCTCAGATTGAATAATCCCTGTATTTTACCCTATCATCCTAGGAGAAGGTGAGCATCTCCTAGGCAGAACCAGCAAACTCCTGAACACTGATTCTGAGTCAAAGTTGTGTAAGGCTAAAATCTCAAAAATATTTATCTGAAGACATGAAATTAAACATCAGGAACATAGGTCAGAGGCCAGGAAATCCCTCGTGCTTATTATTATTTTTTTTCATACCTTTGTGGATTATATATGGACCTGTGGTAAAAAAAAAAAAAAAAAAAAAAAAAAAAATTAAAGCCAGTGAGAACTCACACCTGTTTCAGCCACCAATCATGAGGTGCTTACCTGAAAACTATGAATAAGTCATTTGTTGAGACTATGGCGTTGTAGTGACAAAGTTTTGACTGAATACTATTGGAGGCGGCAGACATATAAAATACCTAAATTTGTTAATTTATTCAAACGTTCAGTCTTCATCCTCATTAACGCAACAAGTATTTTTCAAGCACCTATTGTGGTGCTTGGCTCTGGGAATACAGCTGAGAAACAAGGAAGCAATATTCCTCCTTACAGAAAAATCTAGAGGCAGTTTGCAAAAATAAGCAAGCAATTGAATTAAATAATAATATTTGTAATGACAGGAGACACCAATACTAGACTGGTAAATCTTTCTAGAAAAGTTGATAGGTGATGTAACACCTGTGATATGAATGTTGGAGACCATGAGCCAGGCAAAATGTGTTTTCGTTTGTAATGGGGGTTAGAGGGGGACAAAGAGATTTGTCATCAGAGGTATTGGATGCAGACTGAAGATGACATCTAAAGTCCCAGACATAAAAGTGTGTGCGGCTTCTGAATGAATTTATGAATGAAATTCTTCATTCTGACTGGATCTCAGTTTTATATGAGTAGATAAAACTTAATCTGACATGGAAAATAAAAGCTAGATGTAAATGGTGTACACTTCTTTTGTACACCTCAAGAGTTTGGACTTTTGAGATCACTGAGAAGCCCTGGAAAGATTTACTGTCAGGGAATGTTAAGATTCAATTCACATTCTAGAAATCACTCTGGCTGCAGCAGCCTGGATTGCCTTCAAGCAGGCAAGGCTGGAATCAGAAAGACCAGTTTGAGGGCAGTAGTAATGTAGTAATTGTAGGAGTAATGAAGGGAATGCAGTAACATAGATGACGGTTGCAGCTCAGTCACTATTACCGTGGTTAAAATTGGCTGTGGATGTGGCCAACAATAAGAAATAATTACTGTATTTTCTTCTTTCAGAGTTTAAAAGCTGGATTATTTCCCTGCTTGGCCAATTATCAGCTATTTAATAGTCTTCTATCTGGTTTCCCACTTTCATCTACTCAGGCCACTCCTCCCACACTGAAAACAGAGATACATTTAAAAATGTAAAAAGGGGATTGTTTGCCCACTACCATATGGTCAATTAATCTTCAACAAAGCAGGAAAGAACACCCAATGGGAAAAAGAACAGTCTCTTCATCAAATGGTATAGGGAATACTGGACAACAACAGGCAAAAGAATGAAACTGGACCACTTTCTTATACCATAAACAACAATAAACTCAAAATGGATTAAAGACCTAAATGTGAGATCCGAAACCATAAAAATCTTAGAGAAGAACACAGTCAGTAACCTCTTTGACATTGGCCATAGCAACTTCTTTCCAGATATGTCTCCTGAGGTAAAAGAAATAAAAGCAAAAATGAACTATTGGGACTTCATCAAAATAAAATCTTCTGCACAGCGCAAGAAACAAATCAACAAAATGAAAAGGCAACCCATGGAATGGGAGAAGGTATTTGCAAATGACATCGGATAAAGGGTTAGTATCCTAATATATAAAGAATTTACAAAACTCAACACCCCCCCAAAAATAATCCCATTAAAAAAGGGGCAGAAGACATGAATAGACATTTTTTTCAAAGAAGATATACAGATGGCCAAGACATGAAAAGATGCTGAACATTATGTATTATCAGGGAAATTAAAATCAAAACTACAATGACATATCACCCACACCTGTCAGAATGGCTAAAATTAACAACACAGGAAACAACAGGTGTTGAAGATTCAGAGAAAGGGGAACCCTCTTACACTGTTGGTGGAAATGCAAACTGGTGCAGCCACTCTGGAAAACAGTATGGAGGTTCCTCAAAAAGTTAAAAATAGAACTACCCTATGATTCAGCAATTGTATTGCTAGGTATTTACCCAAAGGATACAGAAATACTGACTTGAAAGGATACCTGCACTCTGTTGTTTATCGGGGCATTATCAACAATACCCAAATCATGGAAAGAACCCAAATGTACATCAACTCATGAATGGATAAAGGTATTGAATGCTCATAAATCAAAAGAACCAATATTGTTAAGTTGTCCAAACAACTAAAACAAGCTACAGATTTAATTCAATTCCTACCAGAATACCAATGAAATTTTTCACAGAACTAGAATAAATAGTACTACAATTTGTGTGGAACCACAAAAGGCCCCAAATAGCCAAAGCAGTCTTGACAAAGGAGAACTGGAGGTATTGCAATCCCAGATTTCAAAATATACCACAAAACTATAGTAATCAAAACAGTAAGGCACTAGCACAAAAAGACATAAAAATCAATGGAATGGAATAGAGAGCTCAGAAACAGACCCACACTCACTTGGTTAATTTATCTATGACAAAGGAGGCAAGAATATACAGTGAGTAAAAGACAGTATCTTCAGAAAATGGTGCTGGAAAACTGCACTGCTATGTGCAAAAGAATGCAACTGGAGCACTTTCTTACACCATACACAAAAATAAACTTGAAATGGGTGAAACACCTAAAATGTGAGGTCTAAAGCCATAAAACTCCTAGAAAAAAACATAGGCAGTAATTTCTTTGACATTGGCAGCAGAAACATTTTTCTAGATATGACTCCTCAGTCAAGGGAAACAAAAGCAAAATAAACTATTGGAACTAAACCAAATTAAAAGCTTTTGCAATGAAGGAAACCATCAACAAATAACAAGGCAACCTACTGCATAGGAGAAGATATTGAATTTATACACACACACACACACACACACACACACACACACACAGACACGCATGAATATATGTATATGTCTATATGCATATGTAATAATCTATTTAAAAAACAGGTATATGACCTAAATACACATTTTCCCAAAGAAGACCTACAAATGGCCTACAGACACATGAAAATATGCTCAACATCACTAATTATCAGAGAAATGCAAATCAAAACCACAAATGAGATATCACCTGAAAACTGTCAGAAAAATGTCTAGAACCCAAAATACAAGAAATAATAAGGATTGGCCAGGATGTGGAAAAAAAGGAACCATTGTGCATTGTTGGTGGGAATGAGAATTGATACAGCCACTATGGAAAACAGTATGGAGGTTCTTCAAAAATTAAAAATAGAATTATGATAAGATCCAGTAATTCCACTACTCAAAGAAAATAAAACACTAACTCAAAAATATATGAACTCATGTGTTTATTGCATCATTATTTATAATAGCCAAGATATGGAAACAACCCGTGTCCATTCATACATGAATGGAAAAAGAAGATATATACATGATAAAATATTACTTAGCCATGAAAAAGAATGAGATCTTGTCATTTGCAACAACATGGATGGACCTAGCGGGTATAATACTAAATGAAATAAGCAGAGAAATACAAAAATCATATGATTTCATTCATATGTGGTATTTAGAAAACAAATGATCAACAAAAAAAGAGAGACTAACAAAGATTAAATGTTTATTTATAGTTAAGAGAGAAAGAAAGAGAGAGCACGTGTGCGTGCGCGCATGAATGGGGGAGGGGCAGATAAAGAGGGAGATACAGAATCCGAAGCAGGCTCCTGGTTCTGAGTTGTCAGCACAGAGCCCCACAAGGGGCTTGAACTCATGAACTGTGAGATCATGACCTCAGCTGAAGTCAGATGTTTAACCGACTGAACCACCCAGGCACTCCATAAAAGAAAGTATCTTAAATGCAGAAAACAAACTGGTGGTTGCCAGAAAGAAGGATGGATGCGTGGGAGATGGATGAAATAGATAAAGGAGATTAAGCAAAAATAATAGTAATAATAAAGCATAATTTCTAATTAATTAAGGTAATAATTCACGAGGACAATATTATACTTCTGAACATGTATATACCTAACATTATTGCTAACATGTATGGGTGTTTATATATAGTGTAAATACACATTGTATATTTGTATAAAATGTAAATATATTATACATAATATAAATATAATTTATATGTTACACATAATATAAATATGTAATGTAAAAATATATGTACACACAGAGATATATGAACTGACATATACATAAGTCTTGAGTTAAAACACATATATAGATTGGGGCGCCTGGGTGGCTCGGTCGGTTAGGCGTCCGACTTCAGCTCAGGTCACGATCTCGCGATCTCGCGGTCCAGGGGTTGCAGCCCTGCATCGGGCTCTGAGCTGATGGCTCAGAGCCTGGAGCCTGCTTCGGATTCTGTGTCTCCCTCTCTCTCTGCCCCTCCCCCGTTCATGCTCTGTCTCTGTCTCAAAAATGAATAAACGTAAAAAAAAAAAATAAAAAAAAACACATATATAGAATACTCAATGTAAGAACTTACAAGCAAATAGTCTTTAAAAACAGACCTGAAATATGTATAAATTACAATGTAGCCCTTCACAGAGAGTAGGTGTCCCCATGGACGTGCTAGAATTCAAGTGACTGGCTAGGAATAAAGGGCATCAGTGAACCGGAGGATGCTCTGCCAGGCATCATGGGGGGCAATAAACTACAAGACAATATGTTCTCTTTGTTAGAATGTTATTACTTATTTAGAATTCAAATTAATTATAAATACAAGAAAATAAGTTATACAAATTTTCAAGGAATTATATTGATTATGATTGTTGTTATTCTTATTATGTTTACTTTGAAATGAGTTGCAGAAATAACAGGGAAATTTGTATAAGCACCGTTTTGTTAGTTCCTGTTCTGAATGCTTCCTAAGGAACAACGTACAAAGACGCCAAGGCATCTCAGTGTGTTCTTTAAAGGTTAGAACTGTAGCTGAAAAACAAGTACGGCAGTAAGTTGCCATTCTAAAATAACATATCTGAATGTTTCTAATAATTATTTGAATTGATTTGCAATGACATGGAATTTTTACTGGTAATACACCTGTGTAAATGTAATCAAGTGCACATGGTATTGGATAATCATATAACACAGCCTAAATCACCAAGATATATTCAACTTATTACCTGTGCCTATTAGAATACACACATGGTTCCTGCCCATGCTTTTAAAAACGCTAATGATATATCCATAAGTAGAGGATTATGGAAGAAATTAAGATAATCATCTGAATCATCCTAGCAAAAAAAAGTCACTTTTTTTTTTTACCTGAAGCACTGAGTGGATCAATAAAATACCATTAACTTCTATAACTTGTGATGAACTGGGAAAGCTGTGTTCAAGTTTGCCTTTGTATAGTCAATTAGGTAAATGAGGCTTTACACAAATTAATACTGTAAATAAGTGAATTGTGGCCTGCATGAGTTAAGGGCAGATAATTGTTCTCATATATTTATAAATGCAATTGGGAAAGAATAATTTTCTAGATTTAAGGAATATACTGTCATAAAAAATATTAATTATATTACCTATACAAATATTATTACATATTATAATGCATTATTAAAGGACAATTAAATTTACCAAGAAATATCTCATGCAATTGCCCTGTCTTTACTACCTTATTGTATTTGAATGTACTAGTATTATACAGAATCTAATGAAATGTCAGTGGCTTGAAAATAAATGGTAGTCATTACTGTTCATCTTTTAATTTTCAAGGTCAGAGATTCATTGTCAAATTGGTAACCTAATAAACATAAATTAATTTCTCTAAATTTAATTAATTTAAATAATTGCTTCATGTGTAGAACTAACCAGTTCATATAAACAAAGTTGAGTTTTGCATGCCTATGCATGAAGTTCTAAATCCTGATTTCTACCCTCACCTCCCTTTATCATCCTTCTGTTTACTCATACATCTTTCATCTATTTACGTATTTACTGATCTATCTGCATGGCTATAGCTTCCTAACTATAAATCATTTCTGTCATTAGTCCCATTTCCACTGAGGGAAAACTCTAACGAAGGTATTAAGTAACTTGATTAATGGCCCACAGCAAATATTAGGAAAGCCCAGAGTGTAGCTCAAAAATAGCCATTTTCTCAGTCACTGGACTGGGCTGCTGCTACCACATGCTCTGTGACCTAGAAGTCACAAAGCCATTCCCCGATCTGCTGGCATACTTTGCCCTCCATTCTTACTCCATTTGTTCAACACACCCAGAGGTCCATCACTTGTATCAGCCTTCTGAATTTTACAAATTCTTCCTATCTTCTTATAATAACATTCACTATGCCTTTTCCAGTTCTTCTCAATGTAAAGATTTTTTGTATCATTCTCAACCATTGGATCTATTCTCCTACTGTGTCATTTGTCACCATCTGTATTCTTTTTTTCATAAGTCCTCTCTCCCCCACTAACTTGTGAGCTCTTTGATAAGAACCAACTTGATATTTCTTTTTAAACCCACCAAAATATGTTATAGTGTGTGGAAGAATTGAAAACAAAGAATAAGTTATCAATTTTGTTCAGTTCAAAGACTAATTTTCATTATATACATATTTTTGAAGATTGACTTCTTGTCCTAACAATTTTTCCAAAAATGTATTTACATTTACATTGTAAATATTTTCATTATTTAAGCAGCAATTTATATAGTATCTAGATCAAAATATGAATTCTTTAATAAAGTCTAGGATTGGCAAACAGAGGAGGACGTTATCTTCATATACACTGACAAAATTTTATATTGAAAATTGTTTTATCTTTCTACACAAGTCTGAGGCAACTGGGTGTAAGTTTCTCAAAAATAAGAGCTATAAGGAACTGAAAAAATGGATAAATATAAATGCTATAACATTAAGAATATTGTTTAAAAGGGGGTGGCTTGATTGGCTAAGCCTCTGACTTGATTTCAGCTCAGGTCATGATCTAAACTATCCTGAGACTGAGACCTACATCAGGCTCTGCACTGCTTGGGAGCCTGCTTGGGATTCTCTCTCTCTCCCTCCCTCCCCCCCCCTCCCTCTCCCTCTCTCTCTCTCTCAAAATATGTAAATAAACCTTTTTTTTTAAAAAAGAATATTGTTTAAAAAATAAGAACTTCCATGTCTATTCTCGGGAGCTGAAGCGTGGTTCTAACAAACATAGAAATGAAACCTTGTTACTTGTTTCAGTGAGAGAAACAGAAGTAGTGACAAAGGTAAAAAGATCACGACCAGTAATTATGAAAGAGGTCATACCCCGGTAAGAACAAAATATCCCAAGACTGGACCATGTAATGGGAACCTGCAGCACAGCTTGGGAGTGACAGTACAAGAAACTGATGCTCACTGGTTACAGAAGCTAGTATCAAAACCTGCTAAGGAGAATCAATCAGAAACCAAGCTTCCTGCCATGAAATGGAGAAGGCTTGAGAAGAACTTGGAATCCTGATAATTCTGCTTGGAACAACATAGACAAAGAGTTAGAGAGTATGACTGTAATTGTTACTCTAATTGTAATCATACCCTCCTCATGGCTCTTTTGGCTAATATAAAAGATCATGCTATGTAACATAAAATAAACATTACAGGTAAAAGATTATGATGTCATTATTAAGTATTAATTTTTAAAGTGTTCGTCTTTCAATTATTAAAAAACAGTTAGCTGATCTAAACCAAAAATCTGTTAAAGATCAGCAGGAGGATCATCTGTCATGCTGTGACTTCTGAGAACTTCATGCACAAACTCCCAGCCCAATGGTCCTTTGAAAACATGCCTCTCCACAGGAATGTCCCAGCACATCCACAAGGCGATGTGCTGACATTGACCAAGACTCACATCCTTTCAGCTGGGGCCTGAATTTGTTGTATCAACTCTTCTCTCAGCCCTTCTTTGCCTCCACAGATTCAATTTCACCTCCCAAACAGTCTGTCTCCTTTTCCTAGAACTCATGTCTTTGGTCAGGGAGAGTCAGAAATTTCATCTTGGATGAATATTGTGCCCAAATGCTAGCAAGCAGGTCTAATGTGATTATAAAGGTCTCAAAATGTATGTATCAATCTTTAGATGAGCAGATTCATTTCCTACTGCACACTAGCATCCAGCCCTCTCCTGTGTACCTGTTTGGTTAATTATTTCTCCCTGTTACACTATAAATTCCACAAAGCAACCCTGCAGCATTTTCTTTGTGAAATAAATCATTATCTTTTGTCAGAGGAGTGCATAATTGCAACAAAATAACAGTTCAAAACTGCTTACAATTGGCTTTTTACATTTGACGTCTGCAGGAGAGAATAATTGCCTAAGAACAATGTATAACCTTGATTTAAATGACTTATTGTGTGCACTTTGTATATATGCAGTGAACATAATCTTCACTCAAAACAGTTTCCCCTGCTGACAAATGGATTTGTTTAGGTTGAAAACAGTATACATTTATAATTCCCTTGTCTGTTTTATAACTTTGTGCATCTTACACTCACTCCCTTTTCACCTCATTGTCCCACTTTTTCATTCAAGAGATCGTTTTTCATCTATCTTACCTTTTTACATAAAATTTGGTGCAACTCTGAGGAAAACAAAGCAGTAAGTCATACAAACAGGACAGATAAAATGAAGGCAATAATAGTATTCATGTTATTTCCCTCCCTTTAAATGTACATGCCATTGGTGCTACAGTGACAGTTACGCAGAAGTGTAGGCAATACCACACTGTCACCAAATATCACTTAATGTCCTGTAGACCATCAGATAATGTATTCCAATTAAGAGAACTCCAGTTTGCCTCTTTTTCTTTCATAACAGGTAATGATAATTCTCTGAATGTTTGCAGGGTATTTGGGGGAGTTACAAGTAATCTGGAGTAGATTCCTCATAGACTTTCAAGTCTCCCATCTTAAATATTGTCAAATTACTGCTCATGATGAATTGGAAACCAAACAGAGTATTGGGAGAGGAATGTCTTACGCCTCTTGAATGAGAGCACCATGAAACAGGAAAAGGAAATGCCACTAACAGAGAGGACAGACCAAAAGACAAAATATTTGAGAATGGCAATCATGCTTTTTGATATAACTAGCTGCCTCTCTTTCAGTAAAATGCAGACTCCAACCATCATTAAGTTGTATTTAAAGCTTTGCAGATGGTGGTCAATATTAATAGATGCTTACTTGTGTCAAGCTGTTGGAAAGTCCAAAGTAAAAATTGCTCAATGATGGGATATAAGTAGAGAGGAAGGTTCCAAACAGTTTGAAAAGTTTGACATATGGAGAAAACAAGCCAAAGAACTAAGGATCAGAAATAGAGGGCAAAAGCAGCTGGTCCACAGGCAGTGCATCTGGGCCTTTTTTTAGAAAAGACATACTGATATTAATATCAGCTGAGCCTTCTAGCAATGGAGGAAGTGCCTGTGCCTAATCAGAGTATCTCTGCCAGATCAGAGGTTTTGAAACAGGACTCAGTGAATGCCCAGCTATCTCCGCACAGTTCTACAAGGTCTGTATGAGAGGTTTTTAAGAAATATGTTACTTTAGGCAAACAGATAAGACAAGCATGTCCTGGGTAATTTAATCATTTTATCATGAAATGAAGTTCAGTGAAGTACTTCAAAGCTGGCATTTCAATGTCATTGGATACAACTGGATCCATATGTCCACTCATCATTCATTGATTCCATCATACATATAAATAGAAACAGAAATATATATATATATATATATATATATATATATATCACATAAATATATGTATTTGTATATACATGCACACACACATAGTCTCCGCTATATGACAGATACTCATTGAAGACTGAGTATACAGGAGTCACAGACAAAATTCTTGTTACTCTTCTATATCCCATAATACATGGGATAGAACAAATCCTTTCCAGAGAACTAAACAGTGTGGTGTGATAATACAGCATGCCTGAGTACTGACTCCAGAGAAGGAGCTCTGCAAACCCTTCTATTAGATGTTATTTAAAGTGAAACCTACATAATGAAAAAAGATAACACCAAGAAATAAAAGAGTTAAGAGAAACCCAGGCCAACGGGTTAGCATGAAGGCCATCAACACCAACAGAGAGGAATCAAGAAAGAACGTTGTGGCTAACTTGGTGACAGTGCTCAATATTTAGTAGATGAACCGGGACCAGATCATTCTGGGCTCTGTGGTCCAGGACAGAATTTCTGAATTCTCCAAATTGCAATGAAAAGGAATCCACATTTTAAGTTCCCATATTGCTATTCAACATACAGTCCTGACTCTTAAGTGGATACTGGATTATGGAGAAGTTAAAAAAGATTTAGTTAGGGAGCTTGCAGGAATCCATTCAAGAAAGAAGTATAGCTTATACTATGATGCCAATAGACATGGAAAGAAGTAGATGCACTCATTTGGTGAATGTGGAAGATGAGAAGACAAAACAGTAAAGGAAGAGCAAGGAGTCCCTGGTAATTCTCAGATCACATGGATAAACAAGGCCCTATTTTCCTTTTTTAAAGTTTATTTATGTATTTTGAGAGAGACAGAGACAGAGAAAGAATCCCAAGTAGGTTCTACACTGTCAGCATGAAGCCTGACTCAGGGCTCAAACCCAGAAACTGAGAGATCATGACCTGAGCTGAAATCAAGAGTCAGACGCTTAACTGAGCCATGCAGATGCCCCAGACGATGTGCTATTTTCTGACTCGGAGTTAAGCAGTTTGGTGGAAGAAGGGGTACTGAGGATAAAGAGCTCATGTTTGGACAGTTAAATTTTGAAATGCTTATTGGTCATCTAAGTGGAAAATTCGAGTTGGCAAGGAATAAAGGGTCTGAAGTTTCAGGGAGAAGATTCAGGGCAAATCAATGACAGAAGAAACATGATAATGCTGCGGGTGTTTCAGAATTGTTGAAAGGACAGATTCTCTTAGAAAAGTAAATGATCCACTTTATGATCTTAGTGTTAATGTCCAATATGAAGTGAAGGGTACAGTGTCATCCTTTCAAACAGCTTACTCAGAGTAAAACATAAAAAGCCCAAATCGAAAAGACCACACTAGAATAATTTCTTGTTCAATTTTATAACTTGCACATCTTTGCATTTATAATCTAAATGTTATAAAATACAATAAACATTTTTTTCTTCAAGATAATTCCAGTCAATACTTTTTAAAATAATGCATTTTGACATTTTAGGACCCATTTATACAGACTCACTTTAATTGTCAAATCGCACTTCCAAATTTATTAGTATAACTGGAAACTTCTGTACCATAACTTATTTACATATCCCCCTCTTGTTGAAATATATCTTTATTTTCCAAATTTGGCTATTTTGACAGGATGTGGTAGATGTTTTGACATTTAAATAAATGACCAACTTTGGGTAAAAGGCTACCAGAAAGACTGACCTCCTTTTATTAAATACTTTTTGTTCTATGATTGTTTTATATCAAAATATCATTAATTCTCCCCACTCTCCTCCCCTTTCTACAAAAAAATGGACTTAATAACCTTTGCCAGCTACTTCACAGTTAAACTGTTTTTTTTGCAACTTATAAATGGATTGGACTTATAGTGATCTTATTTAAATAAACTCTTTGTACTTTTTTTTCTTTTTCAATATAAAATATGGTTTCAGTTATTAGCTCTTAAATAAAAATGTTTGAAATGTGATTTACTTTTAAGATTTGAATGCTTTGAACAAGTCACAATGTAGTATGTTCTTGCTCATAGAATACAGGGAAAAATGAAAGACTTTTTTGCTACTATTTTTAAAGTGTGATTTTAAAAAATCAAATGTACAGATGAGTCTGGGAAAACAAATATTTTAAGATAAAAAAAGGACATTATTTATGGATTTTCTCTGATGATGCTAAAGATAATTTAATGATAGTTTCCAGCATGAAAAAATCCCTTTTATTAAATTACACGTTTCTTTGATTAATATTAAGCCATGGTTTTCTAACCTGTTTTTGCCAATCACCTGCCAGCCTCACTCAGCATGTCTTCTTGGCAGTAGGTTGTTCTGTGAGCTGGTGGAGGATGTCGCCCTCTGCCCTTACCATTGCCCTGTCACTCCGTCTCCATAGAGAATCCAAAATGACTTTTATATGCATTACATCTCCTTATTCTTCTGCTTTAAATTTTCCAGTTTTTTTATTTTCATTTTATTTAACATAAAATCCAACTCTTTCACAAGACCTATAAGGTCTTACACATGTTGTCACTGCTTCCTTCCCAATCCCATCTTCTACCAGGCTTCTCCTATTTATGCTAAAGCTCTGGGTACACTGGCCTTCTTTCTGTTCATTGAAAATAAATAGACCAGCTTATGCCTTGAACTTGCTTTCCCTTCTGCTTAAAACACTTGACTTCTTATTATTTAAGTTTCCATTTAACTGCCCTCTCTTCAGAGACATGGTCCCTGACCACCATATCCAAAGTAAACCCATTAACTTCCATTGCTTTTAAAATCCCATCTTTCTTTATTCCCAGTTTTGCTTCATACTCATCACTACCTAAAATTATTTTGTTTAAAATTTTATATTTCTACTTGAAATAATTATTTATTGGCTTGTGCATTGTCAAAACATACTTTTATGTAACTGGAGCCCCGAACAATGCATGTCACACAGAGAGAGTCAGGAAATATTGATTGTTGACAGATAGCTTCAGGGCCATTAAAAATTTTTAAACCTAGTAAATGTAGTAAAATTAGCTTCCATCACCTTTATCTCACAAAGGCTAATAAATTCACACATGACACTCTTTTTCAAAACTGCCATTAAATTGCTTATTTATTGCTATGTTGACTTATTGCTATGAGGTAGATGAATTTTCTGATCACCTAGTTATTAAGAAAATTGTGGAATAATTATAGGAAAGGAGAAGAGTACTAGCATGTATCTAAAAATCTATTATATTCTGGAATTTTGAGAAGTTTATTAGACATAGTTCACTAAGTAGATGTAACTACTCTACAAGCTGCACATAACTCCTCCTGGCCTCCATCCTTTAGGATCCCTTGGGATGGTTTGGCATGTGGTCAATGCCTTGAGCCTCTTCCTCCAAAAGGAGGCACAGAGCACTAGAGAACTTGGCTTGGGAATGAAGCATCTCTCTGAGGTAAACATTATTTCCCTCTACAGATGAAGAAATCAAGGTTCAGAGGAACCAATAACTCCTCTAAGTTTCAAGAATGTGATTATGAGAATTCAACTCTCCTCAAACACTCTTTCCTCTCTGTGTTCCCTGTGTCAGGTCTTGCTATCTCCTGAAACACCTTCTTGGGTTTTTTTCTGGAATGTTCTACAGACAAATCCAAACCAACATGGCTAAAAATGAATTCATCTTCAGTATTCCTCTTCATATTTTCTGTGTTAGAAAATGGAATTTATTTACCTAGTGAATTATTCTTCATCTAAATGTGCAACAGCTGTTGAATTCTATGCATCCATATTCTTAAATATCCCCGGTTTTGGAACAATTTTGCTTGGGTGCAGCCTTCATCCCCTTTATCCCTCTCATAATTTCATCTTTATTTCCAGGTTCCAACACAGAATCAGAACTGTTTCATCACTCCAAATGACCATGACCAAAAAATGACCAAAAATGATCTTGCTAAGGGAAATGTTAATGTTCATGTTTCCTCCTTAAAATACTACTAAGGCTTTCCAGCTATCTCTAGAGTAAATTCCAAATACCTTGGCTTAATTTTTTTTAAGTTTATTTATTTATTTTGACAGGGGCAAAGACAGCCCATTGGGGAGGGGCAGAGCAAGAGGGAGAGAGAGAATTCCAAGCAGACAACACTGTTGGCATCTAGCTGGACACAGGGCTCAAACCCACAAAACCGTGAGATTATGACCTGAGCCTAAACCAAGAGTTGCATACCCAACTGACTGAGCCACCCAGGTGCCCCACCGGCTTATTTTTTTTTAAAAAGTCCTTCATATTTAGGGACCTATCTTCTGCTTTAGTACCACACCACCACCTTTGCCTCCAGGCATGTTGCATCACTTGAGGTTCCTAATACATTTAATACCATTCCAAGTCTCCATTTTTCACACTTGTTGCCGAGTGTGAAAAATATCCCATCTTCCCAACCAAGTTCTACTCCTCTTTCAGTTCCCAACTCAAATGTCTCATCTTCTGGGAATGTGCCCCTAGACCTTTATATTTGAATTAGAGATCTCTTTTCTGTTCCTCTTCACTTTTGGACACCTATTTCTCAGCATTTACATACTGCACTAAAATAAAATAGTTGACTAAACTACAAACTCTTGGGTACAGTGAGTGGTTCTCTTTCAGTTGAGTATCCCAGGATTCCAAGTACTTAAGACAATGGCTAGTATAGGGGCTCTTAACACATGTTGTTTGAAGACATAAAAAAAAAAATGTCAATGAAAAAAATGTACTTTTCCCTGATTCACAATTTAGCCTGGTATCAGCCTTAGTAGGTATCTAGGAAAAGTAAAGCCCTTGAGGAGACAATCATTGTATTGCTACTAAATTCAGCTATCTTTGCACTTACTTCCAGATCTAAAGTCAATTGGTCTATCTACGGCTTCATGTTAGTTCCTGCCACGTTCTTCCTCAGAAATGAATGTTCCTAAGCTTCATTTCTGCATCATCACAGAACCTCAGGAAAGTCTGAGGGCATAATGAGGTTACCTAGTCCAACTTCAAAGAAGCCCAAATCATCTGTTTTGATAGGTGTAGTATTAAATGATAATTTATTACCCATCTGTAATTCTGATGTGACAAATTTTATGGAAGCAATGAAATTTTAGTAATCCAAGGCAGCTCCACTATGATCTCTGCTACTGAATATGTTTTCTTGGCGATAAGAAACCCAGGGAGAAGAGATTAAGACTATTATTTCAATGAAATTGAGGGGGAGGGGTGCTCAGATTTATATGATCATAAATTGAAAGTAAAAAAAAAAGAGTATATAAAATCGGTTGTTATAAAACAGAGCTACAGTGAAAGATTTGCTAATGGTTTTATGATTGAGATTTTATATTGAGGGCTTTCTTTTCAGTTAGAGATTGTTATAATCAAAGGAAATAAAAGTGTTGCTATTCATGCAGGAGGAGAAAAAGCAAACAACACATTCATATAATTGAACTAATTGAAAGTTCTTAGGAAAGGGTAAGGGGAGCGAAGTTTGTAATCTCTTAATGTGTTTCTTTCTTCAGTTCAAGACCCAGAGAGATAAATATGATAATTTTAGCCAATTACATAAACATATCCTAAACTTTCTTCACCTTTACTATTCTTCTTTGTTATTCTTCACTCACCAAATTTTCCTTCTCTTTAAATCCCATATGAAAACCATTAACTGGCATTATTAATATAATTTAGCAATATCTTTTATTATAGTGAATACTGAGCTAGAAGTAAAGATTATCCACAGCACATTAAAAAAGGGCATGATGAGATGAGTTCCATAATTAAAGGGCTTCAAAAAAACAGTAAAAATATTTTCATTTTGATTGTAAAATACTAGCTCAATTCCATAGCCTTATATGCCCTAGAACTTATACTTGAATAAGGTGGAAAATAGGAGTAATTTTGAAAGTCAGTATTAAAAAAATCCAATTACCTAATTTTCTAATAATCTTCCAATTTTATTCCCATTGTTAAAGCTCAAACTCACATCACCTTTTATCTATGCAACTGCAATGTAGTATCTCACATCCAGTGCAAATACATATATCATGTTAAAAATGTCTTTTGCCATAGCAATATTTTCTCATGTAGTTATCTCATTAGCTCAATGATTGATACTAAATAGCAACTTTGGGAAGACCCAAAGAAAAGTGAGCTTGCAAATGCATACTTTAGTCCTGATTCTGGGATGTTTTCCCCCTCAAATCACATCTGATCATTTTACTTTATTGCGGGTTTTAGACAACTTCTTCCATATGGAGAAATCTTAGGTGGATTTGGTGCTCCTTATATCTCGAAAACAAAGTTATCACTTTCACTCATTCCTTTCTTTCACATAGTCCAGCATCAAATCATGAATTTGTTATCAAAATAATATAAATCCTAAATAGTCCTCTGATTAAAGGAGAAATGAATGATTACTAATTAGCCATCTTATGATGAAATGTAAAAAGGTAGAGGATTGTATAGCAGAGGTGAGGGGGGATTTACTCAGGATACATTTTACTAAGGGCCCTACATCTTTTGCTGGGTCACCAATGTCACTTACCTCAATTACGTGTCTGTTTTAAGCCTCATCGATATTGCAATTTTTGTTTAACAGATACTAAAAATATCTTTGACTTTATTATGGGAGAGATTTCTTTGCTGTCCCTCCTGAGCTACATTCCAAAAGGAAAAACAGGAATCAGTTACTAAATAGTATGGAAGAAATAGCAATATTGTTCATATTTCTTTTTTGTCTCTTCGCTTATTTATCAAGAAACCAGTGAGAAATGATGTCAGATGTTTCTGTGACAATATGCCTTTACACGCCAAACACCTGAACATACACTGGTGACTCAGAAAAACACTTTCCAGAAATGTCTGGTCATGCCGAGAGACTATTTAGTTGCTCTTGCTTTTCTCATTACAACTTTCAAGGTGACTGAATATGTGCTCCTAAAATATCACCATTTTAAATCCTGCTTGTTTGGAACATTTCACAGTCAGCCCATTGATACCGTCTTAACGGATACACAGCTGGAACTTTTCCCATATGAGTCTAATGACTTTTTCCTTTAATACTCTACCTCCTTCAGTTCCGCCTTTCTAGACAGCACAACATACTGAGTGTTGATTTATACCAGGATACAGGCTGTTCTTGCCTTTTCTTTGTCCAGATTGTATGAAGGTCACAGTGAACAACAACTTCTCTCATGTACTTGTGCAATATTACAGAAGCCCAGGGCTTCTCTCAGCCTCAGGTTATTATTTGGAGATTTGAATCCTGCCTTTCTTAGCCGCTTGATTTATTTTTTGCCTTCCCCTAAATTAAAAATACTACTTGTGCCTATATATTTCACCGGGTGTTTTCATCAAGTTTTCAAGTTTTATTTGCTTTATCACATTGCCTCTCCCATGCTATCAAGAGGAATGTGCATTTCAGTGAGTTTCTTATCATAGCAAATAAATACCATCTTTATATTAGACATAGTTTCAGTTCTCCATCCATCAGTTTCCTGCTGCCCTTCTCTTTAAGAAACTTGGAAGTTCAGGACTGAAAGGGAACTAAAACTCACCAGCCTCAGGGCCCATTTAATGGTTGAACATCTGGAGTTCTGCTCAAACATGTCCTATTTTGCAAAACTAAATTCCTCACTGAGCAACATATTCCATTTCCAAAGGCTCTTATTGTTAACAAGGCCCAGGCTTTTATTAAAATTAACACTGTTGCATTCATCCACTGTTTTGTTTTTGTTTTTGTTTTGTACATTTTGAGCGATATAGGACTTTCTCAATTCTTTCCCCAGGACACCTGCTGAAGACGTTTCCTGTACTTCCTTCTTCTACCTGCTCCAAACACTTCCTCACCTTCACCACAAGATCATCAAGCTCTCCTCCCAGTGGTGCAAACTTCTCTTTTTAATTTGCTCTAGGTTGTCACCCTTCCCAGCACACAAAATCAGCAAATGGTGTTGCTACATGAAGAGTAGAAGAGGATCATATCGTTTCTTTCATCCTATGTATTATACCACCTTCAGTGTAAATTAAGCTTAAAATTATTTTCAATGACAAAACTATGTTTTTTTATAACATATCATGTTATAATTTCTTGGCAATTATGATCACTACAGTCAAATTGCATAACCTCTGTCTTATAGAATCTAAGTAGGGTTTTGTACCCAAACGAGAGCATTACATTTATTTTTATTACTTTTCACTTGTTAGGTTTGACCTGATCTTTCCCAGAGACTCACACCAAAGTATGCAATCAAGGCAGAGTGGGAGTCTGGAAAAGACAGCTAACTTAAGTTATGGTACAGATTGAGAGGCCTTATAAAAATAAGCAAGTTGTGAAGAAACTTTTCAATAGACAATCTGAGAAAGGGAGGAAATGAAAGGAGGAAGAAAATTCTTCCTGAGACTTTAGAGTAGAAAATGTGTGTTCCTTTGCATATAGCAGAAAATAGATCAATATGAGGTGCTACAATTTATTTAACTATGTGTTAATTATTGTATACATCTAACAAAAATTTACATCTTGGCCCTCATAATAAAGACATATTTATCAGTCATAAGCCCAATTTTCACATATAAAATCAAAATATTTAGCCACAGAATTTGTTATTTCTATCTATTGAGCAAAAGATATCCCAGGGAAGGCAGGTTACATAACTTATGTGGCATTTAGATAACACTGTCCATATGCAATATAGGTCTTCATGTACACTTAGTAACAATAAAGCAAAATAGCATGACAGTTGTGTAAATAAAGGAAAGCAAGTATTCTATTTGTGTGAGAAGTAGGACAAGGTGGGCATGGGTCCAATTATTTTTCTGAAAAAAAAAAAAACAAAAAAACAGGAATTTTTATTTAAAAGCCATTTCTCGAGCAACATGCCACAGAATATGCCAGGCATTGTTCTACTCCCCAGGCAAACAGAATAGATAGTGACTTCTCAGAGGAGAGACACAGAAAAATACCACAGAATATACCAGGCATTGTTCCACTCCCCAGGCAAACAGAATAGATAGTGACTTCTCAGAGGAGAGACACAGAAAAATCAGTTAACTGGCATTGAAAGTTAGAGGAAGAAAATAAATCAGGGAATTTGGACCAAGAAAACCAGGTAGACAGGATGTTCAGTTATTAAACAGGGTCATAAAGCAGGAGAGAGAAGAAATATTTGGGTACTATCTGAAAGATGTGATAGAGCAAATCAAGCAAATATTGGAAGAATAGTATTCCAAGGATAACGAGAAGCCAATACAAAGGCTAGAATGTTCCTGGGCTTTTCCTGGAACTTCAAGAAAGCAATTGTGCATAGAACATGATGAACAAGAAACACAATGAAGAGATATCAGAAACACGATGATGGTCCCAATCATAGGGCTTTGTAGGTCTTTGAAAGGACTTTGGCTTCCACTTTGAGTGAAGTGAGAAGACACTGAAGGCTTCTGACAGAAGTCATATAATTTAACTTGCATTTTAAAGAAGTTACTCTAGCTTCTCTCCTGAGCTTAGATTGTAGGGGGTGGGGGCAACATGAGAATAGAACCAGCAAGAACAATAAGGATGAGATTGCCAAAATCTATATGAGTGCAGTGGCATCCTAAAACAAGGTTAGAGCAATAGAACTTGGGAGGAGTCGATAAAATTCTGAAGCTATGTAGAAAGCAAAACATATATTAATACAAATTACATTGGAACGCTTTTCAGAAAGAGAATAAAATCCATGCAGGTCTTTACTCCCTTAATCTTATTCCAGGTTAAATCCAAAGAAATCAATATATGAAATAGTAAGAATTCCAAAAAATATTATACTCAGATATTCAGCTGTAATTTTCAGACTGATCAAACTAAGAGAAAATAGTTTGTCTCTATTCTTGTCATATGCATTATTTATAATATGCTAAATATGACCCTGGTGTTATAATTGTGTGATGGGTTAAACTAAACCAACCCCCAAATCTCAAGTAACAAAAAAAAGAGAGAGAGAGAGTAACTTAACACTTATTAAATTGCATACATGATTCTTACACGTAAAATTTCAGTCTTGTTATTCCAGGGGAATCGTAAGGCTCAAAAACAAGCCCTGCCTTTTTTTTTTCTTTTCCTCTTGTTTTTGGTGTAATCAAACATGTCTATGGGAAGTAGGGACACACTATTGCTTTTTGCTAACATGCTGACTGACATAAGATTTATAGACTAAAATTACGAAAAAAGAAAGAAGAGGTAAATTGAGAACAATGAAATCAAGTTCTGTTTTCCTGGTTGTTATAAACATATAGCCTCTGGTCACCAACCTTCTCCAATGGCTCCCCAATGATCCTCTGCTATTTGGTGGCATGCACAATCTTGTGTAATCCCCTCACCGTGAGTGTGAGCTGGCCCTATTGACCTGCTGTGATAAATGGAATATGGTAAAAGTGATGGAATGTTACTCCTGTGGTTAGGTTACAAAAGCCTGTGACTTCTATTTTGTTAGCATCCTTTCGTGACTTTCTCATCCTCTTGCTACCTGCCGCTATGGTGTAAGAAGCTATATGGCAGCGCCCATATCAGAAGAACCAAAGTAGGCATCTAGGCAACAGCTCACGAAAAACTGAGTCCTCAGACCAACAGCCATGAAACAATAACCATGAATCCTCCAATGACTGTTGACGAAGATCTTTCAAAGAAAAGACTTGAGATGACTATATCCTTATATTTCCAGAACCAGAGGACACAGCTAAAAAGCATGTGTGAAATAACAATGAGAAAATGAATGTGTATGTTTTCAGATGCTAAGTTTTAAGCTGCTGTCATGCAATGATAGACAACAAACACACACTTATTTTAGTTCATGAACATATTTAGAACTGTCAACACTATAGTGAACAAGCATTTTTAAGTAGATTGCCTGTTAATTTAGTGGTCTGCTAATTCCTACTTAATCCCTGGTCTTAGATGTCATTCTTAAGAGATACTGGTCAACTATAAAGCAGCAAAAATAGGCTTTTGAGAATATTAAACCCAAGTACATCAAGTTGAGGTAATGGTTCAGCCCTAATGAGAACATACTCAATAGCTGAAATGCAAGTCACTGCTTTCCATTTTACTTATCACTTGTAACTATATAATAAGTATGGTAGCATGTATTAGTTTATTATGATTCTGCACTATTAGCATGATTCACAATCTCAAGTTTCATTAAAGTCCGAGAAGTATGTTTTACCCCCTTGAATTTGAAGGATGGAAAGAAGTTTTTCTGTTTGGTATTCCTTTTATGTCCCCCCCACCCCTATTTTCAATGTCAATTGTGAAAATTTAATTGGTCATTTGCTTAAATTCGCTCGAAGAGTTATCATTCTAAGAGGCTATAACTTTGTTTATGGCAGCCAAAATATTTTTTCTGCATTATATCTCAAAGTTAGCCAAGGAATATATCATAAGGGAAATTTTATATAAGCATTGAGTAAACATACTAATAACATACCTTTGAGAAGCCTGTCCTATCCCTAATTATACCCAATGGCAGGATTATAACAATGAATTTCTCCTAAGGATTTGCTTTCTATACTCAATGAAATATTCTTGATTTTTATAGAATTCTGTCAAACAGTAAGTTCTTATATTAGTTTAAAATAGAATGCTATTCTCAACGCAACTAGCCAGCATCCATTAACAGTGGAAAATGGGATAACTAACTAGTTACTTCCCATGCTTGTTTTTCAAAGTCTTTCATAAAACATTCATTAAGCTGAGCTCCATTCTTCAACATTAGCCCTCCTAGCTACAATTGTCAAATGTAGAAGTCTTTATTCTACAGATCCTAGATTATTTAGAAAGCTGCTAAGGCCAGTTGTTAGCAATGCGATCTTAGGGGAGTTAACCGATACCTCTGAACTTTAATTTTCTTATCTTTGAAAAGGGGGTCATAAACTATAGCACATATGGTTTAATTTTTTTCATAATCATGCCAGATAAGAAAAATAAGATTTAAACTCAAATTTTAACTTAAAATCATGAAAGTATTAGTGTTACATAGTATGTTACACTATAGTGTAGTAGGAAAGGAGATGTGAATATTTTCTCTCTCTTGAACTTATATGTCCTTCATTTGAAAAAAAAAATTAAAAAGGGATGATTATAATCAGCTTTCATTCGAGTCAGTAGTAAAACAATGATTATAAAATGTATATTCTGCTAATGTGTTATTAGAACACAACTTAGAAATAAAACTAGTAACATCAAGGAATCTTAAGTTCATGGCCCCTACAAATGAAAAGCTAACAGCAAGTGGTCCAAATAAGTTGAAATAAAATAGCATCTTGTGTTCCTTGTATTTGTGCTTTTACATTCAATCTCAAAAGAAATCACTTGAACTAGAAATATTTGCAGTTTTCTCATGGAGCTCACTAAACCCTTAGCCCTGGGTTTGCTCTTGTCATACACCCTAGGGAGAAGTTTTCTCTGCATTTTATTACCCTTTCACTAGAGATAAAAAGACCAGGCAAGCATATTCAAAACATAGTTTTTCTTGAGTGAATAGGGAAGAGAGACCTCTGAGATTCTCGTATTCTGCTTTTTAAAGCACCAAAATAGGTATACATGATTAAAGATTGAATTTGCTTAAGAATAGTGGCTAAGCAAAAATGACTTCAATATGAATGAATCAGGGGTCAGTTCTGGTACCGTAGGCTCGTTGGAAATATTAAACTTATCATTTGCTGTAGATAGTTCATACAAACCAGGGCCTTCCAGACACCCACTTCGTCTTCTTAGTAATATTATCTAAACAATAGTGTCCTTTATGATCTCAATAAAAAGGCCATAGAAAAGAGACATCTTAGGTAAGATTTTTTGCCTTCAAATATTTAGATTTTATTTTTTATATATGTACAAGAAACTTATGGTTAGAGCTGCCGCAGTCAAGGCATTTCTATCTCCCTCTCTTCTCTGGAATCTATCCAAACTACAAAATGCATGAAGCTCAAATAGGAATTTTCTATCTTCAATGAAAGTATGAAAAACCAACTCATCTTCAAGCCCTAATCTATAAATAAGCTGCCAAGAACAGTGATACTGGGACCAACTAGTGTGGCATGATGCCTAGACTCGATCTCTGTGTGTCTGTGTCTGTATCTATATCTGCATTTGCGTCTCTTTATGTACATGAGACCAGCTAGCACACATCTAAAGTGTCTATGACCCACCCAGTTGGTGATCAATTACTGATTTGAGGTAAGAAGCTTAAGGAGCTTCATGAGAACTGTGTGGGCCTTATTCCACACAGCAGTGTCACAGAGGAAGGACAAACAAGGAGCTGACAAATATTCACAAGAACAAGCCTATAAGTGGGAGAGAGTGAAGGGGACAATCTGTCACAACAGCCAATCATGGTCCACTAAAGAGACTTGTAAAAATACAAGACCATCCAAAATAAAAGTTTGTGAGAGAATGACTCAGTTTGGCCTAAGCTTACTTCCTCTGTACCCCAAATATTCAGAGCACTGAGTGGATGATGGTGTATACATGTGCTCAGCATAGATAAGATACCGCATAGATACCTCAGCATAGGTAAGAAAGTGTTCTGAGAAATATTTCTGTCCTATCTTATTTTTCAGCAAAGAGCTGATGCTGACAGAACAGACCTCATTTAAAAATGAATCAAGGGGCGCCTGGGTGGCGCAGTCGGTTAAGCATCCGACTTCAGCCAGGTCACGATCTCGCGGTCTGTGAGTTCGAGCCCCGCGTCAGGATCTGGGCTGATGGCTCGGAGCCTGGAGCCTGTTTCCAATTCTGTGTCTCCCTCTCTCTCTGCCCCTCCCCCGTTCATGTTCTGTCTCTCTCTGTCCCAAAAATAAATAAACGTTGAAAAAAAAATTAAAAAAAAAAAAAGAATCAAAATCATGGCACGCCTTGGTGGCTCAGTCAGTTAAGTGGCCAACTTTGGCTCAGGTCATGTTCTGCATAGTTCACAAGTTTGAGCCCTGCCTCTGGCTCTGTGCTGACAGCTTCAGATTCTGCTTGATTCTGAGCCTGCTTCAGAGTCTGTGTCTCCTTCTCTCTCTCTGCCCCTCCCCTGCTTGTAATCTGTCTCTCTCTCTCTCTCTCTCTCTCTCTCTCTCTCAAAAATAGGTTTCAAAAAAATTTTAATGAATGAAAATCAGAAAGCATCCACACCCAAACTGGATAAAGATAGTGTAATATAAAATGCACCAAGTTAATACAACAAATGGAGAGCAAACAAAAGTACCTATTAGAATTAGTAACAAAATTTTAAAAATCATTCCATGTAAATACATTCAAAGAAGGTTTTTTTTTTTTAGTTTAATTATTTATTTTGGAAAGAGAGAGAAAGCATAAGTGAGAGAGGGGCAGAGAGAGGGAGAGAGGGAAAGAATCCCAAGCAGGTTCTGTGCTGTCAGCGCAGAGTCCAGTGTGGGGCCTGAACTCACAAACTGTGAGATCATGACCTGACCCAAAGTCGGATGCTTTGAGTCGGATGCAAAGTCAGATGCATTTGAGCCTCCCAGGTGCTCCTATCAAAGAAATTTTTTAAACCACTGCCCGAGACAAAATATCAAAGAGAAAATAAACTAAAAATTAATATGACCAAAGGAGATAAAAAGTGAGCTAAGGCAAGGAAACAGAAAAGAATTAAAAAAAATAAACATGGAAGTAAATACCACCTTATAGCTGTAAGAATTATAGCAGACATAGCTAAAAACATAAGCTTAGAAAAAAGCATAGACAAAAAGATATGAGAAGAGTGAGCCAGGTAAAAATGGATTCACACTACTGATAAGATCAGGGAAGTTTCACATCTCTTGGCCTTGCATAAGACCCCTGGGACACCCCGGGTTCTGAAAGTGTTTCAAGAATAGCTGAGTATGAAATTAAGAACAATATTGCAAGTTAGACGTTCTAAGTGACAGGTTGATATAGTGTGGTTAAAGTATGCTACATACAAAAACTAAATTATATAAAGTTCTTAATTTCCTATAGCTGATGTGATCTTCTCATGTGTTTCCAAGCTGTTGGGCAATAGAGAACCTTCAACCTTTACCAATTTATTTTCTCACGATTTCTTCTGATAGATGAAGATTTTTTGTTCCCTGTTTTAAACAGTCCCTTTCAGTTAAATGCTAACCCTTTCTTTCACTTTGCTCTTCCTTGAGACAAACACAATGTTCATTCATCTCCAGGTGTGTGTAGCTATACGACAGATCTTACCATACCTTCATGGAGGTGGAACAGAGAGCCTCGCATTCACATGGGAATTGCTTTGCTGCTGAGTCTCGGTTGTTCTCTTCAGTGACAGTAGTTCTGTCATTCTGGTTAAATTATGCCCTAAAGCAGTGATATCACACACAACTGGTCAAAGTTGTGGCCAATGCCAATTTTAGCCTTAGGAGAGAGAAGCCTCTGCCTTTGGGTCCTACAATTGTATAATTCCACTCTAGCCTTATTCTAACCGTGCCTTTCTCCTGGAGTGAGGGCTCCTCTGAGTCAATGGAGAATGACAACCTGGAGTTCATGTGCTCATCTTCTATACACAGACCAAACACACAGGATTGAGATGTTTCCTGTCCAAATGGGTCCTGAGCCCGTTTCCAAGCTGGGCATGGGCCTGTTCGCCTGGTCCTTCCTTCTTTTTTTTTTTTTTAATCTTTATTTATTTTTGAGAGAGTGAGGAGTGAGAGACAGAGTGAGAGCAGGGGAGGAACAGAGAGAGAGCAGAATCCGAAGCAGGCTGCAGGCCCTGAGCTGTCAGCACAGAGCCCGATGCGGGGCTCGAACCCACGAACTGTGAGATCATGACCTGAGCCAAAGTTGGACACTTAACCAACTGAGCCACCCAGGCGCCCCTCCTGGTCCATCCTTCTAAGAGCAGCATACGCCACTTGTCTATGAACCTGAGACATACAGACTTTAAAGTGACTCCATGATCAATGTCTCCTGATGTTCTCAATCTGTGTAATTCTCAATAGTCTCCCCTTGTGTGTAAACAGAATCTGTGAGTACTTCTAACAATCAGATTATGATAGGAGACCCTGAGTGGCTCAGTCCATTGAACTTCTGACTTCAGCTCAGGTCCTGATCTCATGGTTTGTGAGTTCAAGCCCCATATCGGGCTTGCTGCGGCCAGAGAAGCATAGAGCCTGCCTCAGATCCTCTGTTTCCCTTTCTCTCTTCTCCTCCCATTTGGGCTCACTCTCTCTCTCTCTCAAAAATAAGTAAACATTTGAAAAAAAATGACAAAATTAATGGGATGTCACTCCAGTGATTAGATGTTATATGGCAAAAGCAATGGTATGTTATATTGTACATGTATATATGTAATACATGATTATGTTATAGAAGACTTGGACTTGGTGACTCATTATAAAGTTTTACTCTCCTCTTGCCTTTGAAGCAGCAAACCATGAATCCTACCCCTTTAAGGAATGAATTATATGACGGTATTACTAGGCTGACACCTTAACTGCTACCTTGCAAGATCTATACAGAATAGCCAGTTAAGCTGCACCTTGACTCCTCATCCAAAGAATCTATAAGATGATGAGTGTTTTGAGCTACTAAGTTTGTGCTGCATAGAAAACTAATACAGTACCCTAAGGTCTAAGGGGTGGCCCTAAGGATGACTTTAAGGGAGGATAGTTAGGAAGACTGAATGTAGTTTGGGTATGTGGACTGGGTGCCCTCAAGCATTATAGGAGGCCTGTGCAGAATGTGAAGGAGGCAGGAAGATGAGCAGGAGAGAATAGGGAGGCAGGCAGACTGGGCTGACTTCTACACTCCTTTGGTCTGATACAAAACTCCAAGGAGTGTTAGAACTATAAATCTAAACATGACCTTCTTGGTTGTGATGAAGGTAGCACAATAAGACACATTCCATCTAATGACATGTTAACATCAGGTATAGCTTTTAAATATGGAGACTACGATATGTGGATCTCCATTTGTATTTGTGCCCTCGGCCTGCCATTCCTGCTAACTCGGCCCTATTTTAGCAATGGAAGTCTTAGGCCCCTGAGATTGCAGTATCTTTAGGTCCCAGGAGAGTAACCTGTACAGATGCCCTTGGCCAAAATCATTCCAAAGAGCATGGAGACCCAGCCAATTCCCTTGCCCATACATAGCTTGATACTTTAGGTTTTCTCACTAACAGTTAACCTGGTTTTTCCCCATGGTATTTTGGTTCGGAAAAGGGAGGTTAGCATATATGTGACACTCCTTCATTCCATTCCTTTTACACATTGTCTCTGTGCAGAAGAGCCTGGCTTTCCATTCTCTCTACATGATGTCATGAGCTATCCAAGCCTATAGTAAAGTAGTATGTCCTTGTTTGATAAGATTGATTTTTGAATGGTATATCAGTTATGGATACTGTTTTTCCATGATCAAAAAGTCACCTGTGCAACAAAGTTGAAAAATGATCTTTGTTGTAGCCCCAGGATTGGAAAGTCCCTCCTATCAACCTTATAGCTAAACTTGAAAGGTATAAGGCTAGAAGAGTACATGAAAGAGTAGGAAACCTGGCTTAATACCACCCGAATGAAACAATATAACCAAAATATTTCCCTGTAACTGTAATAGAAAACCTTTTTTAAAATGTAAGTCTGTATGCTGAGGGTAGTATTGCTAGATGCAATCATTATAACTCACAATCTTAGCTAGCATTCCACCAAAATGTTATGATTTTGAAAGTGAACAGATAAATCACTTTAGGGAATACCACATTAGATTGCCATGGAAGCAAAGACATCCTGGGGTTGTGTGCACAATAGTAACAATAAAACATGTCTAGCTCTTGCCAAAAGAAAAAAATATATATATATCAGAGTGAGACTAAGTGGTCTAAATGGTAACAAAAGAAACATCTAGCAGCACCATGAGATTTAAGTGAAGGTGGGAAGTGAAGACGGGAGGAATGTCCAAAACTATTGTGGATTGTTCTCCTTTTCCACTTTTGTGAATAGTGTTAGGCAAGACAATAAGAGAGGAAAAAGAAAGAGGCTGAGACACAGGTGAGTGGAAGGGTGTCATTTGTAACTGCAGCTGAGAAGTTCGGTTTTGAACATAAACTGTGTTTATTTCAAAGATCAGAGAAATCTAGATATGTCTAAGAGCCTGATGAGTTAATGCTTATTTGTATATAGAGCTTGTTTGTGGGAGGGTCTATACACTCCCCTGGACAAAACTCCTAAGAGGGAAGAGAATCAAGCACAGAGGCTGTGCCCAACCACAATACTTAAGATATGTGGGACTCTCTGTATTTGCTAATTACAAAAAGAAACCCCAAGTGCTGTTGCCAAGTGATTGACTAATTCTGGAGGGAGTTTGGGTGGTTGGCAAAGACAGACTATGAGAACCAAAAGAAGAATCAATGTCTTCTCAGTTCCGCAGAGAAAACTGTGCACATAGCTATGCTATTCCAAGAGGTCCAGAGAACCAGCCATACTCCAGAAGAAGAGCAATGCCTCAGAGTTGTGCTGGGGAGCAATCGAGATTCTTACCAGGAAGTCAGGGTAGGGAAGTGGAGTGACCTAATCGTGAGCAATGGAGGAAATGTCCGAATGCCTTACCCAACTTCTCTGGGAGCACATTTAAAGATTTCAGGCTTTAGGTTGACAGAAGCTGAGAAGACTTGTTTGTGCAACTGACAAACCACACACGGATCCCGAAAGATGTGTAGAAGAGATGTAAAAGGAACCAAAAGCACTGGAAGTCAGGCTGATGCAAAACCCCACACAATAAGGTTCATGAATCTTAATGCATCCCTATCTGTACACCCCAGATTAATGTGTCCTAGGAGCATGGGCTAGCAAATCCTACAGATCTTCCATTTGTTAGAATTTTATATATAGCACAACACCATGTGCGTAAAGAGATTGCATATGTATATGTTTGTCTATGCATAAAATTTCTCTGGAAAAAGATACAAGTAGCTGATAACACTGGCTGCCTCTGGGGAAACTGGGAGGTGACTTAGAAAGGGGAAGTTGACTTATTTTTAACTTTTTACATGAGTAGGACTTTTGAACATTTTTACCATGCATATATTCCTTATTCATAAACCCCATACAATCTAATTAAAAATAGAACAAAACAAGCTTTAGTGTTTTTAAAACCCATTTTTCCAGCCGGTAAACACTTGACATATAATGTCAATAAATGAGAGCAGCCAATTCTTAGATTTTTAAGTAGTATAGATGTGAGTATGTGGGTAAATCTATTGTTTCAGAATAGACAACAATGTGATTATAAAGATTCCAAAAGTCTTGTGGGCCAAAATAAATTTTTTTCCATTAGCCTTCAAGAATCATGATAAAAAAAAAAATGATTTGACCTGATTATGAGATAACTTCTTAATGCTTTTATTTTCTTCTACCTGCCAGGGAACTCATATGGACAATGCTAAATTATAGATCCTGGCAGTTATTTCCCATTTCCTTTCTACCAATTCTCCTCTGTATCTATCTTTATGTTTGTACAGATATTTTACGTAGTAGTTTTTATTAACAACCTCAAATATGTTTTGACAGTAGGGTCTGCTTAAATTTAAATAATCAAAACCAACAAAATAAAAACAAATATTCAAAACCAAGTAGTATAATGAATTGGACAACCAATGCTGAGATGATATATTCAAAAACTCTCAGGTAAAATTATATGTGTTAAACTTTCTGGAGTGCAACATGGCAATGCATATCAATTCTTTTTTTTAATTTTTTTTAACGTTTATTCATTTTTGAGAGACAGAGAGAGGCAGAGCATGAGCGGGGAAGGGGCAGAAAGAGGGAGACACAGAATCCAAAGCAGGCTCCAGGCTCCAAGCTGTCAGCATAGAGCTCAACACGGGGCTCAAACCCACGAACCGCAAGATCATGACCTGAGCCGAAGTTGGACGTTCAACCGACTAAGCCACCCAGGCACCCCATATCAATTCTTTTTTTATTTATTTGATTATTATTTATATTTGGGAGAGAGAGAGAGAGAGACAGTGTGTGTGCAAGTGAGGGAAAGGCAGAGCAAGGGGGTAACCAAAGGATCCTAAGTGGGTTCTGTCCTGACAGCAGGGCTGGAACTCATGAACCGTGAGATCATGACCTGAGCCAAAGTTGGATACTCAATAGACTGAGCCACACAGGCACCACTCAATTCTTTTGTTAAAAAAGTATATACTAGTCTGGAATCTAACTTCAGTCACTAGAGAAAACTTGCTGCGAAAGGGATTATTGATCAGTCTTTCTGGGCAGGATAAACAACGGGTATATCTAGAGCACGTATTCATAGCTGGCTTACCTTAGAAGCTTGCTTACCCAGGAAGTTATAAATTAGCCTTCAAGCATTCTTGAAAGACACAGAACCAGGCTCAATATTCCTGCATCATGAGAATAGGAAGCTCATACTGGGGCTGTGCAAGATCCAAACTACCTGGTCTTATGTGATCTTATGTGGTTCTCAACTGAAGGAGCTTCTGCTCCCCCTTTGCCTCATTTGGTAAATTTATATACATTCTTGGCTATGACAACTGAGGAAGAGGGTAATATTACAATTTATTGGGTAGAGGTAAGAATTGCTACTGAACAAAGTACAATTCACAGGACAAATTCCCACAACAAAGGATGATCTGTTCCAAAATCTCAGCAGTACCAGCTAGAGAAATTCTGGTCTAAAGCTATTGTTCTCTTGGGTTTTGCTGCCTCTCTTGAGGCAGTGCCAGGCAATTGGGCACACCTTCTGCTCTGTGCCCCACTTTATAGTAAAAAGAAAGTGGTGGGTCAAGAATAGAAAGGATTCTTTTATTTTTCATGCCCTTGGCCACAATGCCGCTATATGTTCAGGGATATTTTCACACTCTGAGGAGAAGGTATTGAAATGAGAGGAACAAAATTCTTTTCTACATTTCATCCTTCCAGATTCCTCCTCTAAGGCAAGAAGTGCACAGTAAATCATTTGTTTGAATAGGGGTAGGAATAAAGCAAAATTCAGGGAGATTAAAAAAAACAGATCAATAGAGTTAACAAAATATTATATTATCTCCTTCCATGTTAGATAGATACTAAAAGCATTTAGTGAGAGAAGGTACAGAGCATCTGATTTCATCTGGCATATGAAGAGGCTAAACATGTTTAAAAAACATAGAATAAATCTAGGACAAAGGTATTAGTCTGAAGGCAGGTTTAGGTGATCATGAAGTCATTGGAGGTTGGAAAACCCAAAATCTAGATACTTAAACCCATGGACTTTTTGCAAACCAAAATTTTGCTTTAGGTGTAATCTTATTCAAATGATTTTTTTTTTAATTAGGGGAGGGATACTATTGAGTGTAATTTTTTCCCCCTGCTCTGTACTTTCCTAGAGATAAATATGGAAATATGTGAGTAATAAGAAGTAGATATATCGGCTTGGCCAATTCCTATATTTGTTAAAGTATTCTTTAAAGAATTACACATTAGAAATATACATTATCTGTTTTCAAAGATCAGGTAAAAATAGATATATAACAGAACATGAACAGATGTTGCAATTCTGAAATATTAGTAGTATGCATTCACTAAGTTTTGTGTATTCCATCTCCTTTAAAATTTAGCTTAATTAAAAATGATAGAAAATATTTAAAAGCACTTTCACATTTGCTTTTTCATATATTATATATCATATTACAGGTAATGATAATCTTTTAGTTCTACTTGTTGGAAAATGAAATTCATTAATGTGACAAATGATAGATTCTTGAAGAGTAGCAAAATATGCCACCCCAAAATATGCCTCTTTGGCATAAGGATTACTTTGAGTTGATTATTTTGAGAAACAGCAGACACATAAGAAGCTCTAAAAATGGAGAAGTTACCCTTAAGTAAAGGAAATCTGCATTTGTAAAGTTATCTACCTCTCTGTACCAGATAGAGGAGAACTCTAAGTCACAAGAAACTCTTATTAACTTAAACTTGCATAACAAATCTTACTCTTGCTATTCCCAGTGACCTTCATAATTAGGCTCTTCTTCTCCTCTACACATACACATTTTTTTTTCTTTTGTATTTAACTGAAGATGGTATTTAGGTTGGTAACTTAGACCACAAAACCCAAAGGGTTAATCATTTTACCCTGGGTATGTCTCATGTATACATGAGGTATATATGTTAATAATTTTTTTTGTTTTTCTTTTGTTAATCTTCTACAGGAGTCTAAGCTAAGAAGTCAGAAAAGCAGAAGGAAATTTTTTACCCTCTCCCACAGTCCAAAAACCAGCAAGGAAACAATATACTAGAGAGTTGATTGATTTTAACATTTTCTTCTTCTATGGAAGATTTTTTGGAGTAAGAAACTATATTCTACATATTGGTACAAACAGAAATGGTCATTAATGTAAAAAAACAAAGGAAAGAAGGTTATGGTATTTTTAAATATCTTATTGTAACTTCCTTTATCTCAATTGCACAGATACTAGGTTTGCAAAAATGTGCCAATCCTTTGGACCTGGAACCATTGGCTTCCCAGAACCATGACTATTTCAACTATGTATTCAAGTTCTTCCTTCTACGTCCTAATCCCCTCTTCCTCAAACAAAAATGAAAACAAAGACAAAGCAAAACAAGCAAACACAAACAAAAAATGGGGGGTGGTGATGAAGCTTGCTTGCTTTCTTTTAAGAGAGGACTTTTGGGACACTAGAGTGTCTCAGTCTGATAAGTGTCTGACTCTTGATTTTGGTTCAGGTCATGATCTCGTGACTTGTGAGACTGAGGCCCATGTTGGGCTCTGTGCTGACAGTGCAGAGCTTTCTTGGGATTCTCTCACTCTGTCTGTCTGTCTCTCTCTTTCTCAGAATAAATACATTAAAAGAGAGAGAGAGAACTTTCAAGGCAACTGTAGAGATAAGTTTCCTATAACTATGTATTTTTTTCTGATACCACAGTATGGGAATATAATAAAACTCTAATCTCATTTTTCATTTTCTTTGGGGCTGTGTTTTACTTCTGCTTTTTGAAATAGGTTCTTTTAAATACCGTCTTCGATCTTCTTTCTACTATTTTTTAAATGGAGTTTCTTAGAGATGGGTCCTAAACTCTCATCCCTTTTTAAGTACCATACTTTCTCTAGAAGAGCTAAACACTCACTATGATCTTTGTTAATATCCAAATGTGTACAATTTCCAAATTAGATCCCAATTTCATTAAGATGTTTATTTCCAACTACAACATTTTTGACCCTTGTGCCTGCAATTCATCAAGTTATCATGAGATGGTGGTAGGGTTATTAGTTCACATAGATCGTAGTTAGCGTATATTCTCCCTTCTCCATAATGAAAGGTGTCAGCAATTTAAACAGGATTCAGGAAATACATTTTTGTAATTCTAAAAACAAAATAATATTTGGTTTCTATAAGAAATCCTCATAGCAGAAAGACTACAGAAATTCAACAACATAGGAACTTAACAATGCTTACCCTTAACTAACTTAATGACCTCAAAGAAATAGACATTTCTCTCTATCAGTGATTTAGTCACGTGCGAGAAGCTTTAGGTAGTGAATTCAACAAAAAGCTAGAAGCATAAAGTTTTTCTGGCTCTTACACTTTCAGTTTAGTCTTCCTGTAGACTTGCTATTTTCATCTTTATATTGAAAAGAAAAAAAATGTCTTAACGTTATTGTTGCATGAGAATTCCACATAGCACAGAACAGATCTAACAGAATCATGATAGAGTTGTTCCATAAAGAACTCTAAAATATTGATAGTAAGGGGAATCCAAAAGGCCAAGAATGGAACTGATTCTCTCCATCTCCATGTTCTTGGCTATGCCTTCCCTTCCTGCTGTTGAATTTAGGATTGTAGTATTTAAGACACATGACATAAGTGATACAACTAGAACTTGAAATCAGAAGAGCTCTATTTTCTCCAGAGCCAGAAAAACATTGCCCCATTCTGCTACATGCACCATGAGATCTGATAAGAGGCCTGTCTCATTTATTAGTGACTCTTCACAACGCCATGACCCCATCCCTACTACCTAGTACAGTAAGTAACAATAAATGTGTGCTCACAAATACTGCTAAGTAAATGAATAAAACTTTAGAAAACTGACCTTCCATCTCCATGACAACTTCATCCTCTGTAAAAAGGGGGAAAATATCATCTAACTCAAAAGAGCTAATATGAGGACCAAAGGAGATAATGCATGTTTTCATAGTTTTTAAATTCTCAAGTGTTATACCACATTAGTTGAAATTATTCTTACTGTTTATTAAAGCAGCTAGATTCAACAACAACATCATCATGTTGGAGCTAAAAGCTTTGTGACTAACTACACCTTGTTTTCTGTTCCATCCTCCCCTGGCACATACCAAGCCTGAATAAATTTAGCCATCGAGGACTGTGTCTGCTTCTTTAAAGAAAGTCAAACAACTCAGTTGATAAAGGTCCTAGTTTCTAACCATATTTGCTATATCACATAGGATAGGCTAGATCAAGCTGCAATAAGAAACAACCACAAAAATTTATATAGCTTAAGTAAAGGTATACTATTTCTTCCCCCCACAGTTCATGGTACTAGGCAGAGGACTCTCCTCCATGGAAAACTTGTGACCCGGCATGACAAAATAGCCACTGTTTGGATTATTTGTTAATTGTTGTGACAGAAAAAAAAAAGCGTTTTGGAAGGTATTCTACTGGCAATTAAATCTTCCTTCCAGCAGTAACACTTGGCTGCTCTGTTAATCAGTTCATTGGCAGGAAATAGTTACATGGGGGACAGAAGATGAAAGTTAGCCATGAACTCAGAGGCTGAAGTAGAAGGAGCAGAAAATGAACACTAATGGCTATAACACCTAGACCCTCAAATAATCTCAGAAATCCTACCTGTCCCAATCCTTTCCCTTTTACCTTTGTTATAACAACCTTTTGCAACCTTCTCTATATTCTCCAAACTACCTACTCATCACCCGGTAGTCTCTAAAGATGTTTTCTCCATCTCCTTCATGGAGAAATGGAACCTATCAGCCCCTTTAGGGTGGTAAGCTCTGTGAGGACAGAAACAACAATACTCTTCTTTGCAGTTACATCCTTACTGCCTAACGCAGAACCAGCACATAAAAGTTGTCAAGTGACTATTTATTACACAAATCTTTCCCTATTCTGTCTTTCCTATTGATATCTGTAGTAAGCTAAAATAAATAAATAAATAGCCCCACTATAATGCTTGGAATTTGTGTTATCATACGTGAGCACAAAAAGAGAAGTTTGCAGATGTGATTCACTTAAGGATCTTGAATTGAGAGGATTGTCCTGGGTTATTTGGCTGGGCTCTAAATGTAATATATGCATCTTTATGATAAGGAGGGAAAGGAAGACTTGACATACAGAAAACTATGTGAAAATGGAGCAGAGAGAGATCTGAAGAGGCTGTCCTAGAATATTGGAACATGGGAGCCATGAGCCAAGAAATGGCAGCAGCAACCAGAAGCTACAAGAGGCAATGACTGGATTATTTCCTAGAGCCTCTGGAATGAGTATGGCTATTCTGACATATTGATTTTGGCCCAGTGACACTTTGGCCTGTAGAACTGAGAAAAGATGCTAATAAGTTTATGGTCATTTGTGATAAGAAACTAATACAGATCAGGTTTATGTAGGATTTATATTTTCTAGAATGTGTGCATTGGGCAAAATGTATTCCTATATGTGAAAATGCTTAATATTAACACAGAAGCTAAAAAATTAGTTATGATTTTTATTAACATGTGTTTGCTACATTTTGTGAAGTTATAGTACTTGCAGTATTGTTTTACTTCCTTAAATGACTTGATTTAGGGTGGAGTTTTCAAAATATCAAAATTGTACTCAACATGTAGTTGACTGTCTCCCAGATTTGGATAGTTTAAAATATCTTCATTATAACTGCCACAGTTTGTGGAGGTAAAATTGCATATGGTTAAATTGTAGTAGTTGTGGTAGCAAGAAGGCTTACCAAAATTATGTGTTTGTTTACTGGGTTTGCTGCCATCGCTCCATCCTTTTCTTCTCTTTTTACACATTAATAATGTTCTCTATTTTGCTTCTGCATGAGTTCCGAATTTACTTTTCTTCAGAATACCCCAAATCTAATAGCCCTTACTTATACATTTTGGGATCTATAATAGAAATTCGATCCTTTGAATCTTTGAGTTGCCCTTTAGAACTCAAGTTATAGGTATAGAACATATCTTTTCTAGATATGAAAGCAAAGGAGGATTTCACATGAAAATGACAAGCTATAAAGTCTTCATGGAAGCTAGAATACTTAAGTACAACTTAGTGAACTGTTGGAATGGGCTCCGTCAGGGAATTAAAACTTCCATACATCTGCATACTTGCCCAGTTACCTAAGCATTGGTTTTAAACTCTCAAGGAATATAGATCTACCATTTTCCATTAGCATATAGTAATACTTCCCTCTTAAGCAAATTCCTTAATGTATAATTCTAGTGTATGTCCATTTATGCTTTATTTCATTACAATTTGATTTTTATGAAATAAACCCTACCACAATAGATTTCTGGGAAAAATGTTAACTAATGCAATGCCTCTTTATAATAATTGGGTGCAATTGTAAGTTACTTCACAAAGTAATAAGAAAATAATTCACTATGTAATATTTTGTTGGTCTATAAAAGTTATATTGCCACTTTTGGAATGGTTTTGTTTATATTCCAAGAGTCATCACTACAATGGGAGGTTATAGCTCACATTTTTCTTTCCTGGTGTTCCCCAAACCGGCAGCAGAGAGGTAATGCTTTTGTTTCTATTTAGACTGTAAATCTCTTGTGCATTCCAAATATTAATCAGTGTTTATTTCACTCCTGGGTCCTCCCTTTTCTTCCCTATCCTGCCTTCTATAGTCTTCTCTGACTATATAATGAGACACAGCTGATGCTGTTTATTCTTGTTAGATATTTTTAACATCAGACTTTGTGTATTGAACTTCGCCCACTCTCATTTGAATCTAAGCCCTGTTTCTCTTTGACTTGCTCCTCAGGAAGTCTCATCTATGCACAAAACACCCTTTGAAGTGAAAGGGAGCTCCCCTCTTCAATGGTCTTCCTTATCCTGGATGCCAGGAAAGAATAGGTTCCTCCCAAACAACTGAATGTAGGGCTTGTGTCCTCTGTTTGACAGGATCCCCATGTCCCCATTTCTTTCAGAATGGAAAGTAGTACCAGGCTGCTCCACTACCCACATGGGCGTTTCCTAAATGTTAAGTGAATGGATGAAAGAAACTTAATGTGAGACTATAAGAAAAGGAAAACACATGCAAACACACACACACACACACACACACACACACACACACACACACAAACTAAAGTTAATTCACATTTTCCAGTTGTACCAAAACAGTCTGTCTCTGATATTATATGGAGGCATTTAGCAAAAAGAAATTGCAGATGGAACAAGTAAGTGATCCCAGAAGAGAAACAGACTTCAAACAAAAGGGATCCATTGCATTCTCATTGTGTCTGTATTTCCCAAGAGAGCAAGACCCTTGCTTTATTTGGAAACACATTTAATTCTACTAGAATTTGTAATGTGCTGCAAGTCAGCAAAATTTTGTGACTTGCTATAGAAAATGCTATAGTTAACCAAGAAAGACAAAAGATGAAAGTGAGTGGTTGGTAAAATAAAATGCTGAAGGACTATTTAGCTCAAATTGGTAACTACCATTTAGGTTTTTTTTTCCACATCTTTGTTATGATATTGCAATACTTTTAAATGTCTACAAAGCAAATGTTATTAAGATTCTAGACATTATAAGATCTCAAAAACTATTGATAAAATGATAGTCTAAAAATATGAGATGGCATGGAAACAAAGGAAGAAACAAAGAGACATTGTATTATAATATATCATTAGAGGAAAGGAGGCTTTATTGTTCCAAATTAAAAAACACTGAAAGGAAAAATAAAAAGAATCTCATTTATGACATTCATCTGTACCTTTCAGTGTAAGTGTGATGAAACCAAAATAATGGAGACAATCAAATACTGGCTATTGTCATAAAGAACATAATCAGCATATCAAACTGCTCAAATTTTATGATGATAACATTGATGTAAAAATAAAAAAGATGTTTCCCCAAACCACAGCAAATCTGAGTAAAGCAGGGGAGCAAAATCTAGAGGCGGTGGTTTGCACATGGAATGCACACAAAAAGCATTCAGATTCTAGCATACTTCTCTCTCACCCATCTTTGTCACAGTAACTAATTGATGTGACCTTAAGAACTTTAGAGGCAAAAGGGTAGTTTGCCCTCACGATACATGTTAGGAAATGTCGGTGTTTCTTTCCCAAGGTGAATAACAGGATAGGGTAGTGGGTGTATTAGCACAAAAGAGCTGTAAAACAGGCCAAATCTCTTTCTTCCAGTCTGCATTCTTCATTTCTTAGAATGTCCAAGGCCTGACGAAAAGAAGTAGTGATTCACTTCTATGCCCCAACAGTTGGATGGGGAGATAAAACACCACAGTTAAAAAAGTAAGCCTCTAACCTTTTTGATTGTAGTAAATCTGTCCCCTATTTCCAGATGGGAATCTCATTCAACTGGATTCATATGGATCTCCCAGGAGCATCTGACTTTCTGCAATTATACCATGTATATATGTTTTCCTATGTTTTCCCCCAATGATGATCTCTATCTTTTAGCAGAAATCCCCACTTATTGCCATTTTTCAAGGAACTCCCAAATCTGGCACCCCTTTAATAGTCCTCCTGTCCAATTATACCCATTATCAGCCAAACTGGAAAGCCATTTTTTTGTTAGTGTTGAATGTAATAGTTTTATCCATCCTTTAAAGCCTAACTCAGCCAACACTTCCTCCAGAGAACTATCCATATCTTCCAACTGCCACACCATCACTGAGCTTCCTAGGGTCTGGCAACTTTCCCCTGTCTCCATCAAAGGCAGTCACAACTTTTAACTGAGACCAGAGATATGGGCATAAGTAATATTTCCCTCCATCATACCATACCATAACCTTCTCAAAAGAGGATCAGTGAGTGATTACTTTTATATGTAATTTATCAAAAAATGAATAAATGAATGGAGAAATACTTAATTCTTTCACTGTATGTTCAGTGACATTGTACCAATGCCTCAGTAACAATATTGGATCCATTGAAGATACAACTGTCCTCAGCTTGGCCTAGTCATTTCAATAGTTAACAAATGTTTTATTAGTGGAAGATCCAATTTGCTCTACATGAAAATGCTTAAATTTTTGCCTGGCATACAAGAGCCTGCAAGCTCAGCTTCAGATTTACTTTCTTTTCCTTTGCATCTCTTGACTTTTTCCCATTACCCTCTGACTTCTCTATCTGCTGGCTTTATTGTTTTTTTAATCCCCAAATACAGCAAATAACTCTTGCAAAATGCTATTCCTTCTTCCTGAAAAATAATCCCACTTCAAGTTCCTGTTTTTCATCTGTTTAACTCTTATCATCCTTCAGATATCAGCTATCACTAACTTAGGAGAGCCTTCCCTGACCCTCTGATATCAGTTCTTTTTTAAACATACACAAAATTGTATTCTATTCCTTCAGAGTACTTTTTGTATTAATGATATATTACATATAGTCAATATTATGATCATTTGCTGAATGTCTGGCATCTATACCATAAGCTCCCAGATAACAAGGACCATTTCTGTTTTTTTTTTTGTTTTTTGTTTTTTTGTTTTTGTTTTTGTTTTTGTTTTTTTTTTACCAATTCTATCTCTAGCATCTTGCAGAAACCTAGTAGACAACTGATATCTAATGAACGTTCGTTGAAAAAAAAATGGATGCATGAACACTTTGTACCATAAATGTCGACTGTATCTCCAGGGTGATACATTTCAGTATCATGGCTTCTGGCTCTTCAGACTTATTTAGGTTTGAATTCATGCTCTTCTACCAACTTTGTGAACTTAGAAAATAAATTACTCTCTCACCTGACTCAACTAAAGAAATGAGAATGATAATGTAATTTGTTGTATATACAAAGGTATCTGATATTTATTGAGAATAGTAGATGTTTAATAAAAGCCAATTCCCTTTTCTTCAGTGAATTTTGAGCTCAGTGACTGTAGCTTATTTGATCCCGTGTAATCAATTGCCCGAATTGGAAAAGAAGATCTGTAAGTATATAGATGTCATAGTCAAAAGACAATTTATGTGTTTGCTCTCATTCATTTAACAGAGAAGTAACAGTGAGAGTTAGACCACATAAGCCTTTGCAAAAAATGAAAGCAAAATTTGATTTTACTCTGAGCACAATTGGAAGATATTGAAGAACTTTCTTAAGAGATGCAAGGAAGCTTTCTACTACTAGACTTAGTTCTACAACATAGGAAAGACAATGAGATGCACCAAGCTTTTTGGGCATTAGATTTATTAAGACAGAAACAAAAAAATCTAGAATATGTTTCTCAGTTCACCCATTGTTAGATTAAATCTTTAAGAGAAAAGAATAGGGAAATTTGGCTTAAGAGATTCCATTTGCAAAAATTTCCTTGAAGTTCCCCAAAGAGTTGGAATAAGGCTAGGACAGTGGTGTAAACAGTTAAATGTTTTAAATTTCCAGGTTAGCAGGGGAAAAGCATACAAATTTATTTAGTATAAGCTTTTTGTGACACAGGAGCTTTCATAAGGAAAAAAAGACCCAAATAAACATTTATACCTATGTATTTTTATGCTAGGTTTTATGAAAAGTGCACAGTGATGGAGGAATATGACAGGTTAAGAAGTATAAGGTAATTTTAATATACTAGGGGAAAAGTAGGGGCGCCTGAGTGGCTCAGTCGGTTGAGCGACTGACTTCGGCTCAGGTCATGATCTCACAGTTTGTGAGTTTGAGCCCCACATCGGTCTCTGTGCTGACAGCTCAGAGCCTAGAGCCTGCTTCAGATTCTGTGTCTTCCTCTCTCTCTCTCCCCCTCCCCCACTTGTGCTCTGTCTCTCTCTCTCAGAAATAAATAAACATTTAAGAAAAATAAAAAACATACTGGGGGAAAAGTAGCAAGGCCTGTTTCTTAGGATTCTTCTCAGCATCCTTTTGTCTTCAGAGATAAGATTGTTTCTTTCCTCTGGGTGTAGGGACAGCATTTTACATATAAAGCTTTTAATGGCCCATTTTAGGAAAGAAAGGTGAGGAGGGGAGAAGATCAGAGTGACCATCTGCTTCTCCCACGATCTCAGACTTTACCATATTTTGGGGTTAGCATGTCCTAAACCCCATCAATATTGGTTGTTAAAACTAAAAATGAGTAAGGTATATATCTATTACATATTCTTCAGCCATCTCTAAAGTAAATTGAATGACCCTTCTCTCTCCAAAGTCTAACTTATTTCTCTAGGCTCATGTTTGAATAACATTAATTTCCATAAATTCTCCAACTGCTAGTTCATATTCAAACACTCTTCCCACTGAAATAAAATTAAGGTTAATTAATTTGTAAAGGAAGATTAAAGGTACTCAATATGTAAAATAGAGCTAAATACCAAACTAGGCACAAGATAATGACTGTCTACAGGTATTTGAAGGTGTAAACATCACAAAGACTAAAAATCATTTAACATAGAACATGATTTTTATAAAATTAAGAAACTAGGATAATATTCATAGGATCTGGACCATGAATCAGATTTCATGGCGCAGAACTACTTTTGGAAATGAAATTGTAAATTCTCCTTCCCTAGTTAAATGATAGGACACAAAAATGCTTTTTGCATGTAGAAAGCCCTGACAAAACTAAGATCAATAAGAATTCATTAATAGTTGCCCATGATTTGGCAATAGGCCATGCCTTTCCCTTATGATCAGGGATTCTACTCACTACTGTTATTCTCAGTGGCTCATGAATATCCTCTTAATAGCCTTTGAAATAGAAGATCACATCAAATAAAACAGCCCTGTACTCTATACTTGTCTCACTGGTAATGTACTTGGATAGTAACTTTCCATAATGAACAGAGGAGACACCTTAACCACACCAAAAATGTTTAGCCCTCCCCCAACATAATATTTTATTAAAATCAGTCAGGAATGGGATTTGGGATGTCTCCATGTCTAAATACCTAATGTACAAAACAGCAATTACATTTATTATGACTATCCAATGTCAAAATCCTTACTGATCTTACAGTAAGTGTACTTTAATTATAACAAAATCCCTTCTAATAACAAATGAGTAATAAAATTTGAACTTAAAACAAAATCACGTTTTTTCTATAATATTTTATACATTAGTGCATTTTACTATTTATCTTATAGACTATGTGTACATGAGGTTATTCCCAAAGTATAATATTGATCAAAAATCTGATGGGACTACATCAAATACAAAAGCTCCTGGGGCGCCTGGGTGGCGCAGTCGGTTAAGCGTCCGACTTCAGCCAGGTCACGATCTCGCGGTCCGTGAGTTCGAGCCCCGCGTCAGGCCCTGGGCTGATGGCTCAGAGCCTGGAGCCTGTTTCCGATTCTGTGTCTCCCTCTCTCTCTGCCCCTCCCCCGTTCATGCTCTGTCTCTCTCTGTCCTAAAAATAAATAAACGTAGGAAAAAAAAATTAAAAAAAAAATACAAAAGCTTCTAGACAACAAAGGAAATCATCAACAAAATGAAAAGGCAGTCTACAGAATGGGAGAAAATATTTGCAAATCATGTATCTGATAAGGGGTTAATATCCAAAATATAAAAACTCCTACAAATCAATAGCAAAAACAAAACAAAATCTGATTAAGAAATGGGCAAAGGATTTGAATAGACAGCCATGTAAAAAAAAAAAAATACAGAGGGCCAACAGGTACATAAAAAGTGTTCATCGTCACTAATCATCAGGAAAATGCAAATCAAAACAAAAATGAGATATTACTTTACACCTGTTAAAAGCTCTATCATTAAAAGACAAGAAATAGCAAGTGTTGGCAAGATTATGGACAAAAGGGAACACTTGTTCACTGTTTGTGGGAATGTAAATTGGTGAGGCCATTATGGAAAACAGCATGAATGTTCCTTAAAAAGTTAAAAACACAACGACAATATGATCCAACAATTCCACTTCGAGGTATTTATCCAAAGGCAATAAAATTACTGCCTCTAAAAGATATATGCACCCCCATGTTTGCTGTGGCATTATTATTATTACAGTAGCCAAGACAAGAAGACAATGTAAATGACCACTGATGGATAAAAAAATAAAATGTGGTGTGTGTGTGTGCGTATAATATCACTCATCCACAAAAAAGGAGGAAATTTTACAAATTGTAACAATATGGATGGACCTTGACTGCACTTTGCCAAGTGAAATAAATCAGAGAAAGGCAAACATCATATGGTCTCACTTATATGAGGAATCTAAAGAAAAGGAAAAAAAGAGAACTTATAGATAAAGAGAACAGATTGGTAGTTGCCAGAGGCTGGGGATAGTGAGGGTAAACAAAAATGGGTGAAGATAGTTAAAAGGTACAGACTTCCAGTTATAAATTAAATAAGCCCTGGGGATGGAATGTACAACATGGTATTGTATATTTGAAAATAGGGGGAGGAGCCAAGATGGCAGAACAGCATGAAGGTTTTTTGTGTGTCTCATGTCCATGATGAAATACAGCCAGATCAACACTAAACCATCCTACACACCTAGAAAACTGATTGGAAGATTAACACAACAATCTGCACAACCTGAACCACAGAATTCAGCAGGTATGCAATACGAAGAGCTGAACTTGGGGAGCAAGAATCCCCAAAAGGGAACCCCTTTTGTGGGCAGAGAAAGGACAGAGACCGGTGGGGGGGGGGGCATACGGGAAAAGCACCCCTCCCCAAAAGCAGCTGGAGAGAAAGTGGAAAATTGGAAACAGCCACAGGGACTAAACTAAAAAGAGAGAAAGGAGAAAGGAGAGGGTTTAAATTCCATTAAGACTGTAAACAAGGGGAGCGCAAAGGTTGCAACTCCGCAGCTCGATATCTGGCAGTGCCCTGGTGGGAAGGGAGAATCCCCAGGAGCAGAGGGGGATCCAGGAGGTTCTTGGGCCACATGGGGAAAAGCAGTTCCACTGCTGGAAGGACATTTGGTAGAGAACGTTGAAGCCACCTGGTCCCAGCAGACCCTGGAAGGCAGCCACATTCGCTGGTGTTGGGGCAAGGTTGTTGAGGGTGAAGCCCGGTGCCAGATGTGTGTTATAATTTTCCATGTTCCCTGAAACACTGAGGCTACATTGTCTCGCAATCTTTTTTGGGGCAGGCTGGCAACTGGCCGCAGTCTCGGGGCACCGGCAACAGCAGGGTTCAGCGGCCCTTCCTGGGTGCAGCCGACATTCGGCCATTAGTCATTTGGCCATTGCTCCTAGAGACCCTCCCACACCTCCCACAGAGGGGCCAAGTGGGTCAAAGCCGCAATCCTTCAGAAGTAAGGGGCCAGGGAAAACAGCTGCATCTGAGACAAAACTCGGGAGAGAGGTACTGCCTGGGGCCTGGTCACAGAGAGTGGAAAAGCGGGGAGTTGACAAGAGCTGAAGACGGAGGACTGGTGCGCGATTGCTGATCCGGGAGAACAGACTGGGTGGCTGGGTGGCGCCATTTTTCACAGCTCCCACACATGCGCATGATGAGCACCACAACAATCCACCCCAGTAGGCTCACAGCGCCATCTAGTGGAGAGCAGAGCTGTTACACCGAGCCCTGCCCAACTGAGCCAACTTTGCTCTTCAAGAACACAAACCTCACCACCAGCTTAATTTATGGACTATAAAGAGCTACATGGACTGACCTCTAGGGGAAAACGAAGCAATTTCAGTACTACTTCAATCTGTTAGCAGGTTCATCTATTCACTTTTTTTCTCTCTCTTTTTCCTTTTTCTCTTTTATAATTCTTTTTCTTGAATACAGAAAGAAAAAACTCATTTATATTTTCAGTTTTTATTAAAAATATCTGTCTTTAATTTTTATTACTATATTTTTTACTTTTGTGTAACTTTTTTCAAATTCTACTTTACTTCCATCATTTTATTTTAGTCTGCTTCAGTGTACTCACCTTTTCAAATTTTCAAACAATTTCCTTTTTTTCTTTCCTTTTCTTTTTTCTGTTTTTCATTTCTTTTTCTTGAATGTGGAAAGAGAAAAACTTCATTTTTATTTTCAATTTCTTTTAAAAATATTTTTTTAATTTTTATTACTATATTTTTTACTTTTATGTAAATTTTTTCAAATTCTATCTTACTCCCATCATTTTATTTCAGCCTACTACAGTGTATTCACTTTTTCAAATTTTCAAATGATTTTTTGTCTTTATTTTTTCTTCTTTTAATCTTTTTTCTCGTTTTCGTTTCTTTTCTTTTTCTTAGATACAGAAAATGAAAAAATTCATATTTCCTTTTTAATTTTTATTAAAAATATTTTTCTATAATTTTTTCTACTATATTCTCTACTTTTGTGTATTTTCGTCTACGTTAGTGTATTCATTTTTTCAAATTCTCAAACGATTTCCTTATTTTGTTCTCTCCCCCTCCTTTTTTGTTTGTTTGTTTCTCTAACCTGTCAAACCACTTTCTGCACCCAGACCAAAACACACCTAGGATCTAGCATCATCTATTCGACTTGTGTGTGTATGTGTGTTTAATTTTTAATATTTTTTAATTTTATTTTTTTTTAATTTCAATTTTTCTACCTCAATTCCTTTTCTCCCTTCAAAATGACAAAATGAAGGAATTCACCTCAAAAGAAAGCACAAAGAAATGACAGCCAAGGATTTAACCAACACAGACACAAGCAAGATGTCTGAACAAGAATTTAGAATCACGATAATAAGAATACTAGCTGGAGTCGAAAATAGATTAGAATCTCTTTCTGCAGAGATAAAATAAGTAAAAAATAGCCAGAATGAATTTAAAAAGGTTATAACTGAGCTGCAATCACGGAGGGATATCGTGGTGGCAAGGATGGATGAGGCAGAACAGAGAATCAGCTAAATAGAAGACAAAATTATAGAGAATAACGAAACAGGAAAAAAAAAAGAGGAAATTAAGGCAAAAGAGCACAATTTAAGAATTAGAGAAATAAGCGACTCCTTAAAAAGGAACAACATCAGATTCAGAGGGGTCCCAGAAGAGAAAGAGAGAGAAATAGGGGTAGAAGGGTTATATGAGCAAATCATAGCAGAAAACTTTCCTAACCTGGGGAAAGACACAGACATCAAAATCCAGGAAGCACAGAGGACTCCCATTAGAGTCAACAAAAACCGTCCATCAACAAGGCATATCATAGTCAAATTCACAAAATACTTAGGCAAGGAGAGAATCATGAAAGCAGCAAGGGAAGAAAAGTCCTTAACCTACAAGGGAAGACAGATCAGGTTTGCAGCAGACCTATCCACAGAAACTTGGCAGACCAGAAAGGAGTGGCGGGATATATTCAGCGCGCTGAATCAGAAAAATTTGCAGCCAAGAATTCTTTATCCAGCAACGCTGTCATTCAAAACAGAAGGAGAGATAAAAAGGTTCCCAGACAAACAAAAACTAAAGGAGTTTGTGACCACTAAACCAGCCCTGCAACAAATTTTAAGGGGGACTCTCTGAAGGGAGAAAAGATGAAAAAAATATATATATACATATACATATACATATACATATATATATATATATATATGCCAAAAGCAACAAAAGATTAGAAAGGACCAGAGAACACCACCAGAAACTCCAACTCTACAACCATCATAATGGCAATAAATTCGTCTTTCAGTACTTACTCTAAACGTCAATGGACTCAATGTTCCAATGAAAAGACATAGGGTAACCGAATGGATAAGAACACAAGACCCATCTGTATGCTGTTTACAAGAGACCCACTTTAGACCTAAAGACATCTTCAGATTGAAAATAAGGGGATGGAAACCATCTATCATGCTAATGGTCAACAAAAGAAAGCTGGAGTAGCCATACTTGCATGAGACAATCTAGACTTTAAAATAAAGACAGTATCAAGAGATGCAGAAGGGCATTATATCATAATCAAGGGGTCTATATACAAAGAAGACCTAACAATTATAAACATTTATGTGCCAAATGTGAAAGCATCCAATTATATAAATCAATTAATCACATAAAGAAACTCTTTGACAGTAATACCATAATAATTAGGACTTCAACACCCCACTCACAATAATGGATAGATCATCTAATCACAAAATCAACAAGGAAACAATGGCTTTGAATGATACACTGGACCAGATGGACTTAACAGATATATTCAGAACATTTCATCCTAAAGCAGGCAGAATATACATTCTTCTCCAGTGAACATGGAACATTCTCCAGAATAGACCATATACTGGGACACAAATCAGCTCTAAGTACAAAAAGATCGAGATCATACTGTGCATATTTTCAGACCACAATGCTATGAAACTCAAAATCAACCACAAGAAAAAATTTGGAAAGGTAACAAATACTTGGAGACTGAAGAACATCCTACTAAAGAATGAATGGGCTAACCAAGCAGTTAAAGAAGAAATTAAAAAGTTTATGGAAGTCAATGAAAATGATAACACCACAACCCAAAACCTCTGAGATGCAGCAAAGGTGGTCATAAGAGGAAAGTATATAGCAATCCAGGCCTTCCTAAAGAAGGAAGAAGGATCTCAGATATACAACCTAACCTTATGGCTTAAGGAGCTGGAAAATGAACAGAAAATAAAACCCCAAACCAGCAGAAGACAGGGAATAATAAAGATTAGAGCAGAAATTAATGCTACAGAAACCAAAAAAAAAGAAAAAAAAAACAGAACAGATTAATGAAACCAGAAGCTGGTTCTTTGAAAGAATTAACAAAATTGATAAACCACTAGCTGGTTTGATTAAGAAGAAAAAGAAAGGACCCAAATAAGTAAAATCAAGAATGAAAGAGGAGAAATCACAACCAACACAACAGAAATAGAAACAATAAAGAGAATATTATAAGCAATTATATGCCAATAAAATGGGCAATCTGGAAGAAATGGACAAATTCCTAGAAACATATACCCTACCAAAACTGAAACAGGAAGAAATAGAAAGTTTGAACAGACCCATAACCAGTAAGGAAATGGAATTAGTAATCAAAAATCTGCCAAAACACAAGAGTCCAGGGCCAGATGCCTTTCCAGGGGAATTCTACCAAACATTGAAGGAAGAGTTAACACCTATTTTCTTGAAACTGTTCCAAAAAATAGAAATGGAAGGAAAACTTCCAAACTCCATGAAGCCAGAATTACCTTGACTCCAAAACCAGAGACCCACCAAAAAGGAGAACTATAGACCAATTTCCCTGATGAACATGGATGCAAAAATCCTCAACAAGATATTAGCCAACCAGATCCAACAATACTTTAAAAAAATTATTCACCACAACCACGTGGGATTTATACCTGGGATGCAGGGCTGGTTCGGTATCCACAAAACAATTAACGTGATTCATCACATCAATAAAAGAAAGGACTAGAACCATATGATCCTCTCAATTGATGCAGAGAAAGCATTTGACAAAATACAGCATCCCTTCTTGATAAAAACCCTCAAGAAAGTAGGGATAGAAGGATCATACCTCGAGATCATAAAAGCCATATACGAGTGACCCAATGCTAATATCATCCTCAATGGGGAAAAACTGAGAGCTTTCCCCCTAAGGTCAGGAACAAGACAGGGATGTCCACTCTCGCCACTGTTATTCAACATAGGATTGGAAGACTTAGCCTCTACAGAAAACACAAAGAAATAAAAGGCATCCAAATCGGCCAGGAGGAGGTCAAACTTTCACTCTTCACAGATGACATGATACTCTATATGGAAAACCAAAAAGATTCCACCAAAAAGCTGCTAGAATTTATTCACAAATTCAGCAAAGTTGTAGGATATAAAATCAATGAACAGAAATCAGTTGCATTCCTATACACCAATAATGAAGTGACAGAAAGAGAAATTAAGGAATCAATCCCATTTACACTTGCACCAAAAACCATAAAATACCTAGGAATAAATCTAACCAAAGAGGTGAAAAATCTATACACTTAAAACTATAGAAAGCTTATGAAATAAATTGAAGAAGACACATAAAAATGGAAAAAGATTCCATGCTCCTGGATAGGAAGAAAAAATATTGTTAAAATGTCGTTACTACCCAAAGCAATCTATATATTCAACGCAATCCCTACCAAAGTAACACCAGCATTCTTCACAGAGCTAGAACAAATAATCCTAAAATTTGTATGGATCCAGAAAAGACACCGAAGAGCCAAAGTGATTTTGAAAAAGAAAACCAAAGCAGGAGGCATCACAATCCCAGACTTCAAGCTATACTACAAAGCTGTAACCATCAAGACAGTATGGTACTAGCACAAGAACAGACACTCAGGTCAACGGAATAGAATAGAGAACCCAGAAATAGACCCACAAACGTGTGGCCAACTGATCTTTGACAAAGAAGGAAAGAATATCCAATGGAATAAAGACAGTCTCTTCAGCAAGTGGTGCTGGGAAAACTGGACAGCAACATGCAGAAGAATGAACCTGGACCACTTTCTTACACCATACATAAAAATAAACTCAAAGTGGATGAAAGACCTCAATGTAAGACAGGAAGCCATCAAAATCCTTGAGAAGAAAGCAGTCAAAAACCACTTTGATCTTGCCTGCAGCAATTTCTTACTCAATATATTTCTGGAGGCAAGGGAAACAAAAGCAAAAATGAATTACTGGGACCTCATCAAAATAAAAAGCTTCTGCACAGCAACGGAAACAATCAGCAAAACTAAAAAGCAATCTACAGAATAAGAGAAGATATTTGAAAATGACATATCAGATAAAGGGTTAGTATCCAAAACCTACAAATAACTTATCCAACTCAACACCCAAAAAACAAATAATCCAGTGAAGAAATGGGCAAAAGTCATGAATAGACACTTCTCCAAGGAAGACATCCAGATGGCCAACCGACACATGAAAAAATGCTCAACATCACCCATCATCAGGGAAATACAAATCAAAACCACAATGAGATACCACTTTACACCTGTAAGAATGGCTAACATTAACAACTCAGGCAACAACAGATGTTGGTGAGGATGGGGAGAAAGAGGATCTCTTTATTGTTGGTGGCAATGCAAGCTGATGCAGCCACTCTGGAAAACAGTATGGAGGTTCCTCAAAAAGCTAAGAATAGAACTACCCTACAACCCAGCAATTGCACTACTAGGCATTTATCCAAGGGATACAGATGTGCTGTTTCGAAGGGACACATGCACCCCCATGTTTATAGCAGCACTATCAACAATAGTCAAAGTATGGAAAGAGCCCAAATCTCCATCGATGGATCAATGTATAAAGAAGAAGTGGTATATATATATATATACACAATGGAGTATTACTTGGCAATCAAAAAGAATGAAATCTTGCCATTTGCAACTATGTGGATGGAACTGGAGGGTATTATGCTAAGTGAAATTAGTCAGAGAAAGACAAAAATCATATGACTTTACTCATATGAGGACTTTAAGAGACAAAACAGATGAACATAAGGAAAGGGAGACAAAAATAATATAAAAACAGAAGGGGGGCAAAACAAAAGAGACTCATAAATATGGAGAACAAACTGAGGGTTGCTGGAGACGTTGTGGGAGAGGGAATGGGCTAAATGGGTAAGGGGCATTAAGGAATCTATTCCTGAAATCATTGCTTCACTATATACTAATTAATTTGGATGTAAATTTTATAAAATAAAAAATAAAGTTAAATTATTTTAAAAAAATAGGAAAAAGTCACATAAGAAAAAATTGTAACTATATGTGGGGATAGACTTATATTAATTTCACTATATACACATATATCAAATCATTATGCTGTACATATAAACCAATGTCAATTATATCTCAAACAAAAAAGTCTACTATTCTTATAAAAACAGTATTCAAGCATGACTTGTTTTAAGAGAAGCCATCCTGATGCTCTCTGCTTTTACTTCTCAGGGATAATCCAAGATAAAACTGACTCATACTTATGATATAAGCCAAGATCAGAGAGACAGAAAAATGAACTTGCCTTAGAATTCTAGAGTCTTCCCCCAAAGTAAAAAAAATTGTGTAATTCTCTCTATCCTTGAATATGAAAATGAAGTATATTGCCTAAAATAGGTTTCAAAAGCCCAAATTAGGGACCCATATTCCTGAGGACCAACAGGCAAGATCAAGTACTATATCAAATCTCTATAGAAATGAAGGTGAAATGAAAAGTAGTTTGAATTCCTAGATTAGCTAACTGCCATCCTCAACCATGTACAATAACCTAAGTCTCACACCAGAAAATTATCTGGAATTGTTTCAGTTTAGTCAGTGTTACATGAAATTAGAATGCCCTGGGAACATTTTGAACATGTTGAATAGAATCTCAAAAACGGGAGCAAGTGATTTCTTTACCTTTGAAAAATAATATGTATAATTGCCTCATTTATCCATTTCACTTTAGATATGCTGATACAGCCTTAAAAAAACTTTTCCAACCATGAGAAAAATCTCAATTCTATTACTCCTGAATTTTTCATATAGGCTTCAGTTGCCTATGGCTAGAGGTTTGTAGCAGTTTTCTTAAGTAAAAATGCAAATTTAAAATCTAAGTTTTTATTATTTCCACACCTTCCTTTAGGAATTAAATGTGATGTTCATTCCACTGAGAATTTAACAAGTATTCTAAGAGGCCACCTAAAACAAAAGCAAAAAACCAACATGTGGCTGTAATGGTTTTGAAGACATTATTGGATGTCAGGCCAAGAAAAAATGTCATTATTTTGGAGTACCTATAATATTTTTCAGGAGCAGTCTTTACCAATTTGATAGGTAAAAACCTACCTAAAAGAATGGATGTAAGATTATATTAGTACTCATTAGACAATCATATTTATGAAACAGCCATTGATTGTGAGATTAGTGATGTATACTACTAAGATCAATTCAAAGAGTTAGTGGAAGACTCTTTTAAATGAACATTGGGATATCCTATCAAATCTCTAAAGTATTTCAGCATTTCAATCAGTGATTCTTATTTGAAAAGTTGTCACTACCTATTCTGGGCCAACTATTTTCTCTTGGGATATTGCAGGTGTTTTTTTGTTGTTGTTTTGTTTTGTTTGTTTTATTTCATTTAAGCAATCAAGTGTAAGCTGTAAATTAGCATTGAGCACATCATCCCTTTTAGCTGCATAGAGTTCAGCCACATGTCCTATCATCTACAGTGGATAGACAGAAAATTTTTCCTCTGTCTTGCTCAGCCTGCTTTTGCAATATTATTTGCAAAAGGAAGCACACAATTCCTGAGTTACTGTAGTTTCTGTCTGATACATTTGGACAATTTTTTTTAATTATTTGTTTTCCTGGATAATATCATGCATGTCCATTTAATTCTGCTCTGTTTATAAAAATAAATCTCCTTGCAAAAGGCCACAGAGAATTCAAGGGGTTATAATTCTCATAAAGATGGGACTCGCATGTCTTCTCTGATGAAAAGACTCACCTCACTTCATGTAGGTCTACTGGCTCAGACATTCTTCATTTCCCTTTGTCTTCTCTCATCTCCACCTGCTCTACTACAAAATGGAATGATATGCCTGATCTCAGGTCTAAGAGCACATCCAAATGGTTCGTACTCAAGGACTGACAGCTTTAAGCTGAGATACCTTTATTAATGGGTTGTTAAGAGTTGTTCTTTTACTTAAAAACACTATAAATGCCAAATTTAGAGAATCTATCTCTATGGTAAAGAGTCCTAAGTAGAAATGGATAGGCTTTGAGACTTATACTTTTCACTATAGAAATAATTTTACATAAGAAAAAGGGAGTCAAATTAAAGATCAGAAATTTCCTTAAAAGGAAAGAGCAGAGTACAAAGAGTTTGCAACAGATTGGAGAAGGAGCAGGAGGAGAACATTGAAGAGCAGGTGGAGTATGGTTAGGACATAGAAAGGACACACTAACTTCAGAGACAATTGAGGGGAGTGTTGTTACATTTCGAGTATATTTGAATCTCAGGTATTGTTGGAATCCTAGAAATAAGCACTTCCCCCAGAAGGGGAAGCTCATAGTTTATGTAAACTAGCAAAATAGCAAAAGGGTGGTAAACCTATCATTAAATAGTCTAACAGGCTAACGAACTGTATGCTGCAAGATTCTAAATAAAAAAAGTTTCTAAATGTATTAGGTATTGTCTGTAGACTTCAATAAATCAAAGAAGCAAAGAAACCAACTGCCCTTTAGTAGTATTCAACTAGAACCAAAAGAGAAAAGCAGGGGGATTACTCTCAGACTAAAGAGAGTCAGATCAATAAGTGAATCACGCATTCTCCTGAGTGGGGACAGAGAGGCGTGAAGAATTTTGATGCCTCTTTGGAAATAGACGTTAATGAACTCTGTGTGTCTGAGCTGGGGAATCCAGGATGACTTGTTGGTGTTTGGCTTAAACTGCTGTGTGGACGCTACTACCATTTGTGATATAGGGAAAGACAATAAAATCAAGAGCTCCATGGTGAACACTCCGAATTTGAAATGTCAGATATTTATTGGAGATGTCAGGTAACATGACATCTATTGCTCTAAAGAGAGGTAAGGATGACAGAGAATCTGGAGTAATCAACAAATAGAAAATTTTTAAATGATCAGAATGAATGAGATCACAGAGGACAAGCTTAAAAAGAAGCGATGTTGTTCTTTCAGCATTTGAAGATAGGATACGAAATAAAGAGCCGTTGAAGAAGAGGTAGGCAAAAAAGAAAAAGGAGACCATGGTGGCATAAAAACAAATAATATGGAGTCTTTTTTTAATTTCCAGGAGGAAATGATCAATTGTATCAAACACTGCTGAGAGACTGATTATGATGAAGACAAGACATAAAGATTATTGCTGACCTAGGGGCTTCAGTGGAGTTTTAGGGAGGAAATCAAGACCCAAAGGATGTAAAAAATAAATTACAGGTTATAAAGCGGGGCAATAAGGGTAAAAATCTCATTTAGAGAGATTGTGAAGGTTGCAAAATAAATGTATCAGCAATCAGATATTATGAGGTAAAAGAAATTTTTCAGATGGGGGATATTAAGGCATAGTTTAGGAATATAGTGTGAACATATGAAGGAATTACTCTGCTATCTTCAATTTTTTATGAAGATTCCACATAAGACAGGGTGAATTCAGCTGAAGCTGACTGAAAAAGAAATAAACACATTTTCCTTGTGAGGCCCGCCGAATTAACATTAGGAAAAGCTGGAAGTAGGACACTAAAGCACCTAAATGTGAATCCTTAAGGCTTGAGTGTACTCCTAGCCTCACATTGTAGTACTGAAGTCTTCTTCCAGATCTCCCTGTTTGGGTTCAAAGAATTTAATTTCTCTATAAAATTCAAAGATCACTAAGAAGACAAAGCTAACCCTTCCTAAAATTTTCAAAGTCTATAATATGTTCTTTTACATTGTGAATCTGCAATAAAAAGACAAAACTAGAGTGTGTCCCAATGTATCTGGCCATGAAATAATTTTTGAAGAATATTTCAGTGGACTGACTAGTGATCATATGAAAACAACTTGCAATTGTCTAGCTTTTACTTTTTTCTCAAATTACTTGGAGTTTCATCTCTGTATTTTACTTCTGGATTTGCTTCATTCTGGTTATACTTCACTCTTTTCTTCATCTTCTACCTGTTTCACCCAAATTCCATATTCAAATCTGTACTTTTTCACCGATTTCTTCCCTGACCATCTCTGAAACTTTGGTAGAGTGAGTAATCACTCAGATTTACACATGAGGTGAGAATTTCATGGTCTTTCACCAGTCTTCTCATTTGTGTTCTGGGAAGCGTTGCCTCAAAATACTTAAACCAAATTTTGAAAATCTAAGTAATAACAATATATTTTCCTTGATAAATAATGGGAGACATTATAACAGAAAATATTAAGCTTCTAAATCAATACTATTTCCAGTTTTCTTGAATCAGAGACTATATATCCTCTATTATAGAACCTAAAAATGCTTTATTTTCATAACTTTCAGAAGCTTGGAATTCTATAAATACAATACATGCCAAACGCTAATTTCTTTTAACTGTGAGGTGGCATTTGGCTTTGTACAGCGTAGTGACATGTTTCCATTTTAATGATGTTTGAATTTAGCATAGGGATTGGATTCTCTTTCAAATCCACTGCATTGAAATTCCACCTGCTTACCCACATCTCTTACTAAAAATTAAACTCAATGCTCAGGGTTAGGAAAAAACAGTCAAGAACTTCCTAAGCATACTTTTTGGGGCTTGTATTTATATCAAACACTTGTGGCAATGACACATGTTCTGCATTTCAAATCAGAAAGCCTAGCTAATAAACACTTTCATGCTTTTATAGCTTTGATCAAGACAGGAACCATTTGCTTTTCAAATGGCAATTAAAGTACAGAAGCAATTCAGAATTTTGCCAAACAGCTCCCTATAGTTTATTAATGTTTACCCTATGTTTTTTTTTGTGAGGATGAGCTATTTTTCCTGCTTCAAGCTCTATGATCTCCCCCAAGGAGTGGAAATGAGCATCTGTTGAGGAATAGAACCAAAGGTGAAGCCCCTGGGAACAGGAATATGGTGACAAAGAAAATGGGAAACCAACTCTGGTTGCAGCAGAAAAGCTTTCATGCAGAAAGCTCAGCCCCATCATTGGCTCTCAGTTACCATGGAAGGTTTTGAGAGCTCACCGAATTGATTAGGGATTAGTACATTCAGTCCCCACAGAAAAGGGAAAAAGTGGTGGGCAAGGCAAAGAAAATATACAGAATTTGAGAGGGTGGAAGGTGACGTAGGAAACAGAGAGGGGAAAAGGGAATGAGAAAAGATGAGGAAGTGAGGAAGAAGACATTAACAAAAGAATGAGATTTCTTAGCCAATCTCACTGTGGGATAATTGGGGAAAATAGCTACCTGGTAATAATCGTAATGAACACTTTGGATTTTACATGGCTAATTTGACTCCACTGTATCCATATGGTTAATTGTCTATGTTAGATTGAGTATCAGTAGTAGGGTTATCAATGGTCCATCTAGGTATATGTTAAGATGATGATTTACTTATTTTAGGAATGGGAAACATTTTCAGTTGTTTTACAGAACTCTGAGCATACTATGAGAAATAAATATGCATTTTACAATTATATATAAACACATTTATACACACATACATATATGTACATACATGCACATGAGGATCTCTTCCATATGCATGCAAGATTCTTTCCCCTTCCAAAAATAGTTACATTAAAAAAATATTGACAAGTATTCTGACACTTGGATTTCCATTCATGCAGCTGTTAAATGAAGTCTTTGAAGTTGATATTTGCTCTCTTCTTATCTAAAACGGATTGTTTTTACAATGGCTATATCTGCGCTTCTTCATTAATATCTAATTCGGTAAGAAAAAGGCTTACTTCAATTTCTATGAAACAATTTTGAATGTATTTTAGAAGTTTCAGAATTAGTTTCTGAATTTTAAAAATCATGCTTTATTGGAAAAATAAAGGATTAAACTCAAAAGATAAGACTGACTTTGATCTTCAAAGCCAAGCTATATGCTTGCTGTGTGAGGCTGGCAAGAAATTATGAGCACCTTCTCAAATCTGCCTGGTATATAACTAGCCCTTAATAGCCTAGCAGACTGGTGTTTACAACACAAACAAGGCTTTTGGATAAATTGATTAACTGAAATTAAAATGTGTGGCATATTGTTGATGTTTCAGCAAGGCAAATAAACAGATATTAGACAATATGGTAAAATCTAAAGACTAACTTTGGAAAAGAGAACATTGTTTTTAGTAGGTATGTTTATACTCATGTGATCTTCCTTCATGCATGTATCCCCATACACATACTGAGTATAATCATAATATTTCAGACCCATTTTGCTCTTCAAATATGAGATTCACCCAACATTTCCCAATAAGGCCTGTTCATTTTATCTAATTCCTCATTGACATAGCTAGGACTCATTTAATTTCAAGAGGTGAAAACACAAACAGTTTAAAGTAAAAATATAAATACGTTTTGGGCTCATGTAATTGGGGAAGTCAGGAGCAAAGCTGGTATAAAAATATCTGGAATCACTAACTTGATAAATATCAGGAGTGTTTCTCTGGCTTTCTCATGAACACACACAAACATTCTCACACCTTTGATTTTTCTCTACGCAGAGCTATATTCTCTCTTGCTACTGACAGGCTTTTTCTACATGGGTAGACAGTGGCTTCCAGAGGCTGTTATTTGCACATTGTTGTAATGGTTTTCTCTGTGCCTTCCCACCTCCACCCCAAAATCCCTAGTTAGTGTTTTTATTGGACCAACTGGTTTATGGGCATGTGCCTATTTCTGAAACAAAATCATTTTGGCCATCAGCATGAGATCCTCTCAGCCATGGAGTGAGCCACCCTGAATTAAATACCTATTCTTGTAGCCAGAGAATGGTCTTACCTGCAGAAAGATGAGAAGTGAAAGTGATAAAGAGAACATACATACGTTCATGACCACAGTCATTATTTCTCCTTTTATGAAGCTATATAGTTCTCCAGTACTTACATCATCCATGTGATCAATTCAGAAGGTAATTGAATAATAATTATGAATCATTATACTCACCACCATCACATACACACATACACACACGCGTGCGCGCGCGCGCGCGCGCGCACACACACACACACACACACACTAATGGTTATTTCTTATTTCAGGGCAATTGCACAAGATGTTGTTCACGTTATCTAATGTGATTCTCTTCAAAATATTATAAAATAGACTGTGTTTTATACAGGAGAAAATTGAAATTGTGTGTGAACCACTCAAACAATATAACCAAAACTAATAAAGTGTATTCAACTTTGAACTATACAACAGTAGGAGACATGATGAATGTACAGCATAGATTTTAGGCCTCTAAGAAACCTAATACTAGAAGTGTTGATGGAATGTAAGACAACACCAAAAAATGAGCAATAATTCTAATGCAATTATCATTACATATAAGATTAGTTTTCATTGAATGTTACTGAATCTGAAATAGTGACTAAGACACAATCTTATATTTTTCTCATGTAAACAAAGTCTGGGGGAGAAGACACAGCCCATTGTTGGAACAATGACATCACAATCATCAGCAATCCACCCATATTGTTGTGCTTCCTGTTCCAACATGACTATTCAGGAGACAGCTGCCACATTCCAGTCATTAGAGAGATGCAGAAGGACCAAGTTAGGTGTGTCCCTTTCCCTTTAAAAACACTTCCCAGATGTTACACTTAACACTTGTAGCCAGCACTTTAGCACATTGCTGCACTTAGCTATAAGGAGGCTTGTAGATAGGATTAGGATCTTTCTTCTATCCAGTCATGTGCACCACTAACAATCTGGATTCTCTAATAGAAGAAGGAAAAGTAGATATGGGAGCAGGTGGTTAGGAGTTTCTACCAAGACTTTCTTATCCTTTTTTTCTGCCATGTGTCACTGATATCTCTCTTGGAACACAACTATTATTGCCCTGGACATGTTTCTTTATATAATCAAAGGGCAAAATCCTCCACTATTATATTAAACATAAGATTTTTCTTTGTGACTTATTAGAGTTATACTATGCTTATTTCTAAATTTGAGCAAATGTCCTGTTTTTATTTTTTTTTTATTTTTTTTTTATTTATTTTTTCAACGTTTATTTATTTTTGGGACAGAGAGAGACAGAGCATGAACGGGGGAGGGGCAGAGAGAGAGGGAGACACAGAATCGGAAACAGGCTCCAGGCTCCGAGCCATCAGCCCAGAGCCTGACGCGGGGCTCGAACTCACGGACCGCGAGATCGTGACCTGGCTGAAGTCGGAGGCTCAACCGACTGCGCCACCCAGGCGCCCCCGTTTTTTTTTTTTATTTTTTTTTGCAAATGTCCTGTTTTTAAAAACTCACTAAGCTCTACATACTCTCTCAAATCTTACTGTAATGTATTCAACTGCAGTAAAACAAGATTTATGCTGTACTAAATTGTACTTAAAAATGGCTGCAAGAGTATTCCCTGGCCTGTGTATGCTTTCAGAAATTTGTCCTTCCTTTATCAAGGAATAGAGTCCATTTCCCATCCTTGTGAAATTGGGAAGGTCTTTTTGTCTGTTCTGTTGAATAGAATGCAATGGAAGTGATATTGTTGATCTCCTGATACTAGGTCACAAATAGCAGAAGAGCTTCCACCTTATTCCTTCTCTTTTGGAATGCTTGACCTTGGAACTCAGCAGCCATGCTGTGAGGAAGTCAAGCGGCCATATGGAAAGACCACATATAATGTCTGGCCACAGCCTTAGCTACTTGAATCAGCCGACAATCATCATCAATTAGAACAGTAAGCAAGTTTGCTTTCTGATGGTTATTGACTCCAGTCTTTGAGCCATCTCAGCTAATACATAGTGAATCAGAGCAATGCTATCCCCACTGAGCCCTGCCCAAAGTGCACATTAGTGAGCAAAACAGATGTTGTCACTAAGTCAATAAGTTTTGGGGTGGTTAGTTATATAACACTAGATAACTGGAATATACATACTGATGAAAGTTTAGCAACATACCTAAAAGGTATACAATACTTTATACTTCAATAAAATACTTTATAATTCAATAAAAATATGAAGAGTTATATCATACAACCATCTCATTTTAAAGATAGGAAGATCCGCAGAAAGTTCACTCAAGCAAATTGCTTAAGGCTACAAAATCATTTAGCATAGTGTGCCCAGGAGTCACTCCCCAAAATTTTAATACTTCCGGTGCATAATTATTTTCATTACCTTATCATATTGGAAATACAATTTTAAATTTTGCCATCAGATTTATACTGCTATATATGAACCAGAGCTCAAGGCTTCTCAACTCTGACTATGTGATACAGTCACCTATAGTTCCTCTGGAATCATAGACTCCTCTGCACTATTGCAAGGCTACTGAATGAGAATGTTTATTTAGGGGTGTGTGTGTGTGTGTGTGTGTGTGTACCCATAATGTGCAGACATTGTTGAGACTTATTGGTATCGATCATGTTCCCTGGAGAGATATTCCTTTATAATAGAAAATCACAGGTAAGAAATATTTCATACATTCAACTCTGGATCTGTCCTCAGACCCTATTGCTTTTATTTATATAAAACAAAGTAGAATATCAACAAACCATTTTTAACAAAAAATAAAAATAGCAGACCTTATTAGATAAAAATAAGAGGAAAGTTGTTCTATCACATGATCCTTTTCTTTTTTAAAAAAATTTTTTTTTCAACATTTATTTATTTTTGGGACAGAGAGAGACAGAGCATGAACGGGGGAGGGGCAGAGAGAGAGGGAGACACAGAATCGGAAACCGGCTCCAGGCTCTGAGCCATCAGCCCAGAGCCCGACGCGGGGCTCGAACTCACGGACCGCGAGATCGTGACCTGGCTGAAGCCGGACGCTTAACCGACTGCGCCACCCAGGCGCCCCTCATGATCCTTTTCTATATTATATGTTCCTAAGATTCTTTTGTGCGTGAGTCCTTAGCCGGTTCAATTCAATTGGACACACTAGTCAGAAACTCTGCTTGGCAAAGGGATTTCAAAAAGGAAAAACACCTTCAAGTTAAATGAAGAAGGTTTTCAGAAAGTTGACAATTTTGAGTTCACGTGATAAAGCCATAATAGTACCTACAGGCTGCCATGAGGTCACAGAACAAAGGCCCTTATTCCAACCTAGAAGCACTGAGAAAAAAATCATAAAGGAAACAGTAATTGAGATGACTCTTAAAGGATCAATCATAAATGTTATCTGGGAAAGTAAGTTTGGGAATGTTATTTGAGAGGAGGATAGTATAGTGCAGGGGTCAATAAACTATGGCCCATGGACCACATCTGGCCTACTACTTATGTTTGTAAATAAAGTATTATTTAAGTTCAGTCCTGCCCCATTGTTACAGCAGTATTTAGTAGTCATGACAGACTGTAAGACCCACAGAGCCAAAGATATTTACTATATGGGCCTTCACAGAAAAAGGTATAGAGAGAATAGTATCCAAAGTACCACTATATATTTGAGAAATTACAGAATATCAGTATAACAAAATGTAAAATTTAAAGCAGAGAAAAGAAGAGTTTGAGTCTGAAATCCTAAGTAGGAGACTTATGTCCTTCAGACAGAAGGACTATGCTATGATGTTGTGTTATTTTAAGATGTTTGTGTTTTATTCTTTTGTCATAGAGAACAAATTATGAGTTTTAAGGAGCAGACAGACATGGTCAGATTTTAGTAAGATTGCTCTGGTTGTACTGTGGAGATATTTAAGGAATGCAAGACAGCACAAAAGGGCAGTTAAGAAATGAGCTTTTCTGAGGACCTGAAATAGGACAAATAGGGATGAGTAGGAGGGGATCTAGAGAAGCTCTTTAGTAAATAAAATTAGCAAAATTTTCTGAAACTCATCTGTCCTGATTTTGAAATAGGTCTGCAAATTTTTGACATTCCTCCATTCAAAACGTGGAGCCTAATTACACTTCTTTTCAATGTAGGCCAGACCTCAGGACTCCTTTCAACAAAGAGAATGTGACAGAAGTGATGGTATGTGACTTCCCAGGCAAGGTCATAAAGAACTTAACTTCCATCTGACTCTCTCTTCACTCTAGAGGAAGCCAGCTACCATGTCATAAGGATACTTCAGCAGTTTTAGGTCAGTTCTATGGAAAGAAGATGAGGCCTCCTGCAAATAACAACACCAATTTGCCAGCAATGTGAGTGAGACTCCTTGAAATCAGATCTGACAGCACCATTTAAGCCTTCAGTTGACTGTAGGGCAGACCAACATTTTGACTACATCCTCATGAGTGACCCTGAAGCAAAATTTCTCAGCCAAGCTGCTTTCATATTCTTGACTCCATGAAACTGAGAGCAATAAATATTTCTTGTTGCTTTCAGCTACTGATTACAGTGGTAATTTATTATGTAGCAATAGATAATCAATATATCATCTCCACTGACTGAAATGGAAATGCAAGAAGAGAAAAAATTGGGGTGGGGGGAGAGGGCTATATACAGTATTAGACCTGCTGATTTTGAAGTTTTTTTTCGGAACTCCAAATGAACAAGTTGAGAAGGACTTAGATATTCTCTCCTATCCTGAAACTTGGGGGCTGGCCAGAGACCAAACCAGTATTCCTTGAGGTACCTATCTGTTCTAAAGTACAATATCCAAACTCTCTTCAATTTAATTTTTATTTTGGGGAGGGTATCTTCTTTTACAGTAAGCTGTTTCCCCTTACACTTTGCTTTGATGCCCTTTGGTGTGTAACATTTCCCAGTTCATCAAATAACTTATAAAAATGAAACATTTATAAAAATAAGAGAACTTGTAAAAATAAGGTTTCAGCTTTCTGGCTTATATTCAGATCTCCTGGTAAAGAAACAAGGCTCTCAACCAACAACCAATGTACCCGGAAGCTAGAAAAGGTTTCCACTCAGAGCCCAACTCCAGACACTAGACACTATCAGTGAAACATAGGAATTCAGATCCCAGGTTTTGATCATATTTTCCTTAGATACTTTAAACAAATTCAAGTGAAATGTCCTCAAGCTGGAATTTTCTTGGATATGTTCAACAGATAGGACCAATGAGGTTGGCAAAGTGTCCAAAAATATGCAGTAGCAAAGTGAGGAAACGACTCTATGCTGAATTCCTAAGCTCAGCTTCCAGCTTTTAGCACGAATATGTCCCTACCACCATGTTTTGAATGTCAGCAGAAATGCTCTCTGTCACAGTTGAAAGCACTGGAATAAAAATATATAGTTAAATATTCATATATCATTAAGGAACATCTACAGAATACACTCACTCTAGTGCATAGGAGATTAAATTTGGAAATCATAAGAAAAATATGTATCTCAAATACCATAATGGACTCAAGAAAATATAAATGTCAAATAACACAATTTTAAAATTAGTTTTTATAATTTTAAGTCTTTAAAAAATGGACAGGTCTAGCTGTTCGTGTTTGTTTAGTCAACAAACATTAATAAGTCACCACTGTTCCTAAAGCATCATAGTAGGGACTGAGGATATGAGGCTGATAACACAAAATACTTCCCCTGAGTAGCAGATGATCTCAACAAACTGAAATATGTCGCCTTTTTCTATCATAAAGGAAACTAAATTTTTCATGTTCACAATATTAAACACAAAATTAAAAAAAAAAAAAAACAACTGAATCACTCTTGTCTGTGTCAGACATGAGTTCCGGTGCTACCCTTAACACTTGCAAACTGTTCTGCCAAGTTTAAAGTAATAATCACATGCAGCCTCACATGTCTTATTTGCTACTCTCTCCCTGCACCAACATAATTTCTCCTTTTCTTGAACCTCACTTCCTTTCTAAAAATCCAAAATTATTAATGAATTACTGAAAGAAACTTTCATCCTGGAAGAAGGTTAAGCTTATTCTGTTACTTTCAAGGGTGTGGGTGATGAGTAGGAATTCTCTTATTTAGAAGACCCAAAAGTTAGTGTATCATTTTAATACTGAATACAGGATGGAAATTAATCTCTCATCATAGTGGGCGATAGATATGGTCAGCAAGAGGAACAACGGCCTGACTTAAAATAGCTGTTGTCCAAAAGGAACACAGATTTTATGATCTAAAATTAGGTGATGCTAATAGAGCCTACTTTAACCAAAGAGCTGCCATTGGATTGGAATAGGATCATCCCATCTGACTCAAATTTTCCTTCCAAAACTACAGCAAAATTGTCCTGAGGTCTTGGTGAAGCTTTGAAAGATTGTACCCCCAGCAGCTAAGGTGGGGGACCTGCATGGTTGTCTGCCAGGAGGTGAAACGATAGTTCCCTAATCTGTTCAGACACAACTCCCATGAGTGTGAATCACAATAAGGACACAATACCCACAGTTCATAGTCATTATGTCATCTCTCCCTAATAACCCATCCTCCTTCCCCAACAATATGAGCATAGCACTACATAGAATTTTGGTTGGATTGCAAAATGGTTTAAAGTCCAAATCCAGAGATAGCAAATAGTAAAGACAATCATCCCTAATTGCTCTCAAACATGCCAAATGGGAAGTTCTTTCAGAGAGACCTGCGTGAGAATGATTTTTTTAAACTTTTGTGTACTGACAGAATTGTTTTTATGATTGTAAACCCAATTTTCTCTAAAGACTCTCTTGAGGTGCTTTTTGAAGACTAGAGGAAAATGAACAAAGGGTTCTTGTGGTTTATTAGAGAAAAACCTATTTAAAGGATCTCAAAGGAAAGAAGGAGTTTTCACATTTCAAGGATAGTAAGGATTTAAAAACAAAACCTCTGTGATATTCATAGATGGTCTGAAGCCTTTTGTTTTATTCGCAGAAAAAAAAGCAAAATTTAAGCTACACAATCAAGATTTTCTTGGGCATTATAAAAAAATGAAGTTCATTATAATTCCTATTTTGTCTTTGCTTTTTATATTCGTGTTACAAATATGTACTTTACACATATATGCCTATTTTCAGAAAACAGAAGCTATATTTGTACAGCTGGTTATTTTTAAAAGTACTTCATGTTCCAGAAAGGCGTTATGACTTGTCCTTAATCCATGTGAAGAAAGAATAAGTGTGTGAAAAAGTGTTTGCTCTCTGTTCGTAAATAAGTTGTTAGGCACTACATGTTGAAACTCCTGATGGGGACACAAAGGACTGAAGGAGACTTGCAAGGACTTAGCTCATAATTCAAGTAGGTGTCATTGCATTATGCTATGAGACTGGAAGGCTGCAGAAGAATTGCATGAGCAATCATATTTGTTGGCATAAATCAATGGATAATGCTTTCATTAATTATTTGTTGAGTCCTGCTTTTGGTTTTGTACAGAACTTTAGCTTTGGAGTGATTTTAAGCCAGAAAATAACACCACACCCTCATTAGGTCATAACTACTTTCTAACTAGATCTCTGGAACATTATTTATGTAAGTAGACTTATTAGCCTCATTACCGATGAAGTAATCATATTTATTATCCAAAGTTAAACATGATGTACTTTTGGCTTTTTGTCAATTTTAGAGGAGATGAAAAATTTTGGCATATATCTAAAATATTTTACATAAGATACTTTAGTTTTCTTTGTACCGCACTCTATTATTTTCTGTAAGCACAATAAACAAACGGACTCTTCTGAAATAGAACATATGAAAGTAGAAGAGAGGATAGAGTAAGGGAGTATCAAAGAGTACAGCATAAGATGAGATAAGTGCATTGATGCCCCACTTCAGTGATTTTCATTTGTTTCAGAGACTCTCAGGTAGGGTAGGAATTGGTCAACATATTTAACAAGGCCTTGCAGAGGAACGTCTACCATGGCCTGAGCAGATGAGCAAAGGTCTGAGGGCTGGTTGTTGAAGGAGATGAAGGTAAAAAGCAAGAAGACTGGAGGAAAGAGGTAGCAGTAGTAGGAAGAGTTGCATTGCTCCAATCACTCAACAATTTTGTCAAATGCCAACCATTTTCAAAGCACTGTATACTAAAGGTTTTATGCCTGCAAGTTCTGGTTATAAGGAGGAATCATAAATGAAGAGTTATTAAGCAGTGTATTTATGCACTTTTTAATTTTACAGCAACCATATAAGGTAAATATTGATATTTCCTTTTCTCATAGGTTCCAAATAACTAGGTAACCTATCCTGGGTCAAACCTCTACATAAAACTCAATTTTTGGACCTGCGAATTCTTCTCCAAAAAATCCAGTTTATTAATGAATTTATCAAGAAGGCAAATAGTGTATAGTGTATAAAACAAGCAATTCTGTACAAAAATATTGAATAGCATCTAGATTTTTTTCAGATAAATGTGTGCATCTAATAATGTAGAGATGAAAATTTTATGTCATTGAATATGCTTACTGTTTAATATTTCCATTCATTTTATAGAAGATGTAAAACTTTTAGGAAAAACAGACATGCAAATTTATAAAACTTTTCATTTATTCTATAAAGAAAATGTCTAACTTAAGGCCCATCTGTCTAATGTTTTTGTTTTGTTTTTCCAGCTACTACTAGGAAATTCAGAAAATTTAAGAGATATCTAAGCTATTTCAGCTATAAAACTTGAACTTAGTGAAGACTTTCCATGGGTTGGTGTTAAGCGGTTAAGTTTGAGTAGAAAGTAAGATGATTCATACAACTAATATTGAATCATAGGTACGGGAGGGATATCTACCTCCAAATCAAGACAACTCTATTTAATGGGTCTAATGCTGGCCCTTGCTCTAGATGAAACTTTTCCCATTTGGTATTTGGTCATGTCCCAGTCCCTGTGGGCAATTGACTGAGAGTGAGCTCAGCCTCTCACTGGTGGGACTGTGGCATGTAAGAATCAATCCCATGCCATTCTGGACAAGAGAAAACATAAGGAGATTGTCTTCGACTCTCTCGTGTCTACCTATGCCATGACACTGATCTTAGTCCATTCAGGTTGCTATAACAAAATATCATAAACTGGAGGGCTCATAAACAACAAAAGTTTATTTTTCACAGTTCTGGAAGCTGGAAATGCAAGCTAAGGGTGCCTGCATGATCACATTCTGGTGATGACCTTCTCCTGCCTGCAGACCTCTGACTTGTCATTGTATCCTCACATGGTACTAGGGACAAGCTAGCTTTCTCAGGCCACTTTTATAAGGGCACTAATTCCATTCATGAGTGTATAATCACATGCCCTCATCATTTATAACCACTTCTCAAAGGCTTACTTCCTAATACCATCACCTGGGGGATTAGATTTTAACAAATAAATGTGGGGGGCACACAAACATTCAGAACATAGCAACATCCTTTCTACTCTGTAGCTAATGGACCATGACAACATGGCACTTACCTCTCAAGATTGTCTTACCATTAATCTGCCCCCATCTAGGAAACAAGGCACAGATTCTCTTAACTTTCTGGTCCCCAAATTCAGAGAAGATATTATGTTATTTCATCCTCCACTTCAGAGTTAACCTGTGAGTAAAGATGGGCTCTTGGGGGAGGTAGGATATCTGCCCTTAATTCTCTATAGAATATTCTTCTCTCTTTCTCAAAAGAGAAACTATTTTACACTATACTGGGAGGGAGCAAGACATGCTGATCCTTGCTGACCCAGGTCATTTAGGCGTAAAGGGTAGAAATGGGCCACATTTGTTCTCTTGTCTATTCTAACAATTCCATCCCCCCATCCAAAAGCAATGGTGGTTCTAAGAGCCAAATCAAAGAAGGGAAAATCACAAGGTAAAAGGAGATCTATGAGAGAAGAAATAAATAGCTACAATTAAATTATATTTCTACCATCATTTGTCTCTAGCAACTCAATGCTTGTACTCAATTGGTAAAACAGATATTAATGAATTCTAAACACAATTAATTTTAAACCAGAATTACTATAGCACAGGCATCTGGATAGAAAAAGAAATATTTAGTCAGTGATCCAGATGTTTCCATATATTTGCTATTGTGTATACACTAAAATTACCTGTATCTGTTTCCATTCCAGGGACTGTGTGGGGAACTGTATATATCATGTAGAACATATTTTTAATTTTATAATCAGTGTGAAAATAAACACTACCCTTTAAGGAACCAGAAGAGTAGGAAAAAATAATTTGAGAAATTTAAAATTATATATATAATTATACAAAATAAATATATAATAGTTGGTATGTACATATATGTGTATATGCACATGTGTATGTATGTGTGTGTAATACATATACGTATATTAGAGAGAAAGGGAGAAACTTGTTTTTCTCTTATATTCATTCTACCTGATTGGATGGCTGGGTACATTTTTAATTGTCTGTGTGATGTGTAATAGAGTAATCTTACAAAGAAACAAATATAATGCTGAGTCTTTTCCTGTAAATCAGAACTATTTCTATATGCTTAAGTTCTTATTTATTTTAGGTGTAAGAAGCAGACAATGTCCAGAAATACACAAGTTTTCTAGTCACTGGTTTCATTTTTATTAAATTGGATTCTTGTAAAAAGTCTGATACACCAAACTTCAATATAGGTTGCATATCAGAGAAAGTCAGTAGTGTCTTGATAACCTAATTTCTTACATCCTAAAATTCATGAAAACATTTTGTATGATAAATATCTTGACAAACACACATTTTATGAGAACCGCAATCTTTTTTTAGGGGACATAGAGTATTTTTTAAGGAAAAATGTGGTTTACACCAGGATCAATTATTCAACTATAGCTTTAAAATGGTTATTTATATACCGCTTAATATGGTTGCCTTGTTTAATGGCTATTTCCATTATTTATTAGATTAATGTTGTAAACACAGCATTGATCCAAAGGGCAATGCTTTTCATAAAATATATCTAAACGTGAAATTAAGCAATACAAGTTGAATTATAAAAATTCCTAGATCAGTTTCATTATCCTTTAGAAACATGTGTAAACTTTTGTGTTTCTAAAATATAGATGCAAGGGACAATTTAAATATTAGATGCACATATTGCCAAACATCATCATCATTGGGGCAATTATCATCTTGAATATATTTTAATTCTGCATGTTTAGGAAAATAGTTTAGAATATTATGTTTGATAAGAATCACTTCATATATGCAAAGGATATACTGAATTACAACATTTGTAATTCTTTTGCTGTGATACTGTTAAACTTGTGAATGCTGAGACCCAGAGAGATTGAAAATTTTCCAAAGCATCATAATGTGTATTAAACTAACTTGACCTTTTTTCTATTTTACATACATCCTGTTATCCCTACCTATACACACAGGCAATATGATCCATTTTTAAAATTATTTTAATTATAAGTTCTCATACTAGTTCTCATCCTTTGAATGAAGTTTCATTCCTAACACAATTTGTTCTGTTTATCAAATCACCATAAGGTATTATAGTAAACATGCCTGCAAGTGTTTGGCCTATAAAGGATTCCAAGTACTTAGAATAAGTGAATTATCTTCAAATGTCTCTTGCACAGACCTGATTTTGTTCCCACTGCTAACTCAGAGCTGACCCTCTTAATTTCTTATCTGCATACTGCAATGGTCACCCAACTGGTCTCTCTCTCTCCAATCAATACTCTATACTACTGTTAGAGTTATAGCTAGCCCCCTGTTGTAAAACATTCACATCCTTGCTTGGAATAAATAACAATTACTTAGCCAAGCATTTAAAACTCCCCATTATATAACCCCAAACTATATTTCATCCTTCTCCCTCTACCTCCACATGTGGCTATCTCTTGACCATTTGTCATATTTGTCTGTATGTTGTTACTGTTTTTGGCTCAAGCTTTGAAATGATCAAATAGACTCATAATTCAGATTAAATCTCGCCTTCCTACAAGCCAGTGAGAGGTGTCACTATTTGGAATTCATTATCTGCTCTCTTAGAGTGCCATAATATTTTTTTTAATTTAATGAACCAGTCCTTTTATTTATTTTTTCAAGTGAGACAATGCACTTTTTAAATAATTTATTGTCAAGTTAGCTAACATACAATGTATACAGTGTGCTCTTGGCTTCAGGAGTAGATTCCCATGGTTCATCGCTTACCTACAACAAACAGTGCTCATCCCAAAAGGTGCCCTCCTCAATGCCCATCACCCATTTTCCCCTCTCCCCCACTGCCCTCCCCCCCCTCAACCCTCAATTTGCCCTCTGTATTTAAGTGTCTCTTATGGTTTGCCTCCCTCTCTGTTTGAAACTATTTTTCCCCCTTCCCATCCCCCATGGTCTTTTGTTAAGTTTCTCAAAATCCACATTTGAGTGAAAACATAGGATATCTGTCTTTCTCTGACTGAATTATCTCACTTAGCTTATGCTTATTGATTTTGAGAGAGAGAAACAGAGAGAGAGAGAGAGAGAGACCACACACACATACATACACATGTGCAAGCAGGGAGGGGCAGAGAGAGAGAGAGAGAGAGAGAGAGAGAGAGAGAGAGAGAGAATCCCAAGCAGGCTCTGTTCTGTTAGCACAGAGCCCAACTCAGGACTCAGTAATATAAACCATGGGACCATGACCTGAGCTGAAATCAAGAGTTAGATGCTTAACCAACTGAGCCACCCAAGTGCCCCATCACAAAATTGTTTAAATGTTAATCATAGCATTTATGATTAAAATAATCATATGTTACAGTCTTCTTCTGAATTTGTTCATGTATATCTGTCTCGCTCCCTGGAATGACAGCACTTGGCGGCAAGAAAAAAATTTCACTTTGTTTCTATTAGTCTACGGTATCTTCAACAAAAATATGTACCAATTGATTTGACTGAAACCTTGGGTGATTTTTAAATCAGTTACATTATGCATATTTTGCCTCCTTAAAAAATGCTATATCATTTATTTTTTCTTGATGATTCAGGGAAAAATTCACTGACATTGTTGTATTAGGTTATATTGCCTTTAGGAAAAACTCAGTCTTGTCAAGTCCTTTGTCCCTAGAGCAAATGCCTACAAACTGCAGAGATCTGATTCAGGAAGTTCTATATCCTGGGATTCTTTAGACCAGCAGCTTTATTTTAATCAATTGCCTGAGGGTAGGCCTGGAGGTGTTACTCTCTCTCTCTCTCTCTCTCTCTCTTACAGACTAAACTTCAAGGTGTTTGTAGTAGCAGTTTGTTTCTAAGCCTTACTGCCCTTACAGGTTGCAGAATGTTCCTGAAATGCTTGTATAGCACTAGCTCCAAAGAATTAGACTCTGAGAAATAAGAAGCAACTTCTTTATGTCTGGGCAAGAAAACGTTGAAATTTGGCTTTTGATAGTCCCACTCCTCACTGGGATGGATAGTGTCACTTTCAGAGACTAGGAGAGTCAATACTAAGGGCTAGCACTCTCAGGAGTGAGAGATAATCATGTCACAGAGATAATCATGTCCCTACCCCCACCTTCCTGTGTACAGAAATGGAGTGCAACCTTTTTCTGGTGGTGGACACTGTCAACCCAGTAGCATAGCCATTATTGTCTCCTTCTCAATAGGAACACACATTTTTTTCCCACTGTTTGTTGGTTGGAAGGTCATGGGGCATTAGGTCACCAGAGCCCTCAAGGGAGGTAAAATATAGAAAGGGCAAAAATCCAATGCCAGCTGAGGGAACATGGATTTGATTTCCTCCGGGAACTTCCAATTACATTCCATTCTTCTCTCTCCCTGCTCTCCCCAAAGTTATAACTTTTGGAGTCAATAATAGCTACTGTTCATTTCTTTTTGGCTTTTCCTGTACTTTTCCAAGCAACCTCGGTGTTTCCAAGTGGACATCTCTTTCTCCCTTGAAAGTTAGTAGACATATTGACTTCATGTGAGCAATCAAAGTAGCACAACAACATTTTTGCTTTAGTGTTTTTTCTTTACTGACACCAAATTTGTATTTAAGAACTCTTTTTAAAATTCTTCCTGTGAACAAAAATCCTTCCAGGTGGCGTAGGAGAGCACATGAAGCATATTCACAGAGGGAGAGAAAGGAGGTGATTTGTCCTCCTGCATGTCCTCCTGGAGCTCAGCTCAGACTTGGCTGCCAGAAGGAAATGTTTCTTGAAGCAGTTTTTATGTGGTCATAGATGTGAGGTCAAGCACTGCCTCTGTGCTTCTTCAGAAAATGCTTTCTGTATAAATGATTACAAGCCCAGAAATCTAGAAGTTTGTTCTTGTTCTGTTTTTGCCGCCAAGACATTGTGACCTTTCAAAAGTCACTAATACTTGCGCCTCAGTTTCCTTCTTTAAGTTGAGATCATCATCTTTGGCCTCCTATCTCATGGCATTGATGTATAAAGATCGAGTGCAATTGGAAGAGAAAAACACAAACATATCTAAAACATCAAATACAATAAGGAGATAATTTATGTGATCCTACTTTATGAACTCTAAAGAGATACGTAAGAGCAATTATGCTTTCTGATTGTAATTGCTCCCTAAGAATACTGAGGACTTTGGCTGACCTGCAAGGTCAGGGAATGCATTACTGCACATTTAGTTGCTATTTTTCTCTCCGTGCTACACTACACTCACCTCATGGATGCCCTCCAGACAGCTTTCTTCTCATGATGACTCAAGCCAGTTTCTTGCATGCTGCCATAGAATCAAGCCATGTATATTTTACATGCAAATACTTAGGCTCAGTAAATACAAGAACATTTCTGGAAGCTCATCCAAAATATCTTGACTGTCCTCATCCTCTGAGACCCAAAGACCCTCACATTATTTGTGATAAATGTCCTAGGAAGATGGTGGTTATTTAAAGCTCATCTGGTGTGCAGATCAGTGGGGGAGAGGAGAAAAGAGTCACCTTCCTAGATCTCCCTAGTTGGACCAATTATTCTCTTGGAAAATTGCAGCAAGAGAAAATCTGTGAGAGTTTGAAGTTCATCTTGCACTTTATATTTAAAAAACTTCATACAGAGCCAGAGCCTAATATTTCTTGGCAAATTTTGGACTGAAGAAATATGACTGACTCCCTGCCAAGTGGTAGTTACCAAAGCAATACCAGCAGATCTAAGCAAACAAAAACTTTAAGGTGAATATTATCTCATCTCTTCCCCACCCTCAATTTTCATGTATATAAGGCAAGTCCTAAGTACATGCATCTGATTTTGAATTGGCATGGAGGATAGGTTATTCCAGGACCCATTGACACTGGCATTATTTCTTCAAGAACTTCAAAGGCGTGTCACATTAAGATCCATTTTTATCCAAAAGGTTAATTTCCACTGACGGGGTCTTTGTTTCATCTAATTTTACTTAAAAAAAAAATTATTAAGTAGATTGCATTTTTTACTAAACATTAAAGTAATTTAAAGTAAATCAAGGCTTTAAATCAAGAGATGTTCTTAGAATATACCCACAAGTTGGGGTGCCTGGGTGGCTCAGCCGGTTGAGTGTCCAACTTCAGCTCAGGTCATGATCTCACAGTTTGTGGGTTTGAGCCCCACATCGGGCTCTGTGCTGACAGCTCAGAACCTGGAGCCTGCTTCAGATTCTGGACACAACCTAAGTGTACATCGATTGATGAATGCATAGAAAGAAATGTGGTATATTTACCCAATGGAATGTTAGTCAGCCATAAAAGAAGGAAATCTTGCCATTTGCAACAACATGAATAAAACAAATCTGAACTCATACAGAAAACAGATTGGTGGTTGTCAGAGGTCAGGACTGTGGGGAATGGATGAAATGGGTAAAGGTGGTCAAAAAGTACAAACTTCAGTTATAAAACAAATAAATCCTGGGGATGTCATATACATATAGCATGGCGATTATAGTTAACAACCTTGCATTGTATATTTGAAAGTTGCGAAGTGTAAACCTTAAAAGGTCTCAACACAAGAAAAAAAAAGTATAACTACATGTTGTGATGGATGTTAACATCTTACTGTGGCAATATAGAATCATTATGTTGTATACCTGAAACATGTAATATGTCAATTGTATCTCAATTAAAAAAAAAAGAGAGATGGACTTAATAGTCACAACTAGTAATATCCAGAAGTTAAAGTCCATACTAGGCATTAATATCATTGTTTCTCTCTTTATTAACTATGGGGCATCTGGGTGGCTCAGTCAGTTGAGCTTCCGACTCTTGATTTCAGCTCAGGTCACGATCTGAGGGTCATGGGATTGAGCCCCACAGTCAGGTTCCCCATTGAGCATGGAGCCTGCTTTAGATTCTCTCTCTCTTTCTGCCCCTCTCCCACGTTTGTGCTCTCTCTCTCCCTAAAATAAAAAAAATATATTTATAAAATATTAACTAGTATGTGATGCCTGTAAAAAGCATAAACCCACACAGATTGGTTCCATTATATAGGGAAATTCCAATCTCATTGGTACATTCCATGTTATTCAAGCATCCTATGTTCCTTCTAAGTCTACTTTGTATTTCATTCTGAGTTGTGGCTATTGTGAAATACTTCACTCTTTCCAGGTCCCAATTAACACCTCTAAGTTGACAGATAGATCAAAGGGTTAGTACATGCACTCCGTGGTTCGAGCCCGCGTTGGGCTCTGTGCAGACAGCCCCGAGCCTGGAGCCCGCTTTGGATTCTGTGTCTCCCCCTCTCTCTGCCCCTCCCCTGCTCATGCTCTGTCTCTCTTGGTCTCAAAAATAAATAAAAACATTTAAAAATTAAAAAAAGAAAAGGGTTAGTGCATGTAGAGTAACACGGTGATAAATGGTTTTATCATTCTTTCTTCATCTCCTTTATTTCCCAGGCACCAAATCCTAGCATTTCTAATTCAGCAATATCTGTTTGTCGCCCCTGTTCTGTGCCCACAGTGACTGACTACTCTATTTTAGAAGACCCTCCTCTGGTTTGCTTGCCTCCAAATTCAGTATCTTCTAATCTGCCCCTCACATTGATTCCAGGGTAACTTCCCTAAAACACAAATCAGATCATGCCTTTTCCTCCCTCAGTTTTTCTGAAGCTGATCTCTGTGGCCTAAAAACAAATCTCTGCCATGACTTTGAAGTTCTATATTCTGACCTTCAGTATCTATCCCAATCTCCTTCCTTTCTGTACAACTTTCTTACTTTCACCCTCATTACCTTCATCTCCAGCCTTGGAAACCTCTGGTCATCCTATTGAAGCTCCTGCAGACCCACCTCAATCATCACAGTCACTCTTGTTTGATTCCTTCTTTTCAGAAATAATTGCTCTTTTCCTAACATGTCAACAGCTTATTGCTTGCATGCTTATTTCTTACTTAGTTATAAGTAATAACTTACTTAGTTATTTCTTACTTAGTTATAACTGGTGTTTAAAAATAGGTACTTACATGCCTGCCTCTCTCACTGTATAGGAAGTTCCTAGAGTAACAATTGCCAAGGATGAGGAGATAGGGAAATGGGGAGTTGTTGTTCAACAGGTGTAAGTTTCAGCTCTAGAAATCTTCTATACAATACAGTGCCTAAAGTTAATAAAACTGTATTTTGTATTTAAAAATGTGTTAAAAGAGTAGATATTATGTTGAGAGACTTTACCACAAAAAAAAAAAAGAAAGAAAGAAAGAAAGAAACAAAGAAAGAAGAGAAAAAAAGTGACAGAAGGAAATTTTTGCAGGTGATAGATATGTTTATTTCTTGATTATGGTGATAGTTTTATTATTGTATGCACAAGTCCAAGTTCACCAAATTGTATACATTAAATATGTTCATTTTAATATATCAATTATATCTCATTAAAGCTTTTTATTTTAAAGAGCAACATGCTTCAAGCCTTATGATGGAGTGGGAAGCAAAAATAAATGAATATAACTTTTGTGAATTCCAATGTCTAGAGTAGGACACCTGTTTATAGACTTCACTGAAAGCTCTCCAACCTTAGGGACTGGGTCTGTTTTTGCATACCATTGGCTCTCTGTGCTGATCACAGTGCCTGAAACACTTGTGCAGGAAAAGGAAGACAATCATAATCCCAACTATACTAATCAGTTCTGGTTTACATCTTCAAGAACAGTCCGTATGTGGTCAAACCAATAGCACAGGCAATAGAACAAAATTTTCTCTCGTTGCACAGAGAGCCAGATTTACATGAAGCCAGTGGAGCTTAAACCTCAGAGTTCCCTATTCTTCCATGTCCTTGTACTTAATTCTGCATTAATAATTCACATTCTTTCTTTTTTTAAGTTTATTTGTTTATTTTTGAGAGGGAGTAGGGGTAGGGGTGGGGGGGAGAGATAATCCCCCATGACAGGTGCCATGCTGTCAGTACAGAGCCTGACACGGGGCTTGACTCATGAACCATGAGATCATGACCTGAGTTGAAACCAAGAATTGGACACTTAACCAATTGAGACCCCCAGGCACACCGTCCTTTTTTTAAGAAGAGTGGTTTCCAAATTGTGTAAACTTCAAGCTACAAAAAACTTGAATCTACTATCCTTGCCAAGGTGTATACAACCCTCACTTAAAATAAGAGTGGGATTAAATTTTTAAAAAAGAAAGAAAAGATGAAATAAAAACTCATATGGGGGTAATGAAAAAAAAATGAGAGTGGAATATATTTGATAGAAGAGGCTGTTGCCTGCTGATTTTACTTTTGCCCATTGAGAAAGTGCTATAAGGTGTAGTCTCTTTTAATTAGAATATAAAACTTATTAAAAATGTAGATGTTTCTAAAATTACTTCAAATGCAGCAGTCAACATTTCCTTTAAAATAGAAAATCATTCTACTGGTTGAACTCTGCATAACATTGTTTATTTTCTCTTATATACTTCACAGTCCTACTCAAAATCACTGAAAGTTAACATCTAAGTGTCCAACAACCTAAGGCGCCTAGGTGGCTCAATTGGTTAAGTGTCTGACTTTGGTTCAGCTCATGATCTCATGATTCATGAGTTTGAGCCCCCCATCGGGCTCTGTGCTGACAGCTTGGACCCTGGACCATGCTTCTGATTCTGTGTCTCCCTCTCTCTCTGCCCCTCCAGACTCATGTTTGCACATGCTCTCAACTCTCACTATCTCAAAAATAAATAGTAAAAAAAAAAATAAAAATTTAAATGTCCAACAACCTAAAAATATTTTTTTACAAAGACCTACTTGATTTATCATTTACTATTAAGTGGACCTTCATATGAAAACCCCAGAAACTATAGATAAATATGGGTCTTGTCATAATGAACAGCAAAATATAGTTATAATTTATAGCTAACTTCTCTGAAGATAAAGCTCTAAATATGTATCTATTCACTAAGATCATTTTTCTATTAATTTCTCTTCATATATTCCTCTGGGATGTATAAACCCAGTTCTCTCTCAAACCACCAAACTTTGAGTTTAAAAGATGAATGTTTGACATGCAGGGCAACAATCATAATAATTTCATTTCTTCAGTTCCATTAAGATGAAAAAAAAATATCAAATAGAATATACATATCCTTCACAGCACTTGCTATTTTCCAGCCTAATTTCTAGACTAATGTACTATCTAATTAGAAAGTCAATTAGTTCATCATATCAATGGAATAATTTCTAGCTCAAGTAAAACACTTATAATTAATTCTGATAAATATAATAAGTAACTTTGGAAACATTATTATTTGTATTTATTCTATTTTATCCTAAAATACGTGTTTGTCCAAGTAGAAAACACTGAAGGCTTAAAAAAATTATACCAACTTTTCCAAAACTAACTCAAATATCTCTATGTAGTCTCTTCAAATATAAATAATATGCTCACATAAAGAAAACAGGCGGACACTTAGATCTTTGTTTCTAATATGATTCTCCAATTAAAGAGGAAATGACAGATTTTAGAACTGGGGCTGGAAATATACAGAATGAGCCTGGAGCATTTACTGAAGGAAAGGAAGAAAATGCTCTAAACACACACAGTCATAGAAGAAAGTTGAAAGGATACCACCTGTGTCAAAGAGCAGCTTTCTCACCAAGCCTACAACTTATCAAAAAAAAAACAAAAACAAAAACAAAAAACACTAACTCGAAAAATATATATATGTGTGTGTGTGTGTGTGTGTGTGTGTGTGTGTGTACCTATATGTTCACTGAAGCGTTATTTACAACAGCTAAGATATGGAAGCAACTTACATATCCACTGATGGATGAATGAATAAAGAAAAGGTGATAGAAAAAAATATATATGTATATATATGAACATATACACAAATATATGTATAAACACACAATGAATATTATTTGGCCATTTAAAAAGAATGAAATATTGCTATTATGACAACATGGATGGACCTTGAGGCTATTATGCTAAGTGAAATCAGAGAAAGATACAGTATGATCTCACTTATATGTAGAATCTAAAAACAAACATGCACCCAAAACAACTCCTAGATATACAGAATAGACTGATGGTTGCCAGAAAGTAGATTGATGGTAGGGGATGGGGGATAGGAAAATGGATAAAGGGAGTCAAAAGATCACACACACACACACACACACACACACACACACACACACACACACTGCACAAAATCCTCCTCGCAAGAGTATCCCAAATAATTTGTGTAGCTACTCTAACCTCAAGGAGGTGGAACAAAAATTCCTACTAGTGAAATGTGGGCTATACATAGTGTTTTCCTTCCAAAGAGTGTATCATGGAAAAGGAGAGAAAGAAAAAACTATAGTGGGAAACTAGACAAACATCCAGGTAATCAAAATTAACATCAACAGTGATGTCATGTTGATAGTACGTACCTTTAACATGATGCAATGAAAATGGCATTTTACCTTTGTGATATTTCCCCCCCAAATCCATAACCTCTGTACAATGATAATTAAAGGGGAAAAGAAACAACAAATAATCCCACTAGGGCACTGACTAGCAGACCTCAAATCTACTGAGGTTACCAAAAACAAGAAAAGTCTGAGAAACTGTCACAGCCAAGAAGAGTATAAGGAGACATGATGATTAAATATAATATGGTATTCTAGATAAAGTTCTGAAACAAAGAAAATATTAGGTAAAAACTAAAGAAGTCTGAATGAAATACAGACTTTCGTTAAATAATAAAAATTATCAATCTTGATTCAATAGCAACAAATGTATCATACTAATGTAAGATGTTAATAAGTCTTATTTTCTAGAGAGTGGAATTTTTTCATCAATTACAAAATTGAGATACAGACACCTCACTATCCATTAATCCTCAAGGTAACTCTTTAATAAATACTTTACGGAAATCCTATACTACTTTAAATAGAAATCACTTTCTATTTCTCTTCTTTGCATTTCTTTATGTAGCTTATAGTTTACTTCACTGCAACCTATGCCGAGATTAAAGAAACATAATACACATATACCTAGATAAATAGGAAGATAAAAAATTGCAATTTGAATAATTGTGGGCAAAATTAATAGCTTATGAAAACAGAAATACTGAATGAAAGGAATCTTAAAGGCGTGGAAGAAAAAAACAAGGAAGAGATAAAATGTCTACATGACCTATGGTACACTGTTATTATTCTATATCCATTATGAGGTACAATTCATGATTAATATCTGGTGGTTGAAACATGCCAAAACATGCAAAATTATTCAATTCCATTGGAGAGTGTGGAATTGCCAACAACAATAAAAAATGTGATACCAATATTTACCCACCAGAATCAGCAAAAATGAAAAAAAGTCCCCTCCCCCACAAAATCGACTCTTGGTAAGGGCATGGAGAAACTGAGACTCCCCTACACTGTTATGGATTGGGGGAGAAGGTATAAATTACTACAACAATTTTGGAAAACTATTTGCCAATATATACTAAAGGTAAAGATATGAATAACCTATGACTGAATAATCCCAATCCTAGGCATATATTTATCAGAAATGCATAGATGGGTTCACTATAGGACATATTCTAACGTGTTCATAGTAGCGCCATTTGTAATAACAAAAACTAGAAACTTCCCAAGAGCGGAATGAAGAAACACTGTGGTATAGTCACATAATGGAATACTGTTCGGCAACGATAACTATTACAGTACACAAAATCTAAGTGTATTTCACAAACATGTTGAACAAATGTAGACAGACACAAGATTACATACAATATATTTCCATTGATAAAAAGTACAAAAATGGTTAAAACTAATTTATGCTGTTAGAAGTTAGCAGAATAGCTAGAGTCTATAATCACCTTTTTTTGGGAAGGGGCAGTAGATTCAGAGAATAGGCTTACAGAGACTAAGTGACTGACCTGGTATTTTAACATGTATTTGCTTATAAAACCTGTGACCTTAATCATCAAATACAATAAGAGATAGGATGAGGGGAAGCTTCTGGGAGGTTACAAGAGCATATTCAATGGGTCAAAATCGGGGGCTTTAGACATATGATGCATCCATTTTTTCTTTCAATATGTCTATGATTTAAAGAAAAACAAAAAATAAAAATGGTGTTGTTAAGCCAGCTGGATTGAGTGACACTCTTCTGTCTTACAATATGTTACATATACACTCAGATTATGTTTTCCCACCTTTCACTTATTTTTGCACCTCTTCATAAATTTGACAGGCTAATCGATAGGAACTTCTATGTGAAGGGAGCTATTTTATATGGATAAATCTATAATAATGGAAATGTTTTTATATTTACTCTTTGCGAAATCTCCATACTTGTTCTCCCACATCTATATCATTCATTTTTAACGATCATTTAAGAGAATTATAAACTCTAACGACACATATTTTTCAGGCCATTTTTTTTTTAAGATCTTTCATACACGAGGGTAAATTCCAGTTTGAAAATTAAAGATCTATATAACATGCTTGTAACCACAAGCTTTCTGTTTTTAATTTTTTTTAATGTTTACTTATTTTTGAGAGAGAGAAAAAGACAGAACACAAGTGGGGTGAGGGGCAGAGAGAGAGGGAGACACAGAATCCGAAGCAGGCTCCAGGCTCTGAGCTGTCAGCACAGAGCCCAATGGGAGGCTCAAACTCATGAACCACGAGATAATGACCTGAGCCAAAGTCAAACACTTAATGGACTGATCCATCCAGGCACCCCACCAGGCTTTCTAATAAAAAACCCAGAGACAAACATCACAAAGTAATTGGCTATATCGCGGTAGCACTACAAGATGATAAACAATGCTCAAAAATATTTCTGTATTTCAGTTAAATGTTGCTGAGCAATTTGAATTCTGTTCCTGAACTCAATACTTGTACTCATTTCAGAGTAATAGAGCTAACCAAATACTAAAGGAATAAACAGGCATTAAATTAGAATGACCACAGACCTCAGTTTACAAAGCAGTTAAGAACTTATCAATGAATCTTTGGTAATTGAAGGTGAATAATAATTTATTCCATGCTTAGCAGGTAACAGACACTATGCTAATTACTTGATATATATCATCTTATTTATATCTTATAAATCCTTTTTGGTAATTTTTGTTTTTTATACAGATTAAGACTATTAAGGCTTACAAAGCTAAAGTGACTGACCTCTGACCATGTTTTTAAATGCATTTTTTTTTTCACAAAGCCTTTTTCCTAACACCAAATATATCCATTGGTTGTAGTCATTTCTTAAAAAAAAAAAATGTTGGCTATGAATAGAAATGTTTCATGTTTTCATGAAATTTGTCTTGGATACTGAAGTCTGAACCTAAAACTGAAGAAACAAATCCAATATAGATACTATTAATTAGTCTAATTTATTGATATAAGTAAATATTAGTCTGGAAACATACTTGTTTTGTACTTGCTAAGATTAAATATATTGATATTACACTGATAATCAATTAAAAAATGAACATCCTATATTTCTGTGATTGTTGTTCACTAACAAAAAACAAAGTAAAAGAATATAAAAATCACCTCAAAGCTCACCCTTCATATATGCCTACTGTGAGCTTGTTGGTGGACTTTCTTCCACATATCCCAAGAATCTACTAACACAATATTCCAAATCTTTAATAGCTGCTAAATAGTCTATATAGACAAAAATTTATTCAAGTAGCACCCTAGTGATGCAGTTTTTTTTTTTTTTGTTTTTGTTTTTTTTTTTTTTTTGTTTGTTTTTTTTTTTTTGGTGGTAGGTGGTCGGTGGAAGGAGGGTTTCCATAAACTTTACAATGTAAAATCTCCTTGAGATTTTATGCAATTATCTTCCCTGGCTGCCTGGTATGTGTGTTGGGTGGAAAGGGTATATTTTCTTCCAATAATGTCCTGTAGGTTCTACTGCCAAAAACTATTATGAGCTTATTCACTTCTTATCAAATTCATCCCAACATTCTAACCCAAACATCTAGCATCTCACATATGAATTACTTTTATAAACTCCTTACTGGTCTCCCTATGTGTGCTCAAACACACTTATCCTTCTCTATAGAGAAACAGGATGAGGTTCCAAATGCAAATCAGGTCAGATATTTTCCTTACCTAACACTTCAGTGACTTCCCTTTGCTATAGGATGAAGTGCACATGCGTACCATGGCTCTTCTCTTATCATCCCTACTCCTTCCTCCCCTGGTCTTCTGTTAGGTCCTCCAATGAATGCACCTTTTGCCTCTTTCCAAATGCTTTTGCCTCTTTCCAAAAGCCCTATGCCTTAACCCAATACTCATCTACATAATGCCTTTTATGTTTCAAATTTAAACTTAGAAGGTCTTTTTTGGCCCCCTTCACAACCCTCTATTTAGGCCCAGATTCTCTGTTGATAATCCAGAGGCATCCGATGGCAATTAACATCAATGCATTCCTTGTGCATTTGTTTTGTCTTATAGCAGCTATTCATGCTCTGGTCTGAACTCCATTGATTTCAGACACTCGTCTCCCTTCCTGCTGTGTCTCCTCACCTAATACAGCTCAGGGCAAATGGCGAATGCTCAAAACAACCTGGTGAATGAACATTTAAAAAGTTAGGTGTTTTGGATTTGGAAGTCAAAAGCAGCTTATTTATGTTTTGGCATAATATCAGCTTCACCAGAATGCTCTAGGATAAAAATATTTACCCTAAAAGCTGGACTAACTAAATATTAAAATCACCTAGCAATTACTGGACAAATATCACTATTTGCATATAAGGTAGAAGAGAAATTTGAAAACTAGATATTTCTGTCTGTTCCTAAATGTTGTATTTTCATATCTACATAAATGGAATGTAACATATATTAAAGTCTCTATAAAACACAATGAAATACCTTATCTATCTGTCAACAGGTAAAGGCAAACTCAATCAAATATGTGGAACATGTCTAGGTATGTGTTGTATTAGATTGCTAGGGCTGCCATAATAAAATACCATAGACTGGGTGGATGGCTTAAACAACAGAAATCTATTTTGTCACAGCTCTGGAAGATGGAAGCTCAAGATCAAGGTGCTGGCAGGTTTGTTTTATTCTGAGTACTCTCTCCTGGGCTTGCAGATGGCTGCCTTCTCCCTGTGTCTGTCCTCACGTGGCCTATTGTGTGTGTGTGTGTGTGTGTGTGTGTGTGTGTGTGTGTGTGCGCGCGCGCGCGCACGTGCGCGCAATTTCCCGTGTCTCTCCCTCCATTGAAAAGGACACCAGTCTGGGGCACCTGGGGGGCTCAGTTGGTTAAGTGTTCAACTTCCACTCAGGTCAGGATCTCACAATTTGTGAGTTAGAGCCCTATGTCAGGCTCTGTGCTGACAGCTCAGAGCCTGGAGCCTGATTTGAATTCTGTGTCTCCCTCTCTCCTGCCCCTCCCCTGCTCATGAGCTGTCTCTCAAAAATAAACATTTAAAGAAAAAAAAAGGACACAAGTCCTAGTGGGTTAGCACCCCACCCCCATCTCTTTCAACCTCATTTAACTTTAGTTATCTTTTTAAAGGTCTTATCTCCATATATTCACGTTGAGGGTTACGGTTTCAACATCTGAATTTGAGGGAGACGCAGTCCAGTCTATAACAGAAGTCCAAATTCTCTTATCTCAAAGTTTGTTACCACAAAAAGAAAACACCCATCTGAGTAGCAAGCCACTGCCATCAGTTACACTGAGTATATGCTATAGTCCTGTAGTGCTGATAAGGCACATACTACATTTTTGTGTGTGTGGTTTGCAATGATACAGACAAATTCCTCCCATTATTATTATTTCTGAGATACTGCGAACATAAGTTTATTTTTTAGAGAATCCCAGCAGAACAAGGTTGAAAGTAATTATTACTGTTCCTATGTGCAGACTAACCCCTAGGGCCAAATGAACCATGTGTATGTCATTTTTTTCCCCTCCTGTCACCCTCTTTTGACCCTCGAAGCCTAGCCATCCTCTTGGGTATACAGTGGAAGCTGACAGAATAACAAATGTCACAGTTAAGTTTAACATGGTGGTTGCCATTCATCTCCTATAAAAAACCCACATTCCTAGTTAAAATTAAAGGCATATTTTTATGTTAGATTTTTATAGTGATTTTATATTTTTAAGAATTAAACACATTTCTTTATTAACTGCTGCCTTCAAGTATCCTGATAACTAGACTATGTATCACATCAAAATTTAATGGTTATTTATTTACTTAATGGAATATTACTATTTAGAATAACATATTTCTATCCTCACACCCATAATTTATATTCCCCTAATGTTTTCCCGGTTGAGTTTCCAATCCTTACTCCTAGACATTTTAACCTTAATCATGTTCATTTCAGGTTTGTGCCCTGAATACAAATAGCTTATTTTGCAACACAAACATATAAATAATTGTATCCTTTTTTTCTTCTTTTCCAATCAAGTTTCTTATTCTGCAAATCTAACTTCCACCTATAACCCTAGTTCAGAATCCTTTTCTACATAGTTGTTAGTGATAAACATATATTTTATGTTTTAGCCTCTGTAACACCACCAGTTTGACAGCTTTGAAGAAAGAAGGATCTTCTAACTCAGGAAGGATTATTTTTACCATTCTAATTTGGTCTTCTTCTAGCTCTAATTCCACAGCTCTTAAAATGCCTTTTTTTTTTTTTTTATCTTTACCTTTGCGGAAGAAAGTCTATTAATCCACTCTTCTAGGTATAAGGACCCAAAAGTCTATTTAAAAACCAGTAAGATTGTTTCTATTTCTTGTTCCTGTTCCTCAGATGCTGTTATCCTGTCATTCTCGGAAACCAGAATGCTTCTCATCCCTTATCTCTGTCACACAAGATATTTCTTAGAAGTGTAGGATATTTGGCAATTTTACTTGCTTCCTTCTGCCACCTGGTTTGCAAAGGTTGGGAGGGAGATGAGAAGGGAGATCTGAAGGCAACAGTTTCCAGAGAGATACTCTCAGTTTGGGGATATCTTTGCAATGCTGCAGATGTCAGGTAATAAATGGATACATCTGGGAGGTACCAAGTTATAGTGTAAGGGTTTTCAACCACTAAATTCATGAGGACATTTTTACAATATGCAAGAAAAAATGAGTTCCCATGTTATATCTGTATACTTAAGATGTGTTTTTTTAAAGTAAATAACAAACATGGTTACTTTCAGTAATTTAAAAGTAAAATTGTATTCCATCAGAAAAATAACTTCTGCACATTTTTGACATTTGTATACATGTGGGAAGAATAGATTATGTATTCAGTCAACAGGCTATACTTCCTCCGTGTCTGAAAGGTTATAACCTCTACAAGTAGTAATTTATCTCCTCTTCTCACTCCCTCGAATTTGACAGCCACAACTTAGAAACCAATGAGACACAGGACTGAATTAGCTGCTCCTCTTTGGCTGTGGAATTTGGGGCAAGTTACTCAGTCTCTGAGGTCACAGAGTTCTGTGAGGCTTCAAATTAAATCAGGTGGCATGTGCAAGAGCCCTCTATTCACTGACAAACAAAATATAAATTCAAGGTAGAATTCTCTCCATGCACAGAGGAAAAGGCCTACATAAGAATTGCAGGTGATGTGACCAAAATGGCTACAAAGTTCTGGCAGCCCCTGTGGAGAAACACCACTGCGGAGGTATTTGTGGATGGCAGGACATACTTTCTGGCTTCCTCCCTCCTGGCCCAAACCCTCTTCCTCCAGTGAAAATGGAGTGGGATAGCCCCTCTCAACTTATCACAGTCCTTGCTTCCATATTTGATAATGTGTCATGTTAAATACCTTCTGCAGGGAAGAAATATCTCTGTCCTCTACCCTTCTCTAAATTCTTGACTGGAACCCGGGAACAAAAACAGATGCATACAAATTTAATACAAGTTATATAGGGAACAGGAAACTTCATAAGGAAACAAAGACACAAAGAAGCAGTTAATGGGATGCCTGGGTGGCTCAGTTGGTTAAGCATCCCACTCTTGATTTCGGGTCGGGACGTGATCTCATGGTTTGTGGGTTCAAGCCCAGCATCAGGTTCTGTGCTGACAGATTCTCTCCCTTTCTCTCTCTACCACTCTCCTACTGTACTCCCGCTCTCTCAAAATAATTAAACATTTGGAATGTTTGCTTTATTTAAAAGAAAAAAAAAGCAGTTAAACCTGAATGTTTTTCTGCTAGGTCTAATGAAGAGTGGAGTCATGGAAAGATGTGACAGGACAGAGGACACAAGACTAAGTTTGGTGAACTGGGGGAAACTTAGCAAGGCCTGTTCCTTCATATTCTGCTTTGTGTCCCTTAGTCTTTGGAGATAAAGAGGCTCCTTTACCTCCGGGTGTAGGGAAGGTGGCTCACACATGAAAGTATGAAGTTCTGCTTCAGTGCAAGGTCAGAAGGTCCTCTGTGATCTGCCACTTTCCAAATCCCTTCATTTGAAATATTCACTACGCCATTGTATCGTATTTTGAGGAAATGTATCCTGAACTCTGTCACTTCCAAGAATTCACTGTTACCCTAGTTTTCCACTGAAACTCATTTTACCTACATTAAAGCACAGCACGGTTTAACATTATAAATGTTTTCTTTGGAATATCATTGGAAGAAAGAACGATTTTAGAACAATTTTGTTTACTTGGTGTAGTCAGAAAAGTGAACAAAAGGGCAGTTTTCTGCTTTACAGTATCATGTCATACATTGGAATAAATCTATAAATTAAAATAAACACTTCAGTGTTCAAAAGAATACGTCTGGAACACTTTAAGTTCTTTCTTGAATATACGATGTGAGAGGAAGTTTAATTTAAGTCACTTAGTCACCCAGTTCTGAGTGTACTCAAATATAAAATATGTATACTATTTAAACAAAATCAGATTATACATTAACGGATATGAGTTGTGAAGGCTTCATGGCTCTCTGGTCTCCACTTCAGTAAATATTAAGCCAACTTACTGAAATAACCAACAGAGGGTGTCATTTAGTGCCATTGTGACCAAGGGTGTGTCATGCATGGTAGGTCATGATTTGTCACCTGAGCACTGGTCTACCAGCAGAGTGCAACCACTGACTCATTAACGGAGAACGTTATGAAGCCATCCGCTCGTAATGATTTTCAGTCTTCGCTGATCTAGGCCAGATTTGAACTGCTGACCTGGAGGTGCAAAATCCCATATCCGGCCCCTCATTACTTATGATGATATTGGTTGCAAATAGTCTTTTGAAAAAAAAAAAAAACTAGGAAGGGGATATATATATATTGCCTCAGTGTCTTCAAAGGACTTCCTTTATATACTAGTTCAAAATGTTTCACTAATTTGTTTCAGAGTTGTGCTTCCATTATTAATATTTGGAATTCTGAAAGGAAGCAAGGTACGTTTTATGAAAAAAGATTATGAGGTTGAATCAACCAATCTTGCTGAGAAATATAATCAGTATTTATTATTTACATTTGCCTAAAGAATGATGGAAAAGAACAATATATGAAAATGTATGTTTTTAGTAGTCACTCTTATTTACAATTCATTTAAAAGCTACAGGAGCGCTCTCAAATGCAGCAAACTAGAAACCAACTGAAGAATACAGGATCCCATAAATCTTATGACACTGACAAAGTAAAAATTAAGTATTTCACAAAATAGATCAGAAGCAAAGGGCAGGAGCAGATGGATGAAAAACACATTTGTAGCTTTTGCCCATCCAGTCTGTGCCTCCTCCACAGCAGATTCTGATATCTTAGGGAATATAGGTTACCCTGGAATAGTCATTAAATAGAACTTTCAAAGCAAGTGAAATAGCTGAACATCTTTGACAAGGGGATTTCATAAACGCACTATTAACATCATTATGCTAAATTGTGAGGTTCTCGTGTAAAGATCTTTTCTTACACTTTGTAAGTTATTTCCTGACCCTTCTTATAGATATGTTTTACTTTGCTTACTACCGCAGACATTCTGACAAGCACAGCCTCCACAAATTCCTACCCCACAATTCTCTGGCTGTGAGACAGGATTCTCTCAAGTACTCAGTTATAATGTATTTCCTGTAAAACAGTAACCCACGAGGCCCAGTGTAAAATGGATATCATATTTAAGTGACTCAGTTTAAAAAAAATAAGTAAATAATTAGTCTTTACAGACATCTCTTTGTAACTTAAGAGGATCCAAGTACATGGCCCACAGAAACTCTTTTTTTTTTTTTTTTCAACGTTTATTTATTTTTGGGACAGAGAGAGACAGAGCATGAGCAGGGGAGGGGCAGAGAGAGAGGGAGACACAGCATCGGAAACAGGCTCCAGGCTCTGAGCCATCAGCCCAGAGCCCGACGCGGGGCTCGAACTCCCGGACCGCGAGATCGTGACCTGGCTGAAGTCGGACGCTTAACCGACTGCGCCACCCAGGTGCCCCGAAACTCTTAAGTATTAATTTTCCAATTCTAGAGCACCCAAGCTCCAGGAGCTTCTTATCGTCTGCCTTGTAATAGCATCTTTTTAAACTTCAGCATCTCATGCCTACCATCTTGTATCCTAAATCACGTTCGTTTCTCTACTCTGTGACCTCTGACAACTCCCGTGACCTTCGCTTTAGTGCCCATCCTAGAGATGAGGTTCATCTGTTGTCACTTTTTTTTCCTTTTTTTTTTTTTTTTAAGGAGGGTAGAGCATGTAGCTTTCTCTCTTTTCAAAAGGTGAGAATGTATAGGTGGATACAAGGGTGGGTTATGGGTTACGCTAAAGGCAGGAGAATAATTCCTATGATGTGTGTGTGTGTTTTGTCTCACACGTGTGATACTCAATTAAGAGATGCTATTTTTCTGTCCAATGGCATTTGTAATAAGTCTATATGCCTTATAGCTTTGTGAATAAATTGGCCTTTTATGTTGTTTGATTATATGATCTCTACAATAGAGTTTGTTTAAAAGAGAAATTTTAGGGATACTTAAGTGATTGTTGAAAAACATAACTCAAATATAAACAATTACTGTTTGTACAATGTGCTAAGTGCTTTACATACAAAGCTTATTTTATCCACAAAGTAACTCAAATAACATTTTACCTCAAATTTTATAGATGGTGAAACTGGGGTTTGGATTAGTTAATAATTAGCTTGTTGTTAGTAAGGAAATGAAACATTGGATTTAAAACCAAAGAGTTTGTCTCTATGGCCAAACATTTTAAACACTGTTCTATCCTCCATGACCCCTATGGAAGAAGGAACCCATATACCTTTAAATGATATGATCTCCGAATATATTAAATGATATGATCTCCGAATAAACTAATGATCCTTCCAGAACCAGCTCAAATTAAGAAGCCATCTGATATCTGCCCCTCCCCATTCTTATCCTTAATTTGTGTGAAAGTAACATACTCACACTTGTATGAGGTAGGCTCTCAAAAATTTTGTTGAAAGGGGCGCCTGGGTGGCTCAGTCGGTTAAGTGGCCGACTTTGGCTCAGGTCATGATCTCGCAGTCTGTGAGTTTGAGCCCCGCGTCGGGCTCTGTGCTGACAGCTCGGAGCCTGTTTCAGATTCTGTGTCTCCCTCGCTCTGACCCTCCCCCATTCATGCTCTGTCTCTCTCTGTCTCAAAAATAAATAAACGTTAAAAAAAAAATTAAAAAAAAATTTTGTTGAAAGAAATTTCTTCTAATTCTAAAATACTAAAATTTATATTCATGAACAGATACAGTCTATGCCTTAAGGTTTTCAAGAAAAGATTGAGAAAAAGCTGAAAACACACAACTATCAAAATTGTAACTTTGAACTATCAGTTCCCCTTTAAGGGAAGTGATCATTAATGACGGAAAATGGATTGGGTGCTAGTGTCCAGGTGAGAACTTAGTAATGACATCACCATTTCCCACTGCAGGCTGGGGTATTTGAACAGAGGTACGACTTAGTTGGAACCAAGCTGTATTGAACAAACAGCACTGCTGCTACTATAAACCTAGCCCTAGCAGCAAATGTCTGCTTTGTCTTTGCCAAGAGTCCTTGAACTGATATAGAATTCTGTGGACCAGGGACCCCTGGGTGGCTTAGTAGGCTAAGCATCTGACTTCAGCTCAGTTCATGATCTCATGATTCATGAGTGTGAGCCCCGGGTCGGGCCCTGTGCTGACAGCTCGGAGCCTGGAGCCTGCTTCAGATTCTGTGTCTCCCTCTCTATCTGCCCTCTCCCCTGCTTGCGCTCTGTCTCTTTCTCTCAAAAATAAATAAACAGAAGTAAAATTTTTTTAGAATTCTGTGGGCCAGGCTGGGTTTTCAAAGTGGAGGTAAAACTGAACAAATCTGATTAACCGCTTTGAGGAAATGGCACCAACAGTGATAAGCATAAGGAAGGATGGTATTATCATGCACTTGGATTTTATCAAAGAGCTTCAAATTATGTATCAAAGGCTTTTTGGAGGTAAATAGGGTACCCTCACACCAGAGAAACAACAAAAAGAAAATTTATCAATTTTCTTGGTCACCAAGAATATTCAATGAAAATTGGCAGACTCCAAAAGAAAATTTTAAAGTGATATTCAAACTGATTCTTTTTCAATATTCCTCTCAATGTCATCAATAAAAAATTTTAATTTGTCCATCAAGTTTATCTCCTCTGCATCTGACATCTGAGAGCATATATACTGTTGAGGGTGAACATAGGATTTAGGTAACTTTCTTTGAAATGTTGAAATCTATGAAATAAACCAAAATATTATATGATGTGTGTGTGTGTGTGTGTGTGTGTGTGTGTGTATAAATTACATCCCCTTTCTAATTACTATATGTTTCCCTAGCATAAAAATGAGTTTGTGAAGTTCATTACACTTTCATAAAAATATAAGTTAACGACAGAGGAAAAGTATTAGATTTGAATTTCCTTGGTTTCAGTCATGAGGTGATCCAAGCCATTAAAGCTATTTAAACACCTTTCCTTTGGCATTCAAGATTGCAGCATGCTGTCTTCAGGCGATGTATTGCTGAAAAACAAGACTTTAATGATAGAAAAAAGAGGAACAAAGACTGAGCTACTCTTGTCAGTGTCAGTAAGTAAATAGCGCTAATCTATCTTCATTATTGCTATGCATGCTGTACTACCAGGTGGGAGAATGTGTAATATCTTTTACCATTATCCAGGAGCTAAGTAGCATGAAGAAACTTAAAGGCAGAATTATCTTTGATCAACAAAAATGTGGCAATCATTTCAGTCTGAAATTGCCTTCGCAGGATTTTGACATCTTTCTGTGAAGATGCAAAGACCTCACACTTTCCCCTATTGTCATTATTTCTCAAGACTGTAAAGTTTGTTAGATTTGAATACTTAGTACAACCTGCTTCTCAGGGAGAGGGGGAAAAAAAACCCTCCGAAAACAATAAACACCTTTATCAGGTTTTTTTTGTAATTCCCTTAAAGACATAAAAATTAATCTAAAAGAAAAACAAATCAGAAGTTTAAAATGCAAGCATATTCAGTCAGAATTAAATCATTATTAAATCTTTTGAACAGTTTCATTTCTGACCTGTATATTCTTGATTCCTTTAAAAGATAATTTTCATTTACTTTTGAAATCTTGCTCAGGATGCAGATTTGCTAAACCCTAACTAATCAAAATCGGCCCCATGCAGAATTGTTGAATAAAGGACATTTGCCTTGGGGTTCTCTCTCTATAGTGACCCCTTCCCATTGCCTGTAGGACATTCTTTAAATAACTCATCATATCTAGGCTGCCTGAGTGGCCTAGGCGGTTAAGGGTCTGACTCTTGACGTTGACTCAGGTCATGTACTCATGATTCCTGAGTTCAAGCCCCAAATTGGGCTCCATGCTGGCAGTGAGGAGCCCGCTTGGGATTCTCTCTCTCTCTCCTTCTTTCTCTGCCCTCACCCCGCTTGTACACACACAGTCTCTCACTCTCTCTCTGGCTCTCTCTGAAAATAAATAAACGTAAATAAACAAATAAATGGCTTATCAAATCCAAAAGCAATCAGTGCCTCTCTCTTTCCTCACACCCAAGTCTCACTCCTTACTTCTACCACCACTTGCTACTCTTTGAGTGTTCCCACGTGTAAGTGGTCTCATCATTCACTGAGTTATTAGAGATATGTAGTCATCCTGGATTCCACATAAAATCAATATTCATGTTGCTAATTCTACCTTCCAAATATTTCTTGAGGGGTGCCAGGGTGGCTCAGCCTATTGTGTCTCACTCTTGATTCTGGCTCGGGTCATGATCCCAAGGTTGTGAGCTCCATGCCGAGCATGGAGCCTGCTTAAGATTCTCAATCTATCTTTCTCTGCTCCTCTCCCCTGCTCGTGTTCTCTCAAAAAAAAAAATAATAATAATAATAATAATAAATAAATAAATAAAAAATAAATGATTTTTTTTATTTTTTTATTTATTTTTTATTTTTTTATTTTTTTAAAAATTTTGTTTTCAACGTTTATTTATTTTTGGGACAGAGAGAGACAGAGCATGAACGGGGGAGGGGCAGAGAGAGGGGGAGACACAGAGTCGGAAACAGGCTCCAGGCTCCGAGCCATCAGCCCAGAGCCCGACGCGGGGCTCGAACTCACGGACCGCGGGATCGTGACCTGGCTGAAGTCGGACGCTTAACCGACTGCGCCACCCAGGCGCCCCAAAAAATAAATGATTTTTAAAAAGTAACTATTTCTTGAATTTGTCCACTTTTCTCCATTCTCATGTAAATCTTCCTAATTAAGATCTCCACTATCTTCTTTCCCCCTCAGTCTGTTCCTCACCAGATTACGCTACTGACCCAGTTAAATGAAATCTGATCCTCTCATTCTTTTCAACTCTTCAGTGGGACAGAATAAAAGCCACATTCTTTCCTGCTTATAAGACCCCATGTAATCCTTAACCTGCTTACATCTTCAGTCTCTTTTCCTAGCCCTCAGGTCTTTTTTCAGTTATTCCCAAATCTGTTCCATGACTAAATATAATTAACAGTTTAAAAATTATAAATACACATAGCAAGTCTGGTAACCTTGGCGGAGTGACTGTGATTTTAACATACGTCATATGAAGAGGTTTAGGAAGATAAAGTTAGACTAGTAAGTTGTGATTATTCATGGAGAGACATAACTTTTAAGGAATATGGATTTGATTTATTCTGAAGGAAATGGGCAGCCATGGGGAGACATGATCAGTACAACAGTTTAGGATAATGACATTTAGAGCAATCGGTAAAATTGGGTGGAGTGTGCAGGATTGGATTGGGAAACCAATAAGGAAACTATTGAGGTAAACTAAACATAATGAGAACTTCTGGTATGGTAGTGGCTGTGAGAATGGAAAGGAAGGAATCAAAGGGAGAATTATACGGAGGGAAAATTGATAGTTCTCAGTAAGTGATTGCCTGAGAGAGACAAGAGAGAGAGGAGTCAAAGGTAAACAGTATTTGAGCACTATGCATAGGAGGAAGATGGTACCATCAATACCTAGGACATACTGGAGGAGGAACAACAATGGTAAACTTCAGCCATATTGAGTTTGAAGAGTATTGTGACATACCAATCATGCAATGTTCAGAGTAGAAAAGTGAAAATTTCAGTCTTTTGTATGCTGAGTCACAGATTTACACTGATTATTACTAAAATTTTGTTTAATGTTCATCTGTTTTTGAGAGAGACAAGCATGAGTGAGGGAAGGGCAGAAAGAGAGGGAGACACAGAAAGCAAAACAGGCTCCAGGCTCTGAGCTGTCAGCACAGAGCCCCATGTGGGGCTCGAACCCATGAATCACAAGATCATGACCTAAGCCGAAGTCAGACGCTTAACAGACTGAGCCACCCAGGCATCTCTGATTATTATTTTTTAAACATCTATTCTCTTATTGCTGGTATGGAAAAAAAAATTATATAGCCTAGACATTTATATTGCTGTAAGGGAATATTCAAATCCTCTTTCATGCAGCACAGAGCAGGGCTGGCTACATAATTTTCAGGGCCCAGGGCAAAATGAAAATGTGGATTCCCTGATTTAAATATAAAGGATTTCAGGGCTCTGTCGGTTAGCGTCCAACATCGTCTCAGGTCATGATCTCACAGTCCGTGGGTTCGTGCCCCTCATCAGGCTTATGCTGACAGATCAGAGCCTGGAGCCTGCTTCATATTCTGGGTCTCCCCCTCTCTCTGCCCCTCCCCTGCTTTCGTTCTGTCTCTGTCTCTCTCAAAAATAAAGATTAAAAAAATTAAAATAATCAAATAAATAAATATTAAGGATTTCAAGACAGTAACATTAATAAACCAAGCCCAGGTCTAAGCACCGAGCTCTGTGCAACTACATAGATTTCACACCTGTGAAGCAAGCCATGTGCAAAGATGGACTGTTCTGCCTCCCTTATTTTCATGATTACTAGAAGACATTTCAATAGCCCATCTATGTCCTCTTGTATGTCTCAAAATGCCCTTATAATTCTGATGGGGTACAATCAGCTTTACTCAATTTTTACAGGCTTCATATAATCATAGTCAAAATAGATCTTCTTTGATAGAACTCTTGACACATTTATTATCTGTCAAAGACACCAAGATTGGGGGAGCTGGAAGAAAAGGGGGGAGGAGAAGGGGAAGATGAAGAAATTGAGAAAAGCAAAACTTAAAAAAAAAAACCCCTCTCATTTTTGGTCCATGCCTTCTTGTTATTAAGTTAAATATTTGATACTATTTTATTTTTTAATGAGCATTAACTAGGCATCATTCTAAACCCTTTGCAAATCTGAACTAGCTATCCCGAACAAATCTGTGAAGTAGATCTATTACCCCATTCTACAGGGGAGGAATGTGAGGTGCACAAGGGTTAAGGACCTGCCCAAGGTTATACAGCAAGAAGCAGCAGAACCAAAACAAAGCAAGGCCCTCTGGCTCCAGAGTTCATGTGCTTCCATTAATCCACTACGCTATCACCTGCATATGCTACCATTTCCTCACTCACTAAAACAAGAGCAGATAAAATGTTACATAATCATTTTTAAAATTCCAGGGGAAATGGTTATTTGATATACATAAAATATTTTTCAAAAAGCTGTCTTAAATAGGAAGGACAAAAATTATGAAAGGTTATTGAAAATATCCAAGAAAGAAATCGTGGAACTTGGGGTAAATTTTGAACAGAGCATATTGAGAGTAATTTAGCATGACAAATATACTCTATCTTTCATTTAAATTCCTACAACTATATACAAGTAAAATTTAAATCAGTAGCTTGTCATCTAATGTATAAACAATAATTTTAAATGTCTGTTGGCAGGAGGGGAAGGGGGAGCTTCTTTTGAACTTTTTAATTGACTGCTTGTATCTTGCCACCTCCCTGCCTCATGCCTAATACAGTGAAAAGTTAAGAGACTCTTATTTTATTATTCGGTATTCTGTATTATACTAGAATACCATTAACCCAGAGGCCTCGGGTTTTTCAAGAGGTTGAAAGCATCCGGCAGGGAGGTGCTGATGGAGAAGTCTGACTGGGAAGAGAATAGAGTTGGTGAGTAGTCAAGCTCCTATAGAATAGTCTCATTTTAATTATTCAGGGAAATCCAAATGGGCAGGTATAACTTTCTGTCATATGAAAGAAAAAGTAGTAACTTACTATTAACACCTACTCTAACTCACTCTTTACCAATTTTTAAACTTTTCTAAAACCCAGGCAATCATAAAATTTACTTTCTAAAACATGGGACTGCTTTTGAAAATAAAAGGGAGCATTATTAAAAATCATGTTGTGATAGCAGGTGTAGGCCAGGACTATCCCAAGGCAACTACCGTATACAGTCACTTGACTTATGACCAATCCAATCTACCCATCTTCCCCTTGATATCCAAAAGACATGAAATCTCATTACACTCATTCCAAACTGATAACATTCACTAACTGGCTCAGATGTAACTGTATGCATTTGGTTCATTTTCTGTGACTCAACACATGCATGCACAAATGTTTTTCAGATCATCCATTTGTCTCTGATATAGGTTAACTGGAAATAGAAGTTTTGAAGAGTGAAATTTCCACCCTGTCATGTTTATACCAATTTTGAAAGATATAAAAGAAAGAGGAGGGAGGGAGAGAGGAGAGGCCATTTGGATGGGTGAGAAGGGTAACTGCCAATTTTAGTATTAATATCTGTGAAATGTGCCCCAATAATTTGATTTTTATCAATAATCCCAGATCTGGTGAGGCTTGGAATTAAGAAACATTGGTCAGTTTTAAAGTAATATCTGTCTATCAACCAGATGTCACCGTCCACTCTGGGCTCTGGTTTTTACAGATCTAACGTTTTTGTTCAGGACTACTTGTATAAAACCTGAGAGTCTATAACATATACGCATTTGTGATTTTCCTGAGCCACAGATTTTATTTATAAACCGAGTATGGGAATAAACTACTTATCTAGCAATTGATCCCAGTTGACTCAGGTCATCACATCCACACCTCAAAATTGTCACTACTGTTCTTCATTCACCATTAGCATGTATTTTTATTGCAAGATTATAGGCTAGAATAGTGTCCAATAATTCAGTGGCTTGGTGTTCTCTATAATGAAAGAAAAATTCCCTTCTACAAGAATCAATGTCAACTGTGTGCATAAGCAAATCTCTCTCAGTATACCAATCCATTTAAACCCAAAAGTACAAGTCATAAGACTGTTTTGGAGTAACTAAAATTTGAACAGGGAAAGTTGGATTGTCCTTCTCCACTCTAGGAATTTTTCTACCCGAGGAACTATAGCTCCTTGATTCAGAGCACCGTTTTCTCTACACAGTTGTTTAACACAGAATTCATGCCCTGCAGGCTTTTTTTTTCTTTTTGAGTGCCCACAAACACTGTTCTATCACATCAAGCAAGGTACAACATGATTGAATGGCCTGAAATTTTCTTTTACATCAATCACATTTCAGGCACGTCTATTTGAGGCTATCCCTTGGTTACCCTGATCAGACATAGGCCTATCCCAGGACTCTACCAACCCATTTACAAATCATCTTTTAGGTATGGAATAACTTCAGCTTCTCCCACCTCTTATTATAAGCTGTTGGATTTTTTGTTTCACTCTTAGAGTGAGATTTATTTCCAAATTCTGTGGCTTTTTTTAATAACTACAATGATCCAAGTGCAGTTTTAGGGAAAATTTACTTCAATATTTAGACTTATTCTGTCTTTGAATAATTTAAGCCCTATACAGGAAATCAATTTTACTAATCCACCAGCTTTGATATACATTGTTGATCATTAAAAAAAAAAAAAAATGAGTTTTAGGTAAATAAAGAGAGGTGAAGAATGGCCTAATATATATTTTGGCAATACAACCTAAAGATCTTTAAGCTTCTGCCTTTAAAAAAATATCTGTCTGGGTGCTTGGGTTGCTCAGTAGCTTAAATGTCCAACTTGGGCTCAGGTCATGATCTCGCGGTTTCTGAGTTCGAGCCCGGAGTCGGGCTCTGTGCTGACAGCTCAGAGCCTGAAGCCTGCTTCTGATTCTGTGTCTCCCACTCTCTCAGCCCCTCCCCCACTCATGCTCGGTCTCTCTCTCTCTCTCAAAATGAATAAATGTTAAAAAAAAAATAAATATTAAAAAATATGTCTCTTTTTGATAGTGGTTTCAGATAAGAGAATAAGGATTTGTGTCACTACATCCTTTAGTTATCTAATATTTTGTAACTAGCCACCCCAAAATTTAGTGGTCTAATACAAGGTTTTGTTTGTTTTCTTCATGATTCTTTGCCTGGCTGGACCTAGCTGTGTTATTCTTCTCTCCTTATGTTATTGGCTAGAGTTATTCATGTGGTTGCCTTCATCTGAGCGTTTGGTAGCACAGCTTGGGGTAGATGTCCAAGAAACCTCTTCCCAAATCTGACAGTTCATACTGGCTGTCATCTGGGTATATGGTTGGCTCCCATGTGGTCTTTCTCCCTCCAGTGATCTATACTCACTTCCTCACAAAGTGGCAGCTGGGTTGCAACAGAATGAAAGCAGAAGCGATCTGGCCCCTGAAAGCCTAGATTCAGAAGTGGCACAGTATCACTTTCATCATGTCCTACTTGTTAAAAGACTTCAGGGGAGTGGGGATAGTCTCCGTTTAGTGAGAAGAGAGGCACATTCATATAAGGAATGGATTTTTTGACAGCTATCTTTGGAGATAATCTACCATACCTGTGATACCTACTTCTAACATGACGTGTTCACTGGGAAAACAAAGGTTATACGACCATATGTATTGAAATCAGGGAGGCAAAAATGTATCGATGTTTGACAAATTTTTCTTTCTAGTAATCCTATATAAATTGTTTAATAAGTGCTATTCCAAATTGTTTTCTCTTAAGCTTAAAGTAAATCTTCAACTCAGCAGGTGAGTTTGGTATTTCAGGCATTTTTCCAACTTCTCATTTCTTGAAAAATGTCTGCTCTCAGAAAAAATAAATTTGCTAAGGTGCAAAATCAAGAAAATTTATCATCTTTCTCCATCTAGTAGAGTTTTAACTAAGAGAATCTGTTGTGAATAATATTTATCCAAACTTAGTAATTAAATATCATGAAGTTCAATCTATATTGATTCATTTTTCCTAACAAAATTATATATATATAGGAAATAATCATTAACCATCATCTGATATCACTCCTTATACAAAAATCTAATTAAACTGGTCTTGGTTCTGAAGAGTTCTTAATTAAAATATTTAATATCTCAAGCATATTCTACTTTTAAAAATAAAATTCAGAAAATAAAACCCATGAAGATGTTTCATCTTCTCCAGTGTTGTATTATTTGAAAAGGTCTTTTTTTCTCCAGGAAGCACAGCTTAGCCTGAAATCACTCAGCAAAAAATTCTGAAGACAGACTATATAAGATGAGTAGGGAGGAAATTTCTGTCTCCAAATGGCCAATGTCTCCCCCCACACATAGGGTAGGATACATCATCATTTGCTGAAAATTTCTGATTGGTCTGATCTGACCAGGCCAGAGGGAATTTATAGATTATGTTTTATTTGACTCCACCCTTCCCAACATCTATGTCTCTTTATTTGGACAACAATTTTAGACTTCCTATACACAAGAAGTGGTTAGAAGCCATAATATGTGAACTTTTACAAATAAAGATCAACCTGATCTATGCCCTTAAATTATATATGTACTCATATGTATATCTATGTATATAGATTTTTAAATAGTATTTTATACTATAATAAGATATACTTTTAAAATTATTATGTCAGAATGGAACAATGAATAATTTTCATTATACTTAGAAAAAAAAAGTTTGTCAACTGTGGTAGGGAGAATATTGCTCTATCCACCCAAAAAATGTTCAGTCCTTAATCACTGGAACCTTTGCCAGTTTATCCCACACAGTGAGATAGATTTTACAACGGTGATTAAAGTTAAGTAACATGAGATACGAAAATTGTCCTGGATTATCTGAGTGTGCCCAATTTAATCACACGTGTCCTTAAAATTGGATGACCATTCCAAGCGGTGGTCAGAGAAGATATGACTATGGAAGAAGAGCCAGAGAGATGTGATATGAAATGGCTCAACCTGCCATTTCTGGCTTTGAAGATGGAAGACAAGGGATACCAATCAAGGAAAGAGGATAGTCCCCAGAAGCTACAATGAGCAGTGAAATGGATTATATTCTTTCTGTGACTCTCCAAAATAGAACACAGCACTGTCAACATCTTGATTTTAACCCAGTGAGACCCATATTGGACTTCTAACCTACAAAACTGGAAGGTAATAAGTTTGTGATTCTTAGACCCTCACATTTGGGGCATATTTCATTTTGATTATTTATATACAATGCTACTATCATCCAAACCTACAAATACATAAAATATTTAGGTAATACCAACATTGAAACTATTCTTAGTCTAATCATTTACCTATATTGAAAATCAGTCTGTTGATAAATTAATATAATTTGATAAGTTCAATCTGTAATTATTTAGACTGCATGTGTTTGTAGATATGCTAATACATTTAATTGTATTGTTTCAGAGAACAGTTGACATGACAGTAAGCTTTCTACTCTATGTATTATTTTTTTCCTTCCAGTGGTGATATGGCAGATATTGTCACTAATATTTACATCTACCTCTGTCTTTTCCACACATACCCCAATTTTGAAGCAGGTAGAATTATTTGCCAATTTCAGAGGATGATTAGTAATTGGACTACAACTGCCATAGCTATGGCCTTATCCTCTCCACCTGTGCTGGGGCCCATGGTTGGTCTAATGGCAAATGAGACCAAACAAGAAATATTTAGGGGACTTTTCATTTCCACAAGAAGAGTTTTGCATCCTACCTTTGTCTGTAGATGAAATTTTGCCATCATGAGCCACAGCAACCATCTTGCACCTAGAAGGAGATAAAAAAAAAAAAGCACAAATGCAAAAAGTCTACATGACAAAAATTGTAGATAGAAGAATAAAAGAACCTGCTTTGAACTGTCTTTCTTGGTCTTATTTTTGAATCTTTACTAGACTTTTTATTACATAAGCTATTATCTGATTTTCTGCTATGTACAAACACATATTAACAGGTATAAGTGAGAGGACATTTCTTTAGACATCAAGATAAATACAAGTGATCATAAACAAAGCTTTAAATTAAAAATCCTTGTCTGTCATCATATCTGCCATGGAGTCTGAAGTTTTGATAATTTAATAAATAAATAAATAAATAAATAAATAATAAATAAAGATCGGTGCTTTAAACATTTGGAATTCTCGAAAGTTTTCCTCCATTATGGGAATGTTTGGGCCAAATCCATTTTATGAATTTTCTGTCACTTTTTTAGAAAACTAAGTATTACTTATTAATGAGCCGCTAGTTAGTACTAATTGATAAATGCAGCCATACAAAGAAAAATACTGTTCAAAAGTGCTCTGTTCAGTTCTTTGAATGAAGATATTTGTGACACGCATCTGACAAAATTCGCAGAGCCTGATGCTGTATGTACATAGTTTGTACTACTACAGTGTAACTTGTAGTTCTCCCCAACCCTGGCCATCATTATCCCTCAAGTCTCCCTCTTTCTGTAAACACCAGCCCAAATCCTTTTCTAGAAGGGGAAAAATCTATTGGGTTGTATTATTGAGTCTCTTAAAATAAGCACATTAAGAAAAATTATTTTTGAGAGACAGAGAGCAAGTGGGGGAGGAACAGAGAGAGAGAGGGAGACACAGAATCCGAAGCAGGCTCCAGGCTCTGAGCTGTCAGCAGAGCCAGACGTGAGGCTGGAACCCAGGACCATAAGATCATGACCTGAGACAAAGTCAGATGCTTAACACACTGAGCCACCCAGGTGCCCCAAAATAAGCATAACTTTAAAGCAACTTTGCATATAACAGGAGTTTCAAGGGACGCCTGGGTGGCTCAGTTGGTTAAGTGTCCCAGTCTTGGTTTCAGCTCAGGTCACGATCTCACAGTTACGGAGAATGAGCCCGGACTGCATCAGACTCTGCACTGACAGCATGGAAACCGCCTATGACTCTTTCTCTCCCTCTCTCTGTCCCTCCCCTGCTTGCACGCTTGGACTCTCTCTCTCCAAATAAAGAAATAAAACTTAAAAAAAAAAAAAAATAAAGAGTTTCAATTCAAAAAACAAAACAAAAACAAAACAAAAAAGTTGGTCCTTAGAGTTTTCAACAAAATATCAACTAGGTTGAGTTTATGTTTGGTGGCTTTTTCCTGCTCCTCCTTTTTTGATTTATTCATTTCTTTTTTTTTTTTTTTTTTCCTTTGTAACTCCAATCTCTGTTCTCCTTCCTCCAACTTTTGGCACTGTTTTCTCTGTCAAAGATGCCAAACCTTCTTTCCCTTCCCCCAAATGCATATTAGTCCCCTCATTTCTGCAACTGATATCATTTAAGAAGAAAATAATTTAAATTCATTCACATTAAAGAATGACTGGCTGATAGGCTCAACTACCCCCATAATTACTTTTATTTTAAAACAAGGAGATTATTAACCTAAATTACACTCATTAGAGAAGCAGCTGGCATATAGGCCTAAGTTTTCATCTAAGCTCTGTCTGTGTGAAACTGACCATGTCCCTCATTCACATCAGGATTCACTTTTATCTTTCGAAGACAAGTTTAAATTAGAAAATTGTGACAGCTTCTTAAAAAATGTCAATATCCTATGATTCTTTACATGTAGAAAGAAAATTTTGAGTTAGGGGATCCGCGTATTACACCTTTTCTGGGACATGTATATGAATCATCTGAACAAACTGGTTCTATAAATTCTCTCAACTTTGTCCAAAAAAGATGGTAATATTAAAAAAATAAAAATAAATTTTTAAACAGGAAACAAAATTGTCATACCCAACTTTTTCTTCTTGGTAACTAACTTCCCAAAGATTTTTTTTTTTTTTTTTTTAAGTTATTGCCATGGGGCACCTGTATGGCTCAGTCGGTTGAGCGTCCGACTCCGGCCCAGGTCTTGATCTCACGGTTTGTGAGCTCGAGCCCCGCGTCGAGCTCTGTGCTGAGAGCTCAGAGCCTGGAGCCTGCTTCGGGTTCTGTGTCTCCCTCTCTCTCTGCCCCTCCCCCACTCATGCTCTGTCTCTGTCAAAAATAAACATTAAAAAAAAATTAAGTTATTGCCATACTGAGAATGAATAAAAGATTTATGAGTGGGATGATATTTAGTTATTGGATTCATTTATTTTTTTTTAATTTAATGTTTATTTATTCTTGACAGAGAGAGAGAGAGAGACATAGCATGAGCATGGGAGGGGCAGAAAGAGAGGGAGACACAGAATCCGAAGGAGGCTCCAGGCTGTCAGCACAGAAACCAACATGGGGCTCAAACTCATGGACCATGAGATCATGACCTGAGCCAAAGTCAGAAGCTCAACTGACTGAGCCACCCAAGCACTCCTGGATTCATTTATTCTTTAAGGACAAACTCCAGCACTGTTAGAGCCATTTGACAGGTGTGCAAGATGACAGCTGTAGAAACACACTGTTACAGGAAGCGCCATGCCTGTGTGTAGAAGGTATTGGTCCACATAGAAACTTGGAACTTTCACTAGAAGTTGGAAGAAATTTAACTGGCTATTGTGTCTTAAGTAAACAATGACACCAATTAAGGCTACCAGGCCTCCTTCAAACAAACTCAACTCCAGTTATAAAAAGGCTACCACACACACACGCAAAATTATCTAGATTTTAATTGTCTAGATTTGCTATCCATCTACTATTTGTGATGAAAGGTTACCAGATGAAGAAAAGAGGCAGTAAATTCTAGTTATTGCTCAGGAAATTGCTGTAGCACTTAGTTTTAAATGAAAGTCAAAGTGAAATGCTATTAATAAAAAGGCTCATGACAAGAAAAGTTTACTTTAGAGTGGTATAATACAATTTAGAGGGATACTGGATTCCAGGGTGGGATGTTAGACTATTTACAAAGTAGGAAATGACTTGCATTGGGGAAACCTTGAACGTAATTGAAGTCACTTAGGATGTATGGACAATAGGGAGTCTAATGTTTTTTATGTACTATATCTCCCTCTGGATGCTCCATACTAAATAGCCAAGAGAAAAGTTTTAAAATATCCTTTACATTATGATAGGTAGCTTAGAAGCATAGGATATAAAAATTTAGTCGGACACCAATGAATGGCAAGAGTTGTACTGTGTTCACAAATTTTTATAGCATGGCACATAAGTTTGGAACCACCTTAGTTCTTGCCTAAAACAGAACAATTGACCCTTAATTTTGTGAAGGTTTCCAGTGTGGATGCCAAATTCTTCAAACACCCTTTGGACATAGCATGGCATATGTTCATGCTCTATATTTTAAGTCTAGGTTTTCAAGAGTTTTCCTAAGATCTCATTTGCATGACATAAACATTAACACACCCAAAATTTCAATCCAATCTTACTGCACTCAGGATCTTGGTCCAATTCTCTGTAGAGCAAAATTTAAGATTATCCACTATTTCAACAAAATTGGAAGATATTTGTGTTAGATGATAAATACTTGATACCCACAACAGGGTATAAATGGGGGGGGGGGGAGACATAATGCAAAAACAGGACCATTCTATTTTCATCTACAAAATTTTTTTGGTTTGGATATTTGACATCTATTTATAAGACACAGCATTTGTGACAGACTATCCCATGTTACCAACCATGTTGAATACTAAATGTGGGCAAAAATGGGAGGCTTGTTTCCTATATTCACTTTGCAGAACCCACAATGGATATATTTTAAATTTCCAATGAATTCATCCATTCCTTTGGGCATATGGGTAGGCCCTGCCTTTTTATGTCGCAGAGAAGATCTATTTCCATTTGCTTCCCAGGAGAGACATCCTCATGTCCCTATGTCTCCCACCATGCTGTGATTTTTCTCCTGGGCACGGCCTGTACTATTCTGCTGACTCTCAACATTGAACATACCCAGGGTAGCCAGTCCGGAGTGACTTCAGTCTTTTCTTTGCTCACCATGACCTGGTTGTGCTTCAAGATTTCAATTCATTGCAATGGCAGCCAATCAGGTAACATTTAAAGGAAATAAATAATGGACTTCATAAAACTGTAAGCAGCTAATAGGATTCATCTAAAAATATAGGCATTACCACTGGGCCATTATTTTAACCCTAATGCCCGCACATTGAAGAATCTACCCTCCAGTTCTCTGCCTGCTTGTGGATATGCCAACACTTTCGGCTCTCCTAATTCTGTTACCCAAAAGTCACAAAGTGTCTTCTCATTAAAGAGCAGAATTTTGTAGCAATTTTCACCTTTGCATTACTAGGTAATTGAGGGCATGTAAACTTTTCTATTAAATGTGGGATTACACAGTTTAAAGTAACCCATCCTTTTCAAAGTTTTACAAAGCATGTTAATAGTCCTTCGTCATTTGATCTTCAAAGCAATGCTATTTCTATCCCTATTTCGTTATGTGGAAAGTGAATTTCAAGGAAGAAATCAAGACTGCCTATGGTTACAAAGTTAGTGTCAGAGCCAGCAAAGCAGAGTTCTTTTCTCTTAGTGAAATGCTCTTTCTAGCACATGGCATTGACCATCAGAGGCATTCAATACTCAATCTTTAGACATGTTAGATTTGTAGCTTTTATCTGACCCTACATATTAGTTCATAATTTCATTCACATCTTTCTCAGTACACTTTATGGGAGAAGTTACTTGCCAACATGCAGTGGTTTCTGGCTTCTTTTCATACTGGCTTGTGAACACAATTATAGCCTGAAGACTGAAGAATTTTCCAGTACTGGTATTCTTTTCTGAAACGAGTTATGCAGATCCTTTTTATGCATGACTGAATGAGATGAAATGGAAATATGAGATCACCATTCTTCATTCTCTTGTTCAATTTCAGGTCTGTATGTGTTTTCTAAGAGCCTACTATGAGTTACACTCTGGGATATGTAATATAAATTTTATATATATTTATATGCATTTAAATATATATTTATATATTACATATAAATTATATATATAATTTTCAGCCAGGACAACTAAAGAAAATACTTGATTCCTTAACAACTCTGGCTGGCCTCAAACGCCCTTCTACCTAGCCTTGGGATTTTGCCATCTTTTTCCATAAGGGAAACTTGTGTAACATTTGATGAAACCAGGTTTACTGATGTTAAATGCTCTGTAAATCCAATAAATATAGCTCAGGAGTTCTGATGTTGATCTTTTTATTCTTCCCTTATCTGGAAAGCTGCAGAGATCATGAGCACTCTGGCATGTGGGGTCAAAAAGCACATTGCCGATCAGTTCCTTCATGTCTGAAGATGCAGTCAGTGGCAAAATAAAATTAAAAATTAGCTCAAGTGTTGCCAGCAAGATATAGACACAGGAATCTTAGTTCATGAGAATTGGCTTTTGACCCATTTCTCTTAATAGTCTTGATAAAATAGATAGGACTACATGCTTATATGTTAAGGAAAAATGTGCAATTTTTGAGTAATGTCTTTAAAGATTGTGATGGATTGTTTTATACTTTAGGAATATAACTAATAATGGTATGGAGGATAAGTTGGGTAAAATAGAAACACTGAGTTAAGTTAGGACACTGTTGCAATAATCCAAACAGAAGAAAAATAGAACCTGAAAGACTATAGAGGCATTGAGATACTGTGTAGCTAAAAAAAATCAGTAGAATTTTTAGACACAATAAGAGGTTAAATATGGGAAGATATTTCAAGGTTTCTCATTGAGAAACTTAATGGAAAATGATGTCCTTAGCATAGATAGCAAGTATATGAAGATCAGTTTGGAAAGAACGTATGTTTAGCTTCCAAAAAGATCAGTTTGGTATCGCTCTACAACATTTGTATTGGGGGGAGGGGAGACTAGTATTCCAGAAGGGCCAGGGATAATGACGTGGATGGGGGTCAACAATGTTTAGACCAAATGAAAGTCATAGGCACATAGAGTGATAAGGGGAGATGATGGGCTGAGATTGGAAACCTGAAGAAATAGAGCACTTAAAGAGAGAAGCGAGAACCGCAAAAGGATTTGCAGAAGCGTTCTGACAGATATGGAAAAGGAGACTGTTAGACAAAGAGCTGAAAAGAGATTTTTTTAAATGTCAAATGCTGCCAAATTCATTTAAGAAAAAAAAAATCGCTAGGAAGCAATCCTTGAATCGTAAATATTTTTCAGGCAACTTAAAGACAATTTATTTAGAGTAATGGAAATAGAATTCAGATTGCAGGGCACTGGGGAATGGAAGAAGGAAGTGAAGGCAACTCATAGGAAACTAATCTTTTAGGAAGCTAACCCCAAAGGCAAACAAAGGAATGAATATTTATTGCTCTAAAATAAAAATAAGATTATTTGAATTGAAGAGTAAAGATAAAGTACAAAAATAAAAGTCATTGTAGTTATCTAATATTCCATTTCTTTTACTTTAAACTTTTCATAAATGTTATAAAATCAGTTAGAGGCTAGTTTTATAAAAGAAACTCCTACTTTGCAGAGGACAATCTATACCTTACTAAGTATAGATATTAAGCTTGTCAGTTTTGAAGATTAAATTTGCAGAGTTATTCAGGATGAATAGGCAAATATAAACTAAAATCACTCCAATTATTATTTCCATAGTTTTTAGAAATGTAGCACATACCAGAATACTGACACTACAAAGTGAAGGCAGGTAGATATAGTTATCAAAACAACCATTAAAACTATTGAAATAAAGTAAAATTGAAATAGACATTGTTATGGCAAGATCTCCTGGGTTTATGTGGTTAGCTTAGGAGGTATTTCTTGTTCTTGGTTTAATCAGATCAGTGTAAAATGTCATGGTCAGTACATCAAACATTACTTGGGATAAAATGAATTTCTATGGGTCTCTAAGAACAACTTGCACTTGTGGTTTTAACATTCACTATTATTTTAACAAACAAAATAATATTTGTAGAGTATTTTATATATCTATATATAGCTATAAATTTCATAGTTGTCCAACAACCCTTTACTCTGCTTCTTTCCAAGGTAATAAATTTCACTCTGGACATATGGTCTCCTGCTAGAGAAAATTCTCCACTCTTCTTTGTGGCTACGTGGGGCCTCTTGACTTCATTTCCCCAGTTAAAAGTGAAAAAAATTTAAAATTGCTTTCCATTCCTTTGCATTATTTTCCATTGCCACAAGATAGAATACTGATGGGTTTATGACCCAGTTTTGTCGTGTTTTGGTTTTGAGGTGTAGTTCACATAGTATAAAATGCATAGATTTTCAGTGGATAATTTTGACAAAATGTGTGTGTGTGTATATATATATATATATATATATATATATATATATATATATATCACTCAAATCAACATATAGAATATTACTCCTAGTTTCCACATCACTAATACTGTCACAGGTACTGATATTTCATTTATTCTCATTGCTAAGTAGTCATCTCTTTTGTGACTATCCATATTTACCCAGAGTATTTTCATTCATTCTCCTATTGATGGCAATGTGGGTTGTTTTCAGTTTGGAGCCACTCTAAAAAGAACTGTTATGGTACTCTTTTTAAAATTTGTGTGTGAACACTTTCTTCAAGTTAAAACCTAAATATAGTTATTACTGGGCTATAGGGAAAGTGTATGTTTACCTTGTATTATAGAAACTTCAAAAATAATTTCCAAAGTGGTTGTACTATTTTATACTCCCACCAGTAATATAACTGGACCAGATTTTCACCATGAAGATGAAGATGATGCCCTAAGGGATTGGGAAGCAACTATATGGGAGGAAACTTGGTCCTTGAATAGAGCAATGGTTGCTACTACCTTTGACCACTTGCCTCCTTTCTATTCCACTGGAGTGAGATAAACTAAACAGTGACATACCAAGGAGGTAGAACAATGGGTTCAGTCTCCCCAGTCCAGGCATCATGGCAGGGGGGAGCAGGTACTTTTTTTGGTAGAGAATTTATAAACTAAAATCCACGTGTTTGGGTCAGCCTGTTTAATTTCTAAAAAGATATCAGTGATAAAGTATTTCTCCATACCATATAGACCCCTTACATGTCCTGCCCTTGGTGTGTCACTGAGAAAAAGGACTATCTTGTCAAGCCGGTCTACGTTTTTTAAAACACTTACCTATTCTTGGTCTTCTTGAAAATACCTGGATTTCAGATGTGCATCTTTATATTATTACATACTTTCTTAAAACCATACAAGTATTATACCAACATTGAGTGTTTCTATTAAAAAAATCAGTTTAGGGTGTATTTTTAAACATTTGAGTTATGAACAACTTAAATCAAGTCATCTATTGCTTACTTTTTGTGTTAAATATCCACAATGTTTTATAGAGTTAAAACTTTTATAGGAATTTAGAGATATTTTATCATTAAAAAAACAAACAAGCAAACAAAAAAAAACAACCTGAATTACATGGAAGGATTTCAGGCCATCATCCTGTCTGACATCCTTAAGCAAGAGGGCTCACCCAAGCAACACTTGTGAGCTCCATTTCAAGGTTCATACAATATACAACTTGTGAGTCATCTCTCAACCTGTCTGAATAAAGTGAAGTCAATACCAAATAAAACGTCATCCACAGCACTTTGCTTTCTTGACCAATGACTTTGATACTTGGCCTCCTTTAACACCTTTACCTCAACCTTGCAAATGAACATGTCTTCACCTTTTTGAGTCACAATGTTGACTTCCTCCAAATGCAGTCCTTCTTCATGACAGACTCACATCCACAGACTAGATTAGTGTATTCCCTCTGCATTCACCAGGCATGACACAAACTAGCAATGACATGAATACAAGACAGTAGGTACATGAAAGGTCTCTCTATTCTCTTGAGGTTTGGGTTATCAGACTTTGCTATTTTGGGCACCTCTAATTACGGAGTAAAAATAAATTGCACAAGGGAGTGCCTGGGTGGCTCAGTCCATTGAGCATCAGACTCTTGATTTCAGTTCAGGTTGTGAACCCAGGATCATGGGATTGAGCCCTGTGTCCAGCTTCATGCTGAGTGTTGAGCCTGCTTAAGATTCCCTCTCTCTCTCTGCCCCCTCCCCTGTTCATTTTCAAATAAATAAATAAATAAATAAATAAATAAATAAATAGCACAAGATACCTAAGTGCTTTCAAGAAATGTATTTGGACACACTGTTTTTAAGTTTGTTTATTTATTTCAAGAGACAGAGAGAGAGAGTGCACATGCATGCCAGCAGGAGATGGGCAGACAGAGAGGGAGGGAGAGAATTCCCCTCCCTGAATTCCATGTCAGCATGGAGCCCTACATGAGGCTGCAATTCACCAACCATGAGATCACAACCCGAGCCAAGTGTCAGGTGCTTAACCAACTGAGCCACCCAGGCACCTGTATTTGCATATAATTCTTGTCCACGTTATGCAAAGACTTCCAGGACCACAGCTGTGGTTGGACAAGTTTCATTTACTATTCATTGTAGAAAGGGAGAATAAACATATTGGGAGATTGTGGGGCATCTCAACAGGAGAGTATAATAAAGGACTTATAAGATCTGAGCTTGTTTTAGGTGATTCGGAGTAACTTTTTTTAAATTGTTATCTTTTTAAGTTTATTTATTTATTTATTGAGAGAGAGAGACAGACAGAGACAGAGAGAGAGAAAGGGAGGGGCAGAGAGAGAGAGGGAGAGAGAGAATCCCAAGCAGTTTCTGCACTGTCAGCACACAGCCTGATGCATCACTCAAACTCACGAACTGTGAGATCATGGCCTGAGCCCAAGTCAGACATATAGAGGTCCAAGCCACCCAGGTGCCCCAGGCGATTTGGAGGAACTTCTAAGGATGAGGGATTTCATCCTAGAGTGGATCCTGTCATGAAGCAAATTCTTGGATATTTTAATAGGTCTTAGCTAGGAGCAAAGACTGAGCAAAGCTAAAGCACTAACTGGTAAAGCAGCATTCATTCAGATACCAAGATGGAGAGATGGTTGGTCATTTTTATGGCTTAAAGTTCATGCTTTTGCCTGTGTTAAGTCATGATTGTAGAATGGTTCTTTTTTAATCAAGCCATCATAATCAGTGTGGCCACATCAAATGTTGATGTTCTGAAAAATGGTTATATTCACCAGGACATCAAGGCCTACCTATGAGTGCCTTCTGTCTAGTCCTTCCTTTTTGGTTTCTTATATCTGCAATGACTTTTGTCCTTCTGTTTTGGTTTCCTAGTGCCGCCATTACAAGCTATCATAAACACACAGGCATAATAAAAAAAATTGTCTTATATTCCTATAGGTCAGAAGACCAACATGAGTTCAAACTGCCTTTGTTTTAGGCATATCAGTTGGGGTGGAATGGGTGCTTATTCTAATTGTCCATCTCACTACACAGAACAAGTACTTGTCAGCATCTGTTCCACTGAGTTACAAAATTAAAATTCTGAATATAATAACGTACATGTTTGGAGTCCAAGTTAGGTGTGGTCAACAACCAGATTGTTGCTGGTCAACATAGATCTTTGTGAACTATCATAATGTCAGAATCAAGACATATTTAACAAATTAAAGAGAATTGCAGATACCCACGTCTGGTACAAGCAACAGGTCAGTGAGTAATAAAATATTCAAAAACTGGAGGGCATAGATTTCAAAGAGTAGGACAGATAGTTAAAGCCAACAGACTCAATGATCAGTTAACAGAGACATGGAAAAGTTTCAGTACTAGGAAGGTCTTTACAACTGAGATTAACCTCTTTCCTGATCCAGTGCCTGGCACATACAATGTGGTAGATGTAATAGAATATCTAATTTAAAGTAAAAACTTACTCTGAAGCTCCGCTAACCTGAGATATGAGGGTGAAAGTAGATAAGTGACATCATCTGTGACCTGTAAACCTGTGGTTTATCATGCTAGGAACGCTAGCCAGAGACAAATGCAGACAACACAAATGATATAAAATAACATCAATTTCTCTCAAGCTCAGTATAAAATAAGGGAACCTTGTCCCAGAAGAACTTTTTTTTTAATTGGGCTATTATTTTCTATTTTAGTTTGCTTTTTTTTTTTTTTTTTTCTGAAAAGAAATGAAAAAACTATATCGAAGTGACTTCCGGTTTCTGGTCTGTCACGAAATGAGGTTAGAAGTTACCCCTGCATTTTAACAAGTAAAAACCTGAAAAAAATTTTTTTAAATCAACAACTCCTTTTAGATCCATTATAGAAGTGAGGTCACGAAGCAAATTCTCACCCACAAAATCAGAGACAGGAGGATAGAGAATCACAACTTCCCTGAGCAGAAGAAACCCACAGGCAGAAACCTCTGAGTGTGTGAACCAGTGCTGGGGTAGGAAGACCTGAACTATAATTGTCACAATGCAGGAGGCTCAGCCATAGACAAGTCTGAGAGTTAAAAACTCCAGGGGATCTAGTCATTGGAGGCCCCTACGCTTCGGAGTTTTACTCCTAGACTTCTACCAGATTTCTGTTTTCGTTTGTTTGTTTTATTTTATTTTATTTTTTAATTTTTTTTCAACGTTTATTTATTTTTGGGACAGAGAGAGACAGAGCATGAACGGGGGAGGGGCAGAGAGAGAGGGAGACACAGAATCGGAAACAGGCTCCAGGCTCCGAGCCATCAGCCCAGAGCCCGACGCGGGGCTCGAACTCACGGACCGTGAGATCGTGACCTGGCTGAAGTCAGACGCTTAATCGACTGCGCCACCCAGGCGCCCCACGTTTGTTTGTTTTAAACAGTGAACATAGGTGAAAAATGCTCTCATGCTTCTGGCGGTAGGAGGAAACAAGGAACCATTTTGAAGTACGACAGGGCACTTTGTTCTTAACAAGATCTGTACTCATGAGAAACGCTTTTACCAGAAACTAATTTTCTGGGGGTTATATGAAACTAATCTGGGAGAAGGGAAATCCCTAGTCCAGCCCATGCTGACTCTCTTAGGGAGGCCCAGGTCCTTCAACTAGAGAGGATTTTCCTCCTCCCACATCTTACCACCACATTACTAAAGACCTATTTACTGTATTTAGCTCCTTTACACACTGTATGCTGTGTGTCCACCTGTTAACAAAACATTAAAGTCCTACTAAACGATAAACAAACAAACAAACAACTCACTTTGAAGAGACAGAGCAAGCATCAGACTCAGACCCAGATATTGCAAGGATGTTGGAATTATCCGACCAGGACTGCACAGCAGCTAGGATTCATACATTAAGGGCTCTGATAGGAAAAGTAGAGATGAAAATTCTAAGAAATAATAAAAAATAAATGCTAAAATACAAAACAAAAACACTACCAGAAGTGACAAATGCCTTTGCTAACCTCATTAGCAGACTGAAAATGGCCAAGGAAATAATCTCTGAGCTTGAGGATATGCCAATAAAAACATCCAACACTGAAAGGGAGGGAGAAAAAGACTGCAAAGCAAACAAAACCCCAGAAACAGAACAGAATATGCTAGGGCTGTGTTACAAACAGGTGTAACATACACATAATGCAAACACCACAAAGAGAAAAAAGAAAGGAACAGAGGTGATATTTGAAGAAACAAGACGATGACAAAGAACTTCCCCCAAATTAATGTCCAGCACCAAAGCACAAATGCAGGATGCTAAGAGAACACCAGCAAAATAAATGCCAAAGCAACTCCACCTAGGCCTATCATATTAAAACTGCAGAGAATCATAGGTAAAGACAAATAAGTTAAAAAAACAATGAACTGACCCCAAACATTCTTCCTTGATTTTAGTAGCATCCCTCACCTACTTTAAACTCCATCTATTACTCTCTTCCTCAAACAAGTAGAAGAGATTTTTACTTGAGTCAATTCAACACTTTAGTGTATTTACAATGAAGCATCAGAGAATTTATTTCACAGGATGACTTTAACAGTAAATTTTATTGAAATGAAAGTGGCATTACATTCAAACACACCTGAATTGAATTTCTTGCTCAGCTGAAAATGTGGTTTATACACACAACACACGCACACACAATGGAGTATTACTCGGCAATCAAAAAGAATAAAATCTTGCCATTTGCAACTATGTGGATGGAACTAGAGGGTATTATGCTAAGCAAAATTAGTCAGAGAAAGACAAATATCATATGACTTCACTCATATGAGGACTTTAAGACACAGAACAGATGAACATAAGGGAAGGGAAGCAAAAATGACATAAAAACAGGGAGGGTTACAAAACAGAAGAGACTCATAAATATGGAGAACAAACAGAGGGTTACTGGAGGGGTTTTGGGAGGGGGAATGGGATAAATGGATAAGGGGCATTAAAGAATCTACTCCTGAAATCATTGTTGCACTATACACTAATTTGGGTATAAATTTAAAAAATAAAATTAAAAAAATATATAAATAAATAAATAAATACCTAATTTTATTAAGGCTTAGTTTTGACCTCAAGATGAAAATGATGAAAATGATAGTAGTATTTACTTAGCAGGCAGGGTTATTATGAATATTAGATACTACATGTATAAAAACTAACATAACTTCTACTTAGCAAAATTAGCTGCTCAGTAAGTGATAGGTGCTATAATTATGAGTAGTGGAAAGTTATAGTCATATAGAAGAAGCAGAATAAAAAAATGTTTGCCTGGTATATTATTTTCTAGCCATCTAATACTACCTTGGTTCCATAAAACTCTGTGGAATAAAACCCTGTAATTCCAGATCATCTAAAAACAGGGCAGAGACTAATGTCATGAACCCACTCCAATTGGGGCTCTTTCCTATCCCTGATTTCTGTTAGACCTAGCTCCTCTCTAGGTTACAAAAACAACATAATACTTTCGCCTTTCAAAAAAAAAATCATTTGCTAATCCAATAAGCAAAGGAATAAACATTAAGAGAAGAAGAGAGAAAATTACTGAACAGTCATATATCTGGTCAAAACTTGATTGCAAAACCTTCTTGGCCCCCAAGGCTAGACATTCTTCCTACCTTTGGAAGAAGTGGTTTATCTCCTTGGCCTTTCCTGGAAGTTTTCAAGGTCGGTATCTTCAAAGCAATATGTCTCAATCCCGGATGCACTTTAAAACCAACTGGGGAGTTTTAAATAGACTTCTGTCTGGGCCCTGCCCTAAGTAATTTGGGGTTTAATTGGTCTCCAGTGGGCCTTGGAAGCAACGTTGTTTTCTAAAAGCTCTCCAGGTAATATTAATGAGCCTTCAGCACTGAAAGCCACTGTTTTAAGGCAAACTTTTGAATAGGTTTCAGGCCAATCCTTTGTTTATCCCAAGGCTCATCTTCTGTGCCTTAGGTCGGGATTTAACTTTACCCTATAGCTGCCACATTTTCTTCTTGGGATTTACTTTGGTTTCCTGATGGTAGTTTCTTTACTAAGTTGCTTCTGAATTATTTCTCCCTTTGGTTGTGAGCTGAGCAAATCAACGGTCACTCTATTCCTCAATTATCCACTGATTCTTGGCATCTGGAAATGATTTTTCACCTGTTCTCTTCTATACAGGTGCAAACTATGCATTTTTAAATGTTGACTGTTTCTCTTTTTTTAATGTTTATTTACTTTTTTGAGAGAGGGAGAGACAGAGTGTGAGCGGGGGAGGGGCAGAGAGAGAGGGAGACAGAATCTGAAGCAGGCTCCAGACTGAGCTGTCAGCACAGAGCCGATCTGGGGCTCCGGCTCACAGAGCCTGAGATCATGACCTGAGCTGAAGTCAGACGTTTAACCGACTGAGACACCAGGGTGTCCCAAATGTTGACTTTCTAAAAAAAAATGCTTATTTATTTTTGAGAGATTGAGGCAGACTGCAAGTGGGGCAGAGAGAGAGGGAGACACAGAATCTGAAGGAGGCTCCAGGCTCTGAGCTGTCAGTACAGAGCCCGACATGGGGCTCAAACCCACAAACTGTGAGATCATTGTCTGAGCCAAAGTCAGTCACTTAAGCGACTCAGCCACCCAGGTGTCCCTGGCGATTGCTTAAAGAAACATCAGCTAGCTCTGAAACACCGTGTAAAGTGTGCTCCTCTCTTAAAGGAGACACATATTTCAAGCACTGTGCATATGTAGGCACTTAAGAAAGGCCTGGTAAACCAAATTGGTTTCTTTGCCTATTTTCCCTTTTAGGCTGAATTTTTGTGGCTGTGGAGTCCAGCTCACCAGTGCCATTAAAAAAAAGTTACCTTTATTCAACGTTCTTCATATGACCTGTCTATAATTTAGCTTGAAAATATCATATCATAGTTTCTTATTTTTTAGTTAAGATTACATGTTTTAAAAGTTAAAATGTGTAAGTTCACTTATTCATTTACCAAATTCCCTTGTTCCTAAGAGCTGAGCCTTCTTGGGTCTCACAGAGGCCCAACATTATGGCCAATAGTTTCCTTCCACATAAATAGCTGAAGGACTTTTACCCCAAATGAAAGCAGGTTGCCTATGAAATAAAAAGTGTAGCCTTGGGGCGCCTGGGTGGCGCAGTCGGTTAAGCGTCCGACTTCAGCCAGGTCACAATCTTGCGGTCCATGAGTTCGAGCCCTGCGCCAGGCTCTGGGCTGAGGGCTCGGAGCCTGGAGCCTGTTTCCGATTCGGTGTCTCCCTCTCTCTCTGCCCCTCCCCCGTTCATGCTCTGTCTCTCTCTGTCCCAAAAATAAAAATAAAATAATAAATGAAAAAAAAAAGTGTAGCCTTTATTCAAAAATGTTTCCTCATATTTAACTGTAAATATATCATCTCAAGATCACTTTTGGATTAGGTACTTACTTAACACTTCATAAAAATAATACTCATATGTGCCTGAGATTTCTTTGCCCTAATACTTAACGCTATCTCTCCCCTTTTCTGTTTGCAAGTTCATTGCAACATAAAGACAAAATTCACATTTGAGAAACACTGTGAGCAAAGTCCTAAGAGCCACAAAGAATAAAAATGTAGCTCTCTAGTATGTACTTACTTTGCGATCCGCCTGTGAATAACATCCCTGGCCATTTTTCACAAGGTGGTGAAAGTATGGCTTCCCCTGTGCACAATCTATTATTTTAGGAAACAGCATTGTCATTACAGAAATACGATTAATGTAAAACCATGCTGTGAAAACCAGAACAGAGTGCCATAATAGAAATTTCAATAGCATCATCCTTAATTTGTTTCTGATTTTATATACATCAGAATTTTAATAATTAGATTTTTGGTCATATATTCTACCCTTTTTCTAATCAACTCTAACCCTAGATTTCAGTGATATTTAGATTATTTTAGCTGATGAATGTCACAATTTACGGTTCCCATCTCACAGGAGACTCTAGGGAGAGTCATCATTAACTTTAGTAAATTATTGGTTACAGTAGTTCAAAGAGATTTGTGGATGCAAGTTGTTACAAAGCTTTCTCCAAACCATGAAATGAACATTAAGAAGCATTTTTGCCTACTTATATTTCTATTTATGCATGTGGAATTATTGTGGTTTGTACCCAAAAGGTTACTTTTTTGCTTATAAAAGCTTTTTCAGCAACTGACAACACTACATCTAGGTGTCTTTTAATTTTGCTCCCTGCAAATATAAAATGCTCTTTCTTGTCTCTGAACTACAAAGGTGGCAATAACTGATGTCTGGTGTCTGTGCCACCCTAATCATCTTCACTCAGTTCCCACTCCCTCAATGCCACCCTCCTCCACCAAACACACACACACACACACACACACACACACACACACACACCCCAGATAGAGTAATAATACAGACAGTCTCCGTTGACCTAAATTAACCACCTACCAACAGTTACCACTGCTGGGTGGCCCAATGGGCATGGGGACTTCCTTCTCTCTACTGTTGTCTGGTAGATTTCCCCTCCTTTTCCCATACCTTTGCCAAGGCCTGTTCCTGTGCATAGGTTTTCTCTCAACTCTTAGCTCTGCACAGTCTTCTAAACCTGGGCTCTGTTCCAAACCCACCTGCCAGCAGGCCCCTACCCCAGAGTGGCCATAGGCTATGCTTACAAGATCCTGGTCTAGTTTCCCCACACAAACCTAGACAAACTTGCTCCTGCATGAATTATATCCACCCCTTGGCTGATATATGGTGCCTATGAACTGGGCCTGAGTAGTTAACAGATCCAAAAGAGGGAGTCAGTGGTGGGAAATAAAGGCCAAAAGAGAGCTGACAATAAAAGTAACTTTTACAAAAGGATTTTATTTTTTCATGACTGGCTATAGTCCAAACTTCCAAAAATCTTTAAAAAGATTTTATGCTACATTTAAAGATAAACCAGTGTTGGAAAAAATTATATTTATAGGCCTGAGATGGGGGTGGGAGAGGAGAGAAAGCCCTGATACAAGCTAAAGGAAACAAAATAGATAAACCAACTCTTGAGTTCAGTTGAAGAAGGAAGGTCACCAGGAACAAGTCCTAGGCTTAGAAGCACTTCAGAGAAAGTACTGCTCCCAGACCTCTTGTCCTCTGCTCTCAAGTCTAGAATGCCTCTAATGCCAGTTTTTAGCACGCAGCATCAGTCTTATCTCTGCCAGAAGCCTGCCTTGGGAGCTTGGAGAAGGAACGCTAAAGTATTAGAAGATGTAATAACACAGATCCAACACAATAGAGTAAAATATGTTACTAGACAACTAAGTTAGAAATTTATTTTTGTCCCTCTTATAATGACTATCTTTTATAGGAATTTGAGTAGTGTATTATGTTTCAAGAACATTGTGACTTGAATTAGCCTCTGCAAACCTGTATTTTTTTGCATATACTGATTCTCAAGAAGTCCCAGGTTTGAAGATCTATGGAATGCAGAGGATTGTTTCCTTTCCCGTAGAAAGGAGAATTTAACCTTCCCCCCACAATATTTTAATAAATACTTAAAGAATACGGAGGTTTCTTTCTGTGTGAATGAAACATTAGTCATTGAGTACATTTCCTTATTTGGCTGATGACGAAGGTTTTATTTCATTCTATAATAATAGCCTGCCTGTGGGCTATAGGAGAGAAGGATAATAAAGAAAGGGTAAAAGATGAAAATGCCCCAAGATTAAAAAGAGAGACTTTGAGGGGGTCTTTACAGCAGTTTGTTGAGCAATGCAAGACTGTGGACTTTTCCAAGTGCTAAGCTGGTAGAATTGAAATCAGTTGCATTAGCAAAAACAGTGGAAGCAGCAACCACCATCCATTATAAACACTTCTGCAACAACAGTTATTCTGGGCTAGGTTCTGAGATAAGAGTCTTACATACACTGTCCTATTTCACCCTTACTTTAGTCCTATGAGGTAGTTTTTCTCAACCTTATTTTTCATTCAACAATATGTAGAGACAAGGTTACTCATTAATTTATCCCAAGTCTCACCACTTATAAATGGCAGAGGTGGAATTTGGGCCTATTTCCAAAGTCCATCTTGTTTTAAGCAAGCACTGCTGCCTTTCAGGGTCCAGAAAGGTACATGAAATATATGCTTCTGAAAATTTACTTATTTCCATTTTTGGTTTTTTTTTTTTTTCCTGCTCTTATTTTCCAAGTTCCTTTTGGAAAGCTATAATCTTGCTTTAGCTAAATAAAGGGGTAAAGAAGTTTCTTTCTCAATAAAGACAGTGGAGTGTTGTTACTCATCTTTATAGTGGTTTTGCTGCTAACATGCTGTTTGAGTTTTGAAAAATGTATCTTTAGGGCACACGAATTCCTTTTTTTTTTTTTAATTTTTTTTAATGTTTATTTTTGAGAGAGAGAGGCAGATTGTGAGCAGAGGAGGGGCGGAGAGAGAGGGAGACACAGAATTGAAGCAGGGTCCAGGCTCTGAGCTGTCAGCACAGAGCCCGACGCGGGGCTCAAACCCACAAACTGTGAGATCATGACCTGAGCCGAAGTCGGACGCTTAACCGACTGAGCCACCCAGGCGCCCCACGAATTCCTTATATGTACTGATGAGGCTGGCCTGGAGATCTTGGAAGTCTGTGATGTTCCACGAGGAGAGTCATCTCTCTTAGAACCCTGAAAAGTCAGGGCAACCGGGACTGAAAGCTGAAAACTCCTCGGGCAGGTGATGGAAAACCATCAACGTGCTCCCTTCCTGACTGCACTTTTCCTTCACAGTTGGTATCCATTTGATTCAACCCCTCAGATCCCAACGGACAAAGTGTTACACAAACATCATCGGTGACACGTCAGGAAGAGGAGGGGGAGAACTATATAAATAAATAATGTGAGAGTGGAATTGGAAATTTTCTGGCCTTTGGAGTTCCCTTGAGATTGCCGATTTGGACCACACAGGGCTCCCGGGGTTGTAAAACAGCAAACCACAACACCGTGTCCACTTGAAGCCTTTCACCACAGCGCATTGGGCCAGAAGCTGACTAGCCAAAACTCCTGCACAGAACTGTATGGCCAGGGTGGCCTCTAGAAATCCCGACCGCACTCCTCACTCCAGGGTGGGATCACGAGTCCTCTGGGCTCACCATTTCCAGAGGCCCCCGGAGGACTTGTATCCATCAACGTCGAATTTTCCGTAAGTATAATGCAAGATGCACAAAAGGGTACAAAAAAGAAAGCAGAGTGTGTTTTCCATAAAGTTTAGTTTATTCATTTAAAGGACTGCCCTTTATTCGGTTTTCTTTTCCTACTTTTTAAAATGAACATGTCCTTTCTCTTGTGAAATTATAGTGAGCATAAATGGGAGCTTGTATATGCAGTTTATTTTATGTTCTCTGCTTGGCAAGCCTGTATCAGGTTTCAAATTCATTTTTGAAATTTCACTGACCTGTGAAATAGGATACAGTGGGACCTGTTGTTTAAAGGCACACAGGTGGGATGAAACTTCCAGGATCGTCCAGCTACACGAATGAGGCTGTGAGGTTTCAACCTGCAAGAGGGAAACCCCTGAATGATCTGTACTGTTTGGAGATTTGAGTCATTTTCCCCAGGTCTGTGTTTTTGGATCTCACTTTATTTCTACCATTCTGGGGGTGATTCGACAGGCTTAGAGCAAAGCTCAATTTGTCAAGGGCTGAAAAAATAAAAATAAAAAATGACCAAGACTTATTTATAGATACTCAGATTTAACTTTTAAACCTCTATAAGACAGGATGCTATTCTTTTATTTCTTTTGATGATTGCTCTTGATAGCCACTGTAACCTGATTTTTACCGGATACAGATAATGATACGGGTAGGAACAGGAGGTCAGTGATAACCAAGCCACAATTTCTGAATGCATACTATGTGCAGAACAGTTATTCGTTTATTTTCCCCTAGGACCACAACCGCTGAAATTTGAAAAGGCAGAGAAACGCAGCTTAATGTGATGTGTAGAATGGCAGAAATAACAAGGATTTCAGCATCCCATAAATCTGACTCTTGAATCCTAGCTCAATGATGGCTTTGGACAACAAAGTGAATTTTTTTTTCTCACATGTAACATGAAGCCAATAGTGATAGTCCATGGAGTTATTATGAGAAATGCATAGTATAACAGGTGCAAAGTAGTCTGTTTAACACCTCCTGTAGAGGAGGAACTCAATATTTCACTGGATAACTTTATCAAGTTCATGATTTTTATAAGTAGCAGAGCCGGAGCTCCAGTCTCTGGATCACAGTCTGTGATCCTTGCAAGATAGCAAGGATAACTGGCTCACTGAGCAGGCTGAGCTCAGTGGGGCATAAGCCTGACATTGTTGTGGTTTTCTCCATTCACTAGCTTTAAATATTCTGTCAAAGATCCCTCTCTCTTCCCTTAATGATATCTCAGGGAGGTTTCATAGCATTAGACTCACAGATATAAAGATGTCCAGTGAATTTAGTCTGGCCAGTTAAAAGTCTCAATATATCCCTTTCAGACTGTGACCTCGTAGGCCCTCAATTGCCACGTCAATATTGGTAAGACTCACTTTTGCAGCCAAATTGGGAAATTCCCTCCCTGCTCTGGCCAGCCTGCTGTGCAAGTGTGAACGTTCGAACAATGCTCTGAAGATGAACAGGAGCTAGAGGGTGAGGTTGGACCATAGCTGTACTGTATTCCTGCTAATTTGGCACAGTTCCTGTCCAAATTTATTATTTTTTTCTTCTCTACTACTAAAGAACAGGATTGTATTAGTCATACATTGCTGTGCAACTAATTACCACAAACATAGAGCATAAAAGAAAACACACTTGTATTCCCCAGTTTCTGTGGGTTAGGAATCTTGGCATAACTTAGCTGGAGTCTCTGACAGGGTCTCTCAAAGTTGCATGCAACATGTCAGCTGGGTCTGCGATCTCATCCGAAGTTCCATGGGGAGGGGAGATGCTTTTGTTAGCTTTAAGACTGAGGCTTTCAATTTCTTGCTGCCCAACAGCCAGAAGCTCTCCTCATCTCCTAGAGGCTCCCCGCAGTTCCTGGCCACATGGGCCTCTCAACATAAGCAGCCCACAACAAGAAGCAGCTTGCTTCTTCAAGGCCAGCAAGGGGTGAGAAAATCCAGCCACATGGGTGCTAGAATCTTATGTAACATATCATGTAGTCACACATGTGTAATCACGTGATCTTATCCACATTGCCACATTCTATTGTTTATAAGCAAGTCACAGGATAGAAGTAAATCACATACAAGGGGAGACAACCATAAAAGGAAATGAATTTCCTAAGGTGGAACTCATGGGAGAGTCCCCTAGACATTGTAGGCCACATGAGCATATTAGAGGAAATACAGCAGTCCCTTATTCCCTTGTGAAAACTTTGAGCTGAAAAGAAATTGAGAGCTCCACAACAATGTCACCAAACTCTACAGAACAATTTTGGTGGAATTAGAAACCACAGAACACTCATAAGAGACTCATAAAAACTGAGAACAAACTGAGGGTTGATGGGGGGTGGGAGGGAGGGTAGGGTAGGTGATGGGTATTGAAGAGGGCATCTTTTGGGATGAGCACTGGGTGTTGTATGGAAACCAATTTGGCAATAAATTTCATATATTAACAAAAAGAAAGAAAGAAAAAAGAAATCACAGAACACAATGGGGCGCCTGGGTGGCTCAGTCAGTTAAGCATCCAGCTTCGGCTCAGGTCATGATCTCAGGGTCTGTGAATTCAAGCCTCAGACTCTGTGCTGACAGTTCAGAGCCTGGAGTTTGCTTCAGATTTTGTCTCCGCCTCTCTCTGCCCCTCCCCTGCTCGCACTCTGTCTCTCAAAAATAAACTTAAAAATGTTAAAAAAATATATCACAGAACACTAGAGGAACTAGTGACTTTCAGTAAGTAAGTCTATATCCATATTAAACCTTGCTTTTGAGCCCTTTGGAATGTATTTCTCCTTATAGGAAAGGACTTCGTTTCTTTCTTTCTTTTTTTTTTTTTTTAAGTTTATTTTTTTATTTTGAGAGAGACAGAGAAAAGAGAGAGTACAACTGGGGGTAGGGCAGAAAGTGAGGGAGAGAGAGAGAACCCCAAGCAGGCTCCATGCTGTCAGCTCAGAGCCCAATGTGGGCCTCTGTCTCACAAACTATGAGATCATGACCTGAGCTGAAATCAAGAGTTGGATGCTTAACCAACTGAGCCACCCAGGTGTCCCAGGAAAGGACTTGTTATCTTAAAGGCATTTTGAATTTTCTAGGTCCCTCCACTAGCAATGGTCATAGTTTGCCAAAATTAACATGGTAGTTTTGTAAAATTCATTACCAGAGGGAGATTATAGTATTTTGTATCAGTACTGAATAGCCATGAATATTTGATAGTTTAATTTGAATACTCAAAGCGAGTGTACAATAAGGAGTAGAGCTAGGGAAGAACACCATAAAGAGGCACAAAGTTCTTAATCATATGAAAGTCATGATCACGAACCAAGGAACATATGCCAGTCATCATAAATATGAAATTAAGTGTAGAAGTGTTCACCCCTTTTTGCAAAAAATAATAGTATTTTCTATGCTAGGGCATTTTTCTCCTTGGGTTACCATTGTAGCAACTACTTACCTGTTCCATCTTAAGCATTTTTCTACTTGTTGCCACCACCCTGCCCCCAATCTTATACAGACCAAGTTTTCTTTCTATTTATATTACTAAGACAACACACTTCCTCTAAGATCATTGAATACCCAGGGCTCTTCTGGGTTTAGAGAAGGATTCATGTTTCTGCCTTTTAGAATTTTTTGAAAGGTCTTTTAGATAGGTGCATTTTTCTAATACATAAGTTTACTTAAATAAAAACAAATAAAACTTAATTTTTGTTCATTCACAGCCTTTTTCCATAAATAAAAACAACAAATCAGAAAAATAAAATCACTTTTGCAGAATCATGCACCAATTCTTGGTTAAAAAAAATGTGTTCTCTGTATTTTGTTATGACTTGCTGTATCTAATTTCAAATAAGTTTTTAATTAATTTTTCCATTTCTTATTATATATACTCCTGGCTGCAGATCTTTAAGTCAGATGGTTTAAAATAAAGATTAAGCTCTTAATACTAAATTTAAACTGTCTTCCTTACTTACCAGTTTATATAAAATAATGCAGTTAAAATACTACACAAATGTTATTAGTTTAACTATGATAATTTTTTTTCCAAAATGAGGGAATTCTTTGAAATATCTAAGACCTTAAGAAAATAATACTAACAAAACATAAGAATGCAATATGTGAGGATCAAAAAATCAGAGTGCCCTTGCGTTTTCAACATTTATTTTTTGGTTAAAGCGAAAAGTTTGATGTTATGTGTTTTTAATTTGTGTTGCTTCAAATTCTACATTTAGCAACTCAGCTACGACTTCTATGTTAAATCCAAATATTTTATTTTATTTTATTGTTCAATGATAAAAGGACCTAGGAAATAGCCACTTGAAAGAAGACAGAAGCTACATGGGCATCTGGTTTAATTTACAGCTCTTGTTCATTACCCTCATATGAAAATTTCAGAACACATGTGGCAGATGGCTTCTGAAAAGAAACCTTTAACCCGAACCTGAATTTAATATTCTGAAGTTATGAACTAAAGTTACTTAAAGTTAATAACTTTCTCTACAGTTATCTTTTTAATGTAGTAGAACTCTACTATGTTAACTTTATGTATAACTATCTTTTTAATGTAATAGAACACTCTGGATACTAATTAGAGAAATATAACCATCCAGGGACCTAAAAAAATGTAAGTTTTACCTGATTTGGCTTCCACCCAAATTCATTATTTTTCCCTGAGCTATATGTCATCAATATAAAAATTAAAGGACAAAGTAAATCACAAGTCACTGTATTCTGGTAACAAACAGTTTTAAGAGAAAAATTAGGGCAAGAAAAAGGAATGATACCTACCCAAATTCCTAGCTACTTCCAAGCAGAGTGAGGGCAAAATGCCAGTGGTGTGGGTGGCCAGAAGTGCTCCCAGCCAGGTGCTCGATGCAATATGTTCTATAGTGTATTGTACAGCCCCCAAATTATATGACTTCCTATAATAGAGATTTACATCCTACAAAGTCCAGTTAAATCCCCGATCCAGCTATTCAGTTATATAGAAATCAATTAGTTGGATGGGTAGATGGATGACAGAAAAGATGGACATTTACACAAGTATCCATATATATGCATATACGCACGAACACGTGTCGTGTCAGTTTGTCAATTGGTGAATGGTAGCCTGCAAGAGTATTGTATTAAAAATTAATTAACTAATTAACAGAAAAAAAAAAACCTCCCTGCTATACTTTAGTGTTGTATCCAAAATCCATCCTGTGTAAACAGATCTTAGTATATATTTATCTTTAAATATGCATCTTATGTATAATTCTGTATAGATGTGTTTTATGTAGTAAGATGTGTTTTCAGAATAAATCAAATCAAATGCATTTGATATATTGCAGAAGAAAACACTATTCTGTTTGATCATCTGTGTTCATCTTTGGAGGGAAATAGTAAATACAATCACAGGAGATTTAAAATATTCTTATTTTAAAGTTGTTCATAATTGAAACGCTGAATCATAAATATCTATGCTACTGCCACCCCATGACTATTTTCCAAAGCAACCACAGCCCCTCACAACTCACATGATTACAACAGTAGTTTTAAAGTTCTAACGTGACCCCACAGCTCTGGCCACAGCTTGTTCGTTTAGGACTGGGAACTGGACACAGGTTGAACCAATTAATCTATCCTCAGAGTTTAGAACTTTAAATTTATAGAGTCAGCATCTAGTGGGCTTTCTTCTGCCATTTGAGATGGAAGTCCATTTGCAGTGACAGAGAATAAAAGCAATGCATGAAGAGAAGAAAGAAGAAAAAGGGTCATTCTTGGTCCGTATTTCTTAGTCTCAGCTGCAACCCTGTATGTTCTCCATGAACATGTTCCACCCTTCCTCAGATTCCATTAGGAAATAAATTCTCCCTTTTCCAAAATGCACTTTAGATGTATCTCTGTTATTTGCAACCAAAGAATCATAAAAGACAATGATATTTTCTGCTTGGAAACAATGGCCTTGCTATTTTGTCAGTGCGATTCCTGTTTATCCTCTAAAGCTTAGCTGCAACCACCATTTATCTACAAAGTCTTTTCCAAACTGCTACGTGTGGATTAATTTGATTTTCTAGGTGCCAGATCCTGAACCGTTCCTATAATTCCTGTGACTGCTCAGTGCTGCAATTGCTTCTTTGTTTTTCATTATCTCATCTAGATATATTGAAACAGGGACCACATTTATTGCACCCACTATTGTTTTCTCAATGCATAACATACTACCACACACAAAAAGACAATAAGTAGTTATTGAACTATTTAAGTAACTATAAGAACTATTAAGTAAAAAATAAGAAATATGATGTTTAATTTCATATTTATATGTTTCTTCCAATTCATGATTTTTAATATATCAGTTAATATTTTATTTTTCGTATTATATTTTTTAACATTTATTTATTTATTTTTATTTAGGGAGAGAGCAAGAGAGTAATGAGGGGAGGGGCAGAGAGAGAGAGAGGGAAACACAAAATCTGAAGCAGGCTCCAGGCTCTGAGCTGTGAGCACAGAGCCCGATTCGTGGCTCAAACTCATGGACCCCCAGAACATGACCTGAGCCAAAAGTCAGGCACTTAACAGACTGAGCCACCCAGACGCCCCTATCCGTTAAAATTTTAGCTCAAAGCATCACTGCCAAATGACTGATGTGTATTATGTTATTACTAATAAAGCCAGCATTCCAAGTAGAAATGTATGATGTTAACTTTATATATAGCTGTTTTAAATACTGCCTTTCTTATACATGGTGCAATTGAAAAATGCTATTAATAGAGCTCTGTAGTACAGTCTTAGTTTTTATTTACTAAATCAATTGTCTTTAAACAGCATTGCCTATATGGGTGAGAATGCAAATTTCCTTTGTCTGATATTTTATTTGTCTGAAAACCAAAACAGAATTTGTGCCTCCTAAGTGTTGGGTAGTTAACTGAAAAAAAAAAAAAAGTTTTATGCTTTGTTTTCCAAGAAAAACAACCCTCTTTTTTTCCTTCTTCTTCTTCTTCTTCTTTTTTTTTTTTTTTTATAAATTGAACAAAGCACACTCAGTTCACATGAGACTAACAGTTGTTCTCAACACCCGGGAGGAGCTGCCCTTTCAGTGAACAGTTTGTCTTGATCTGAAGCCAAGGAAAACACTGGTCCTTAAAAACCTTTGCCTCAAATAGTTCATATTTTTAGAACCTCTTGGGGGGTCTTTCAATAGTGCTTTAGTATACTATTTGAGCATTGTTTATGGTGATCCTTGGAAAATATCTTTATAAACAAAGGGTTGCAAAGGATGCTTCTCAGTGGTGTAATCTAATAAAATGTTGAGTGTCAGGGTATTTTTTAATACCACCTGCATTTCTACATACCTGTGTGTATGTAATGGTTTGATTTTTTTCTTCTTTGGTTCACTATTAGTTATTCACAAAGTGTAATTAGACATTTATGTTTAGGCAAAGAATAAAAAGCCTGTTATGATTTTTCAAATGTAATATTCTATATTAAGCAAGCAGAGGTATGAGTTAATATAGACTACCTAGATTTATTCACACTTGCCTAAACTGTACGCTTCTTACTTTTGTTACCCTGGCACAAGTTCTTACATATACATTACTTGTCTTCTGCCAATTTCCACAGGGATACTATAAAAATGTGAATTCAGTCTACAAATCACGTTAATGTGTTTAGAAAATTGAATTGTGTATATCAATGAAATGTAGGCCTGTGTGGCCTATTTGCACAGAATGGATTTAAGATATAATGCTAAAACTATAGCAGGGAGGGTATTTTTCTGTTTATTTATCTGCTTCCGGGCCACTATTCAGTAACTGACAGATTAAGGCTATTGTGCCTGAGTAACCTCTTCTCTTTAGATTTTGGACTAAAACCACTTCTTGGCAAAATTTCATGCTCCCATTAGCAGGAGAAGAGTGGGAACCCCAGGTCCCATGTACCACAGATGAACCATTCCCACAACCGCCCTTCCCTAATTCACAGCCTCTCCATCAGCCCCTGCCACAGACCCTCAGAATTTCTCTCAGTAAATCCTCATCTGTGTCCATGACAGTTACCACACAGACCAAGACTCCCAGGTCAAACCTAATCCACTGGATTCTAATCCACATAAGACTCTTTTTTTTTTTTATTTTTTTACTCTCTCACCCTTCCCCAGTTACTAAAGCCCTTTCAGTGTGCCTTCTATAACTCAAGATCAAATTTCAGCAAAAGTTCCTCTAAACTCAAATTCTTCTCCAAGCTATGTATTTTCTTTAATGTTCCAAGGAAAGCATTTATCCCCACTGAGGACACTGATTTTCTTGTAGCCCTCTCAAATGGTAGCTGTTTTTCTCCAATGGTTTCTGTACCACTAGGCACAAGAATTGGACAGGTGTTTTCTTACTACTCTCTCCAATCCCAGATTTTGGATTTCATATATCCTACTATGTTTTATGGTTTACTACACCAACCCCAAGTCTATACTTTGAAAATTGTAGATCCTTGGCCCATTGTCACTCATTCCATTGTTAGTTTTCTCATAATTCTCAGTGAACTCAAATTTATGGAATGATCAAAGTCTTGAAATCCCATTTACTTGACTTTCTCCCCTCTTAATATTCTCTATCAGGCTATAGCCACTCAATCACAAGCATGTGATTATTTTTTTGAACATGTCATTATGGATAACTGTAATTGCTTCATAGTATCCATCTCAACTAATGTCCAACAAACTCAATCTTTTCAATTCACCATTTCATATGCCAAACACCAGCTCCCAAATTCCATTTGTCCTACAAGGACAATCTTTGAATACCACAAATTTTTCAATATCCTCACCTTTATCTTGTCCTTGCTTTCTCACATTTAATTAGTTGGCCAATCATTGTAATTACTCCTTTGATTATACTCTCAATTTCCTTTTCCCTGTTCTGCTTTTGATACTTGTGTGGCTAAATAATAGCCCTGGTTAAATCTAGCTCTCCATGCACTACATGCCCGGACCCATGCTGGTGAGCACAGTGGAGAAAAGTAACACAAAACACAATGAAATAAAATTAAAGCATGAATAAATCATGCAAAATAATGCTAGTTTAAATATATAGCCACTGATCTCTAATATTTCCAGGAAATATACAAGTTCTTAGTCCATTCCCTCACTTCCTCTGTTAGCTATCTTAGAGCTTCTCCTCTCAAGCCTCTACAATCCTCACTCTTACTAATTCTCCTGTGTGCAAATCTGAGTTCTCCACAGCCACAGAACCAATAGCATACACGTGTGGATATTTATTATAAGAAATTAAAGATTATGCAATTATGGGGGTTGAGAAGTCCCACGATCTGCAGTCAATAAGCTGGAGACCCAGAAGGGCTGATGGTATTGTAGTCCTAGTCCTTGTCTGAGTCTGAAAGCAGAAGACAGGAGACAGAGGATTCTTTCTCACTCAGCGTTTTATTCTATTCATTCAGGCCCTCAGTGGATTAGATGAGACTCACCCACATTGGGGAAGGCAATATGCTTTACTCAGTCTACCAATTCAAATGTTAATTGCATCCAGAAACACCCTTAATGACACATGCAGAAATAATAGTTAACTAATTTCTTGGAACCCCAAGATCCAGTCAAGTTGATATATAAAATTAACCACATTTTGTTTCCTCCTTCAATGAGGAAACAGAAGCAAATAGAAAGAACCCCTATAAACCTCTACCTCAACATTCACTCACCAACCATATGTTGTGCCAGAAAACTCTGCCTTTATTTTTGTCACTGTTGGATGCTATGTGGGCTGTAAACTCAGGCAGACCTTTGCCTTTGTGCAGTAAATCATACCCACCCCCTGCCTTCTGAAAGGCAGCACTTCAGCAATTTTCTCTGCTTTTTTCCTAAGTCAAGTTTTTTTGTCTCTAAAGTGGATCATTATCATCCTCATTCAAACACACACTTATTTCTCTCTTAAACAATAAAACAAAAAAACTAAACTCCTTTAACGTCGTTTGCACTCCAGTATATGAAATTCCAATCTTTTCTGTTCTTTAAAGGCAAAGTTGTTAATCACCATCTCTAGTTTCTTCCCTTCCATTCTCACTTAAATCTACTCCATTAAGATTTTCCCCTGCTTCCTCACTGACTGTGCTTTGCATAGCTTAATCCAATAGTCAGTCCTCCTTTCCTGCTAGGTGCACCACTGAACACAACTAATCACTCCAGTCCTGAAATATTTGTTCTACTCATCCTCCAGGGTACCCCACATGCCTGGCTTTTCTTCTACCTGAATTTGTACTCTTTAAATATGATGAGGAAGAAACTCAAGGTATGATTCATCCTGAAGCAAATTGCTTTTTAGCTGTGAATTTGTGAAGCCAACGTATTGATACGATTTCAAAATGCAATGGCAGGACAGGCACAGAATGGACATTCCCATCTGAAAAGGAAGAAATAGGAAACAAGAAAGAATAACAGGTCTCAGCAAGTCCAAAACCCATAAAGCAAATTCCATTAGTTCCTAGAGCTTAAAAATAGTCCTCTTGGCCTTGATGCCCCACCCTCGAGGCCCACCGGAGTGGTGGTCCTGCCCCTGTGCCCTTGCTGGGCAGGATCCACCAAGGTTTTGGGCAGCCTGCACCTGTGCCCCCACTCTGTGCCTAGTCTCTGCCCCTTTGGTAGTTCTCTACCTAGGCCTTTTAGCTCTCTGGATTCCTCCTTCCAGGAGGACTCATCCTTTGAAATCTAGGTGGAGACAGCTATGGCCCCATGGCTTGGTTAGGTGCATCTCACACTTCAGCTGGAGAGACCAAGAGGTGCAACCCATAGTGTGCAAAGTGGAGTCTATTTGTGAGGCAGGTGAGCAGGGTATGCCTAGGTCCCTAAGGAAATAGTACCACCTCCTTTATTTTCTTCCATTATCTTGAATAAGAACTCCTGGCTTCTATTGAAATGGCTGACTAATCTCTATATCAAATGGTGTTTTGTTCACATCCTTAGTGTTCTCTCCCAAAAGCCCTTTCTCATTTTTTTACACTATACATAGGCTGAGAGTTTTCTAAATCTTTAATTTCTGCTCCTTTTTGATTAACAATTCATCTTTAGGTAATTTTTCTCTTTTTGCATTCTACTGTAAGTAGCGAGGAGGGCCCAAGCTGCAACTTCAAAAATTTGCTCAGAAATGGCTTCAGACAAGTATCTATTTCATTGCTTGCAAGTCCTACTTCCACAAAACATTAGGACACAGGCACAATTCAGCTAAGTTCTTTGCCACTTAATAACAGAGACGATCTTTCCTCCACTATGCAATAACACATTCTTCATTTCTTCTGAGAACTCATCAGAATGCTTTACTGTCCATATTTCTATTGACAATCTGCTCAGGATTACTTAAATATTCTCTAGTAAGATTGAGGCTTTCCCTACAGTTATCTTTTCTCTCTGAGCCAGAATTGCCCTTGACAATGTGTACAATGCAATGTAGGCTTTTTCTAATATGAAACTGAAAACTTTATCAGCCCAGTTTCAAACTGGCTTCCACTCTTTTAGGTAGTTGTTAGAACAGCACCCTATTCTCAGTACCAATTTTTGTTTTAGTCTGCTTAGGGTGCTAGAACAGAATACCATAGACTGAGTGGTTATGAACAATAGAAATTTATTTCTCACAGTTCTGGAGGCTGAGAAGTATAAGATCCAGGCACCAGTAGATCTGATGTCTAGTGACAGCTTACTTCTTGGCCATAGATGGACATCCTTCCACTCTGTTCTCACGTGGTGGAAGGGGGGAGAGAGCTTTGGGGCCTCTTTTATAAGGACACTATTCCTTTATGAGACCTCTGCCCTCATGACCTAATCACTTCCCTAATGTCCCACCTCCAAACACCATCACATTAAGGGAATAGGTCTCAACACATGAATTTTGAGGTAACACATACCATCAGTCTGTAGCACTCATTCCCAGCCTCAGTTGCTGATACTCTCTTATGTGACCAACTCTCTTATGTGAGGGGGAACTCTAGGGCCCGGTAATTCAATTTCTTCTTTGTTTTATCTCTACTCATTCCCTGGATTATCTTATCTGATTTCATTATTTTAAATAGCATCAACATGTTGGTAACCCCAAATATATATTTCACCTAAACCTCAAAACTTATGTATCCAAAAGCCTACTGGACTTTCCACTTGAATGTTTCAGTCATCTGAAATTTAATATGCCTGGTGTTGAACTTTGGTATCTTATTCCAACATGTTCCTCTTACAATGTTTCCTTAGTTACCGGCAACTTTATTCTTTAAAGTGCTCAGGCCACAAACCTGAGAGTCATCCTTGATTCTCCTCTTCTATTCCCCATATATTCAAAGATAACTATCTCCTCCTCCTTCCACTTTCTCCAACTTTCCAAAATTCACCATCTCTTGCCTAAATTCTGACAAAGGCTTCCTGAATCATCTCCTTGTTTTTCCACTTGCCACTTTCAAAATAATGTCAATGAAACCTGCTCAAAATCCTCGGTTGACTTCCCAATTCACTCAGAGTAAAAGGTAAACTGCTGACCATCACCCATAAGACCTTATGTGATAATGCCTACCACCCACCCCTGCCTTCTTCTTTTCTCATTTACCTCATTCCAGCCATGCTGGCCTTCTCCCCTTGAATTTTCCAGGTTCTATTTTGCCTCTAGATTTTCACATTTATGGTTTCCTCATTAAAACATCCACCAAATATCTACATGGCTAGCTTTCTTATTTCCATCAGTCTCTAGTCAGAAATTACCTTCCAAAGGTTCCCTTCTTTGGTCATCCCAAATTAGAATGTTGACCTTGTTCCCCATCTCTCCACAGTCCTAAGCACTTACTCTCTACTTACTCTGTACTTACTCTCTCTCCTAAGCACTTATCACTATCTAAAATACTCCATGTATTTACTTATCTATTGTGTTTCTTATTTATCTTCCCCAGCAGAAATAAAGACTCCAGAAGGGTAGGATTTTGTGCATTTTGTTGGCTATTTCATCCCCATCATCTAAAACCACAGTGGCTATTCGATGAATGACCTATTAAATGAGAGTGAATACAAATGTTAAGACAGTACCCACTGGAAAGAAATGCAAGAGACTCATATTATTCCATTTTATTGCAATCTTCCATTTAGAATTCTATGACTCAATAGCTTAGGAAGTTTCGATCATATGAAAACTCTACAGGTCAGTGTTTTTCACATGTTTATATGGAGTAAAGGAGTCACTGCTTATTAAAACTACAGACTATTTTGCCCTGTCCCCAAAAGAGTCTGCTTCAGTAGGTCTTTGAAAGACCCACTGGGATTTGCATTTTTAACAAGTGCCTTATTGGTTTTAATATAGGTCTTTAAGCAGCTGCTGTAGGTTCAGAAGTGGTTCAAACAGAGTGACTTATGTAAATGCAGAGTGCAGAAAAAAAATTCTTCATCATAGTTAACATGCTGAGTTAAAGAAAATGGATCTGGTCTACATTTCTGGTATGCATTCTTCTCAGGAGAGAGTTTAAAGTAGAACAGCAATTTGCAAAACATACTACAAAAACTCAGTTTGTATTCATCCTTAGGGGATACGAAGATTTGGCCTTTAAAAGTAAGATCTGTGCCAAAGCTTTCATAGAAAAGCAATTGTTTCTTTAAAACTTTTATTTATGAGCACTATGAAAAACTTCAACTCACTGGCTACAGAAAAGATTACTTGGTTTCTGGTGCCTATGAAGAACTAATTCTAGTCAGATGTGCAGCATTCCATTTATAGAGACTAATTCATTTATCTTGGATCAATAAAGATCTGAAATCATAAGAATCATCATAATTGAGCATAATCAATTGAGCATATGACTTTTAATTTCAGCTTGGGTCATGATCTCATGGTTGTGGGATTGAGCCCTGCATCAGGCTCTGCATTGGGCACGAAGCCTGCTTGATATACTCTCCCTCTCTCTCTCTGCCCCTCTCCCCCACTTGTATGCTCTCTCTTTCTCTCTCAAAATAAATAAATAAACATTTAAAAAATATAGTGTGACACTCAGTTCTTCTCATTGCTACCTGATTTCCCATGGACTTCTGCCTGTAGCAAAGATATTGTCTGTGTGTGTGTGTGTGTGTGTGTGTGTGTATGTGTGTGTGTGTGTGTGTTCTGTTCTAGATAATTATCTAACTCTTATAGATGACATTGTAATAGATGCCTCATCAGCATTCAGATCTGTTCTCTAGCTTGAAAAGAAACAGAGTAAAGAAAAGACTTCTTAATTACACTCTGTTCCCACTCATTAATTGACCTTTCTTTCAAATCACCATAAATCAACTAATGTGGTACACATCGCAGATAAATTAACAAATGCCCACATAACATAGTGTGTCTATCAAGAAAAATTCAGCCATTTGTAATCAGTTCTGTTTACCACCAGCATTTGAGGGTTAAATCCTATTAATACTGCAAATAGAAAACAGATTTATTATTTTTCTTGCTAGTTATAATTGCTCTGATCCAAAAGAAATCATCTCTTTCTCCCAAAGTCCAAAGTCAGTATCCAGTTCTTCAATAAGTTCTCTTAGTCTTGGGGTGCCTGGGTGGCTCACTTGGTTAAGCATCTGACTCTCGATTCCAGTTCAGGTCATGATCTCAGTTTTGTGAGTCCGAGCCCCATATTGTGCTCCACACATAGACTGTGTAGAGGCTGCTTGGAATTTTCACTCTCTCTCTCTCTGCCCCTCCCCTGCTCACACTCTCTCTTTCTCTGTCTTAAAAAAAAAAGTTCTCTTAGTCTCATTTCAAATACAAGAATGAGATCAAAGATAGACTAGGAGGGTCTTCTACTTCAGTGTTTTTGTTTTTTAAGCAGCTCCATCATTCTGAACTTAGCAGAAATGCAAGGTGAGACATAAACTAGTTTAATATTCCCATTTCATTTCAAGAGTGATTTCTGGAACTCAACACAGAAGGAATCTGTTTTGAGACTAAGAGTATTTTAAGGTACCAGAATCTACCTGCCGAGATTGGAGTCATTGGCTATTAGTTGACATAAATTGATTTTTTTAAAAATTAATAAAAATAAACACTCTGTCTCTTGGATTTAATAAAACTCCCATAAGATATGGGCAAGAGAGAAGAAAGTCAGTGGGAAGAACACACTCAACACGAATGAGATTCTCCATGTAGGTGCCTCTGCCCTATTCTCCTTGCCTCGTCCAGGACATAGAAGAAGGCTGAACGTAGAGAGGTCAGTAAGCTATTTCCTGTTGCCTTGGGGAGACTGAGAACTATCCCATTTGAACAAATTAACAAATAAAGACAGTTTTTGTTCCTATTACATAAATTTAAATATGGAGTTAATATTTTGTCATTAAATGATTAATACTCTTATATTTTTAAACATACATACTGAAATATTTAGTGATGAAAATAAGATGTAATGATCTTTTTAAACAGTTTAGCTAAAAAGTATTAGAATGAGATATGACAAAATGTGAATCACTGTTAACCTAGGTTTAAAGAGGTTATTATATTCTATTCTCTTCCTTCATATAGTAATTATATTAAAAGTACAGGGGTAGGAAAGTTTTCCCTCCTACCCTTCTAGGTTCTTTTAGTTGGTATAATAAGTAAAGTGACAAAAAGCAGATTAACAGAAGAAAAACAAACAAATTTTGTACATAGGGAAATTCCTTAAAAATATGAGACCCAAGGGGCAATCAGGTAATTGAGGTGTATTAACATTCTGAAGGAATATTGAAGGAGAGGTAAAAGAACTTTTCCTGAATTTGCTGGGTTTTGATTGGCTTTAACTCAAAATAATTCTTACAGCAAAGATATATTTTGGGGTGGCAAAATCTGCTCTCCTTCCAAAGCATGAAAAAAACAATACAAAACAAGACAGCAATATTTAGATCACAGTCTCCACTTCTGTAGAAGAGTATTTTATTCCATGTAAACATGTCTGTATGTACTTGGCTGCTCTTTTGCTTTGAGTAAAATGATTTGGTGCTTTGACAAAGTTCTGTGATGAAGCAAACTTTTTTATGTTTTCCAGAAGATGGTGGGTTTATATAACTATATAACTATATAACTATATATAACTATATATATATAATTCTATTTACCTTAGCTCTTAGTCATATCAAGTTTTACCTTCTCTATAGTGTATTAGAAGATCAATTTTTACCAGAAAAAAAATGAATATTATTCTTTGAATCTTTTATTTTAAATTTATTTATTTATTTATTTTTATTTTATTTTATTTTATTTTTTTTTTTTTTTGAGAGAGAGAGAGAGAGAGAGAGAATAAGCAGGGGAGGGGCAGAGAAAGAAGGAGATAGATAGAATCCCAAGAAAGCTCTACACTGGCATGTGGGCTAGATCTCATGGACCATGAGATCATGATCTGAGCTGAAATCAAGAGTTGGATACTTAATTGGCTGAGCCATCAAAGAATGGGCCCCCCCTATTCTTTGATTACTTACACATTTTCATTTTCTCTCATCTTTAGCTCATTGGATAAATACCTAGTTTATTTAGCTCATGCATCTAATCTCCTGAACTCTAATATCAGTGACCACAAGAAAATATACCAATTTTATTTTAAATATGCAACTTATTTCTCTATACAGCAATATGAAATTAATAGTTATATCTTTATGATGAAAATGTACACATAAGAGTAGAATAGTACAGTTTGAACAATCTGCACAACCTGAACAACAGAATTCAGCAGGTATGAAGTGGAGAGGAGAGGTGAACTTGGGGAGTGAGAAGACACGGAAAGGGAGGTGCTTTTGTGGGCGGAGAGAGGACGGAGCCGGGGGGTGAGGAAATCGGGAAAAGCACCCATCCCCAAAAGCAGTCGGAAGGAAATCAGAAAATTGGAAACAGTCACAGGGACTAAACTAAAAAGGGAGAAAAGAGAGAATTTAAATTCCATTAAGACTTTAAACAAGGGGAGTGCCAAGGCTGCGACTCTGCAGCTTCATACCTGGCGGTGCTCTGGCGGGGAGAGTGAATCCCCAGAAACAGAGTGGGGTCTGGGAGGTTCTCCAGCCACACAGGGAAAAGCAGTTCCACTGCTGGAAGGACATTTGGTAGAGACTGTTGAAGCCACCCCATCCCAGCAGACCACACAAAACAGCCACATTCGCTGGTGCTGGAACAAGGTCATAAGGGTGAAGCCTGGTGCCAGATGTGTCTTGTGATTTTCCATAATCCCTGAAAAGCTGCTGCTACACTGTCTCTCACTTTTTCTGGAGGGGGCTGCACCTGGCCACAGTTTGGGGCACTGGCAGCAGCAGGGTCCAGCAAGTGTTCCTGGGTGCAGCCAACATTCGGCCATTGCTCATTCGGCCATTGCTCAGTGAGACCCTCCCACAGAGGGGTGGAACGGGTCAAAGCCGCAGTCCTTCAGAAGTAAGGGGCTGGGGAAAACAGCCGCATCTGAGATAAAACTCGGGAGAGAGGTACTGCCTGGGGCCTGGTCACTAACAGTGGAAAAGCAGGGAGTGGACGAAAGTTGAAAACAGAAGATGGGTGCATGATTGCTGATCGGGGAGAACAGAGTTCTGAGACTAGAGACTGGGTAGCTGGGTGATGCCATTTTCACCGCTCCTGTGCATGTGCATACGCACTTACGAGCACCACAACACTCCACCCCAGTAGGCTAGCAGGGCCATCTAGTGGAGAACAGAGCCTTTACACTGAGTCCCACCCAACTGGGCAACTTCACTCTTCAAGAAGAAAAGTCTCACTACCTGCTTAGTTTATGGACTTCATAGTCTGACATAGTGCTTCATAGTCTGACTTCTAGGGGAAAACAAAATAATTTCAGTAGCATTTGAATCTGTTAGCAGGTCCATCTATTCAATTTTTTTTAATTCTCTTTTTCACTTCTTTTCTTTTTCTTGAATACAGAAAGAGAAAATTTTCATTTTTATTTTCAATTTCTATTAAAAATATTTTTCTTTAATTTTTAACTATATTTTTACTATTGTGTAAATTTTTTTCAAATTCCATTTTACTTCCATCATTTTTTAGTCTATTTCAGTGTATACACTTTTTCAAATTTTCAAACAATTTCCTTTTTTTCTTTTTCTTTTTTCTCTTTTTCATTATTTTCCTTTTCTTGAATGCAGAAAGAGAAAAACTTCATTTTCACTTTAAATTTCTATTAAAAATATTTGTCTTTAATTTTTTTTTACTATATATTTTTTGCTTTTATGTAAATTTTATCAAGTTCTATTTTACTTCCATCATTTTATTTTAGTCTACTACAGTGCATTCACTTTTTCAAATTTTCAAATGATTTCCTTTTTTTCCTCTTTTTTCTCTTTTTCATGTATTTTCTTTTTCTTGAATACAGAAAGAGAAAAAAATCATTTTTATTTTTAATTTTTATTAAAAATATTTTTAAATTTTTCTAGTATATTCTTTATTTTTGTGTAATTTTGTGCAATTTGTATAATTTTTGTGAAATAATTCAAATTCTATTTTACTCCTATCATCTCATTTTATCTACTTCAGTGCATTCATTTTTACAAATTATCAAACAATTTACTTTTTTCCCCCATTCCCTTTTTTTTCTCTATTTTGTCAAACAACTTTCAACACCGAGACCAAAACACACCTAGGATCTAGCATCATCTATTCTATTTGTGTGTGTGTGTGTGTGTGTGTGTTTAATTTTTAATTTTAATATTTTTTAATTTTATTTTTTTAAATTTCATCTTTTCTATCTCATTAATTCATTTTCTCCCTTCAAAACGACAAAACAAAGGAATTCACCCCAGAAGAAAGAGCACAAAAAAAACGACAGCCAGGGATTTAACCAACACAGATACAAGTAAGATGTCTGAACCAGAATTTAGAATCACGATAATAAGAATACTAGGTGGAGTCGAAAATAGATTAGAATCCCTTTCTGCAGAGATAAAAGAAGTAAAAAAAATAGCCAGAATGAAATTACAAATGCTATAACTGAGCTGCAATCATGGATGGATGTTGTGGCAGCAAGGATGGATGAGGCAGAACAGAGAATCAGCGACATAGAAGACAAACTTATAGAGAATAACGAAGCAGAAAAAAGGGAGATTAATGCAAAAGAGCACGATTTAAGAATTAGAGAAATTAGTGACTCATTAAAAAGGAACAACGTCAGAACCATAGTGGTCCCAGAAGAGGAGGAGAGAGAAATAGGGGTAGAAGGGTTATGTGAGCAAATCGTAGAAGAAAACTTTCTTAACCTGGGGAAACACCCAGACATCAAAATCCAGGAAGCACAGAGGACTCCCATTAGATTCAACAAAAACCGACCATCAACAAGGCATATCATAGTCAAATTCACAAAATACTCAGGCAAGGAGAGAATCATGAAAACAGCAAGGGAAGAAAAGTCCTTAACCTACAAGGGAAGACAGATCAGGTTTGCAGCATATCTATCCACAGAAACTTGGCAGGCCAGAAGGGAGTGGCAGGATATATTCAGTGTGCTGAATCAGAAAAATGTGCAGCCAAGAATTCTTTATCCAGCAAGGCTGTCATTCAAAATAGAAGGATGGATAAAAAGTTTCCCAGACAAACAAAAATTAAAGGAGTTTGTGACCACTAAACCAGCCCTGCAATAAATTTTAAGGGGGACTCTCTGAAGGGAGAAAAGATGAAAAAAAATTCCAACTCTACAAGCATCGTAATTGCAATAAATTCATATCTTTCAGTACTCACTGTAAATGTCACTAGACTCAATGCTCCAATCAAAAGAAATAGGGTAACAGAATGGATAAGAAAACAAGATCCATCAATATGCTGTTTACAAGAGACACACTTTAGTCCTACAGACACCTTCAGATTGAAAGTAAGGGGATGGATAACGATCTATTATGCTAATGGTTAACAAAAGAAAGCCAGAGTAGCCATATATGTATCCAACAATCTAGACTTTAAAATAAAGAATGTAACAAGAGATGCAGAGGGGAATTATATCATAATCAAAGGGTCTATCTACCAAGAAGCCCTATGAATTGTAAACATTTATGTGCCAAATGTGAAAGCACCCAAATATATAAATCAATTAATCACAAACAATAGAAACTCATCGACAGTAATACCATAATAGAGACTTTGACATCCCACTCACAGCAATGGACAGATCATCTAATCAAAAACTTAACAAGGAAACAATGGCTTTGAATGACACACTGGACGAGATGGACTTAACAGATACATTCAGAACATTTCATCCTAAAGCAGCCAGAATATACATTCTTCTCCAGTGCATGTGGACCATTCTCCAGAATAGACCATATACTGGGACACAAATCAGCCCTAAGTAAGTACAAAAAGCTCGAGATCATACTGTGCATATTTTCAGACCACAATGCTATGAAACTTGAAATCAACCACAAGAAAAAAATTGGAAAGGTAACAAATACTTGGAGACTAAAAACATCCTACTAAAGAATGGATGGGATAACCAATAAGTTAAAGAGGAAATTAAAAAGTATATGGAAGTCAATGAAAATGATAACACCCCAGGCCTAAACCTCTGGGACACAGCAAAGGCAGTTATTAAGAGGAAAGTATATAGCAATCCAGGCCTTCCTAAAGAAGGAAGAAAGATATCAGATACACAACCTAACCTTATGCCTTAAAGAGCTGGAAAAAGAACAGCAAATAAAACCCAAAACCAGCAGAAGACAGGAAATAATAAAGATTAGAGCAGAAATTAATGCTATCGAAAGCAAAACAAAAACAAACAAAAAACAAACAAACAAAAAAAAACCAGTAGAACAGATCAATGAAACCAGAAGCTGGTTGTTTGAAAGAATTAACATAATTGACAAACCACTAGCCAGTTTGATCAAAAAGAAAAAGGAAGAGACCCAAATAAATAAAACCAACAATGCAGAGGAGAGATCACAATCAACACAGCAGAAATAAAAAAAAATAATAAGAGAAATTTATGAGCAATTATATGCCAGTAAAATGGGCAATCTGGAAGAAATGGACAAATTCCTAGAAACATATACACTACCAAAACTGAAACAGGAAGAAATAGAAAATTTGAACAGACCCATAACCAGTAAGGAAATGGAATTAGTAATCAAAAATCTGCCAAAACACGAGTTCAGGGCCAGATGGCTTTCCAGGGGAATTCTATCAAACATTTAAGGAAGAGTTAACACCTATTCTCTTGAAGGTGTTCCAAAAAATAGAAATGGAAGGAAAACTTCCAAACTCTTTCTATGAAGCCAGCATTACTTTGATTCCAAAACCAGACAGAGACCCCACCAAAAAAGAGAACTATAGACCAATTTCCCTGATGAACATGGATGCAAAAATCCTCAACAAGATATTAGCCAACCGGTTTCAACAATACATTAAAAACATTATTCAACACGACCAAGTGGGATTTACACCTGGGACACAGGGTTGGTTCGGTATCCACAAAACATTTAATGTGATTCATCACATCAATAAAAGAAAGGACAAGAACCGCATGATCCTCTCAATAGATGCAGAGAAAGCATTTGACAACACACAGCATCCCTTCTTGATAAAAACCCTCAAGAAAGTAGGGATAGAAGGATCATACCTCAAGATCATAAAAGTCATATATGAATGGCCCAATGCTAATATCATCCTCAATGGGGAAAAACTGAGAGCTTTCCACCTAAGGTCAGGAACAAGAGAGGGATGTCCACTCTCACCACTGTTATTCAACATAGGATTGGAAGTCTTGGCCTGTACAATCAGACAACACAAAGAAATAAAAGGCATCCAAATCAGCCAGGGGGAGGTCAAACTTTCACTCTTCACAGATGACATGATACTCTATATGGAAAACCCAAAATATCCCACCAAAAAACTGCTAGAACTGATTCATGAATTCAGCAAAGTTGCAGGATATAAAATCAATGCACAGAAATCGGTTGCATTCCTATACACCAACAATGAAACGACAGAAAGAGAAATCAAGGAATCGATCTATTTACAGTGACACAAAAAAAACCATAAGATACCTAGGAATAAATCTAATCAAAGAGGTGAAAAATCTATACACTGAAAACTTAGAAAGCTTATGAAAGGAATTGAAGAAAACACAAAAAAAATGGAAGAAGATTCCATGCTCCTGGATAGGAAGAACAAATATTGTTAAAATGTCATACTACCCGAATCAATCTACATGTTCAATGCAATTCCTATCAAAATAACACCAGCATTCTTCACAGAGCTAGAACAAATAATCCTAAAATTTGCATGGAACCAGAAAAGCCCCCGAATAGCCAAAGCAATCTCGAAAAAGAAAACCAAAGCAGGAGGCATCACAATCCCAGACTTAAAGCTATACTACAAAGCTGTAATTATCAAGACAGTATGGTACTGGCAAAAGAACAGACACTCAGATCCATGTACCAGAATAGAGAACCCAGAAATGGACCCACAAACGTGTGGCCAACTGATCTTTGACAAAGAAGGAAAGAATATCCAGTGGAATAAAGACAGTCTCTTCAGCAAGTGGTGCTGGGAAAACTGGACAGCAACATGCAGAAGAATGAACCTGGACCACTTTCTTACACCATACACAAAAATAAACTCAAAATGGATGAAAGACCTCAATGTAAGACAGGAAGCCATCAAAATCCTCGAGGAGAAAGCAGGCAAAAACCTCTTGGATCTTGGCTGCAGCAACTTCTTAACACATCTCCAGAGGCAAGGGAAACAAATGCAAAAATGAACCATTGGGACCTCATCAAAATAAAAAACTTCTGCACAGTGAAGGAAACAATCAGCAAAACTAAAAGGCAACTGACAGAATGGGAGAAGATATTTACAAATGATGTATCAGATAAAGGGTTAACATCCAGAATCTGTAAAGAACTTATCAAACTCAACACACAGAAAACAAATAATCCAGTGAAGAAATGGGTAAAAGACATGAATAGACACTTCTCCAAAGAATACATCCAGATGGCCAACTGACACATGAAAAAATGCTCAACATCACTCATATTGTTTGATAGAGTTTCCAGATATTAAGAAATTGTGTGATTATTAGCCAGAGTTAAAAAATTCAAGTGAAAAAAAAAAGTGACTAGGTGAAATTAATTACAAAAAGTCCTGGGTATACTTGCACATGTTTACATTTATAAAGAAAGTAATGCCCATGAACATTAAACAAAAATAGGTTGACATTGCCTCTGAGGGGGAGCAAAATATAGGGCATCCAAATCTGCTACTTTGGCATGTGAATTATTTTGACCTGAAGGTAATCGACTCAAAAACATTTTTACCTCTCCCTTAACAACAACAAAGAATTTAGATAGGGGCCTTGACCCACAAAGAGAGCTATTACCAGGGACAACCTTTTATCTGAAAGACTTATCTGTATGGCAGGGCAAACACCTAATTCCCAAACATCTGCCCTATTTATTGTCCTGTGAACTACTCTCTTCCCCTTTGAAGTGCTAGGCTTCTATCTCCTTCCTTAGCTTAGGATGGCATGTAAGTCTTAACTGACCAACTTTTCCTTGTCTCATATTTTTATGGGATATATATATATATATATATATATATATACTTAAATTTCTTTTTCTCCCATTAATTTGCTGTATGTCAATTTAATTAATAGTCCATTGAAAATAACCTAGAAAGGTAGAGTAAATTGTTTTCTTTCCTACACCTCAATATAATTTAAAGTAAAAGCCATATGTTTTTTTCTCATCCAGACTTAATCGTGTATACGTTAGTGAGGGGATACACAGAAACGCATTAGAGGTTAGAGTTCCAGAATAATTCAGAATTGTATTTGTCAAATACTTCTAAATTAGAGTTATCTTGAAAGATTTAGAGAATAAGATGTGCTGTTCAGCAGCACACATCATTTATGGTTTAAACAGGACCAATGACAGTACATTAGGCTGAGGATGAGGAGACATTAAAGTCTTAAACACACTCCCTTGAAGAGGGGGAAAGGTTGCTTGTAGTAAATTCTTAACTTTAAATATTTTATAGCTGAATCCAAAGAACAACTTAAAAATCAACTTAAAAAAGTAACAGGATTTTTTCATAGGCTTTTCCATAAATATCTTAAAATGCTGTGGAACTCTAGTTTTTCCTCCACAAAGAAAGGAAACACCTGTCACCATGAACAAAATAGTATCTAATTCTCACAATGTCTGTTTCTCTGAAAAAATTTTCCAACACATAAGTCAAATATATCCTAAATTTTCAATGGGAAAATGAGTTTCTCTGAAGCAAAAAAAGGATTTTTTTAATGTCATGTATGCCAATTCTAACACATGATTTTAAAACATTGTAAGTAATTTTAAAATCAAATAGGTTTTAAATTTCCACTCACCCATTCATATCCATGCAAATATATCTTGCTCATAAGTACTTACAGTTTTATCCATCTGATCTTTCTATCTCTATAAATAATTAAGGGTACAGTTGGGAGCTAAAATAAAATGAACAATCTTTAGTCCAAATGTGGGTTATTGAACATTTCTAAGTATTATGTCCATCACATATGGCTATAATTGATTATAATGGTGCTATTCACAGTTAACACTTTGCTACCACTTCCATGCTTCAAGAGGTTTATATCTCAGCTATAAACATTTGCTCCATATTGAACTAGATGTTGAAGATATCAGCCTTTGAGAAATCACTTTTGAAATTGAAAAAAGAACAATCAAAAAAAAAAAAGAAGGAAAAGGAACAATCATCCTAGACTTTTTTCTTATAACATTATATCTTTACAAAGTAATCAATATGTTTGAATAAAACATTTTTTAATTATGTGAGGAATTTTTAAAGCAAGATTTGGCTGTGACATTACTGCATCAGAAAAAATGTGATATAAATGCAGAAATTACTTTTTCTGTGTGTTTTCTCAGGTTTTAGTTCTCTATACAATCCTGGAACAGATATGAGTATATATAATTTATAGCCACAGTACACCTAAAGCTATTTGATTCTTTAAGGTTACCTTATATCTAATTTGCTCAAAGAGATTTTCTTATTAATTACATATTGGCTTTCTAGGTATACACGTTCAACAAATATTTAAGATCATTAAGGTTCAATATTGGTGATGAAAGTTGAAGAAAACAGTTTATTTGTTTAGGAGATGGACAAATAAACCTTAATGCCTGGTGTGTGTAAGAACCTCAGTAAATGTCTGTTACACACACACACACACACACACACACACACACACACACACGCAATATGTATATATATATGCATATATAGAGAGTACTCTGTGGAACTACTTGTTAAAGTATGATACAGATATCAAATAATAAATAATTTTAATAGTATTTTTTAACTTTATTCATTTGAGAGAGAAGAGAGAGAGAGAGAGAGAGAGAGAGAGAGAGAGAGAGAGAGAAAATCCCAAGATGACTCCGCACTGTCAGAGCCCAACATGGGGCTTGAACCATAAGATCTGTAAGAAACGTAAGATCATGACCTCAGCCAAAATCAAGAGTCAGTTGCTTAACCAACTGAGTCAGCCAGGTGCCCCAAATAATAAATAATTTTAAAGTTTTACAAAAGTTTTTGTAAAGTTTAGATATTTCAAAATTATTTATATTTAGTTTTTTACACAGTTTCTAAGGTTAATCCATAAACCAAAGGTGGCAAAATCAAATGTTCACAGGAACTATGTATTTAACAAAAATCTGTGATCTAAAACAAGGAAGAGTCTGGAGCTGAGAGTACCAGTGTAGAGGTTTCTGAGTAAACTTGATAATACTTGTCCTAATCAAATTCATTTTTAATCTAAAATATTTTTAAACTTCATTTATGCCAAACCAAACAGGTCCACATAGCTGGTTTGGCCCAACTGCTCACACCAAGGCTTAAATATCTATTAAGTTCAATGCTTTTGGATGTTTTACATGAAATTTGCCCTCAATTTTAGTCTTTCTCTTTGCTTTTTTCCAGTAGTTGTTCTCTGCAATTTATTAATAGGGAACTATATCCATTTGCCAGTTTAAACTGAACATTTATTTTTAATGTAATTGCTGAGGGAATTAAAAAGGTGATGTTAAAATGTGAGTCTTAATAGACATGCAGATGTGGCCTTATTAATAATAGTAATTTATTTAAATGTTCATGGTGGATGGCTCAGAAATTCAACTTAGTTAGTTCAGTTAAATCTACCATATTCTGGGACCTAAATGAAATTAACAACATTCAAAAGACACCAATAGAAAAAAGAATAGCTAGTACTTATTGGTCACCTAATATAGAGCCAGGTACTATAATAATTATTTTAAAAACAGTACTTCAAATGCATATAACAAAGTTAGTAATCTTAACCACTTTTAAGTGTATAGTTCAGAACTGTTAAATACATTCTTATTGTGCATCCAATCTCCAAAACACATTTCATTTGGCAGAACTGAAACTCTGTATGACTCGTTTTCCTCTTCCCCCACCCCGGGCACCCATTATCCTCCTTTTTTGCTTCTGTGAGTTTGGCTATATCTCATATCAACTTAAAAAATAAAATAGCCAGTTATTTTACTAGCAAATAAGTTTACTCAGGGACAGCAGAGGAATTGCAATTTGAAACAAGCAAACCATGGGGAACCAAAGTCAAGTCCAAAGAGATAAAGGAAACATCAGCTTTAATTAGGTTCTAGAAGGACCCTGGGCAGGGTTGTCTTGAGCAAAAGTTTATTGAAGAGCAAGAGTTTGAAGTTGTGGCAGTTTATCAATTGCTACAAGCTGTGGTAGGGAAGGCTCTTCCTTTTCATAAAAGCAGGAGATAAAATTCCTATGTGAATAAAATGTCTTCCCTTGTCAAATAATTTTTACCTTTGTTCTTCGTACTAGCTATATACACTGCAATGAGCATATGTGTGTGAGAACTACTCTTTCAGGATTCCCAAGTCCCATTTTAAAGAAGGTTTCCTTTAATTTATTTTTACACTCATAAGTGAAAGTATGAGTACTGAGTTATTTCACTTAGCATAATGTCCTCAAGATTCATCCGTGTTGTCCCACATGGCAGAATTTCCTTTTTAAGGCTGAATAATATTCCACTGTGTGTTTATATACAACATTTTGCTTAACCATCCATCTATGGATGGATACAAGTTGCTTCCATCTTGTGGCTATTGTGAATAACGCTGCTGTGGAAGGGTACCAGAACATGCCACCCGCAGATGTGTATTTTTGGCGTATGAATTTTGGGGAGAGCGATTTTTTTTTTTGACACGCAGTAGACCTAGGAGAAGCTCTGGAAACAGAGAAGTTAACCTTTAGTGGGATAAATTTACATTTATAAAGAACATCTCCATTTGTGTGTCTCCCTCTCTGTACCAGGAAGAGAAAGATAACTAAGGCACATAAAACAAACAAATAAAACCAAAAACAAGCAAACCCAAACTCTTAATGGAGAAGATGTGAATTTAAATCTGCATAACAAATCTTACTTTTTGTTTAGCACTTTTCTGGTGACCTCTCTATAACTGGCTTCCCCATACCCTTCTCTTTGTTTTTGTTTTTTTTGTTTTTTTTCTTTTCAAATTTGTATTTATCTTCTATTTAACTTTTCTCTCTTTAGTCTTTAGCTGAAGAGGGTATTTAAGCCTGAACTCTAAATGAGAGTTACTCATTTTTCTCTGGGGGTCTCCCTTGTATGTATGAGGTACACATGATAATAAACTTGTGTGCTTTTCTTTGTTAATCTCTCTATGCTACAGCTAAGAATGAAGAAAAATAGAAGATATCTCTTTTTTTTTCCCCCACACACTATGGACAGGAGTATACAAATATCTCTTTGAGACCCTGCTCTCATTTATTTTGGGTATATATGGAGGAATGGAATTGATAAATCATACAGTAATTCTATTTTGAATATTTTGAGAAGTACACCATTTTACATTACCATCAATTTTAATATAATAATTCAAGCCTGTTATCCTTCTACAACAATTGAGAGATTGAGGCACAAATTAGGAAACAGCTTTCAAATTTAGTAAAGGAAAATTCCAGGATGAACTGGGCTACTTAAGAATGGCGATATCAGATTCTCTGTGCACTTGAGTTCAAATCCCAGGTCAGCTTCTGAGGACTAAGAACCACTGAACACAATACAGAGGATCCTGAAGTGTCAGTTTGCTTAGTTGTAAGTGAGAACCACCACATATGGTAGTGGTTATGAATGGATTATATAAAACTGTTTATGAAAGATATTTACACATAGGGAAAGAAATTATGTTTTCCTTTACCTTTTTGAAGTTCTTGGGATGCCTGTGTGATTCAGTCGGTTAAGCATCCAACTTCAGCTCAGGTCATGATCTCACAGTTTATCAGTTTGAGCCCTGCATCAGGCTCTTGCTGTCAGCACAGAGCTTACTTCAGATCCTCTGTCCCCACCCCACCCCCACTTGCACCCGCGAGCACTAGCACTCTCTCTCTCTCTCTCAAAAATAAATAAACATTTAAGTTCTTGACTGGAATCGCTATAACAAAAGACATATTAACAAAAGAAAAGCATACAAATATATTTAATACAAGTTTTACACAACACAGGAAACTTCATAAGGAAATGAAGTTCCAAAGAAATGGTTAAACTTGAGTATTTTTGTGCTAGGTCTGTTGAAGAGTAGAGAGTTGTGGAAACATATGACCGGACAAAGGGTCTGAGGTAGTGTAGTGAACTGGGGGAAACTTGGCAAGGCCTGTTCCTTCAGATTCTGCTCTGTGTCCTTTAGTCTTAGGAGATAAGGATGCCCCTTTACCTTGAGGTATCAACAGGCACCTTCCACATAAGAATCCAAAGACCTGCTTCAGGGGATGGTCAGAAAGTCCTTCCTGGCCCTGCCATTTCTCAATTTCTTCAATTTAAAACATCCAATGCACTTATGTGCCATATTTTGGGGTTGCATGCCCTAAACCTTTCATATAAAGCATTCATATTTCATCAATGCTTATCATATACTAAGCATTCAATAATTGAGTCCTGAGTATACACATCAGGCTCCTTGATCACTTTTGCTGTTTGCTATAGATTCTGTCATTGGCTAACTTAAAGTATTTTGTGTTGACTCTAGTTATACTCCAAAAATCAACATCATTCTCTAGATGTTCTGTATCCATGATTGGTTCCTATTATGTTGATTTGGGCTCTAATTGTTCCGTGATAATGATGAAGGAATTTTTTTTTTTTTTGCAATGTTAAAAATTGTCCTGCATGTATTAACTATTGGTGGAATTTCTTCCTCCTTGTTTTATTCCCCAAAATAGCAACCTGGTTTTTAAGACAATAGGTGCTGTTTCAATAGGCTTTACATGAATGGTCACTCAGGATTTTATGTTGTACTTTGAACTTTAGTGCCAGTGACCTTGAGGTTCACAAGTTAGATGGTTAAAGCAATGAAGCAGGAGAAACAAAGTGTTTATCCACCTTCATTCTCAGGTATAATATCTTTCCAGCCTGACCCGAATCAAAAACAGAACTGGAAATTATTAAGGCACTGTGGAGAAGCACTTGGGAGTCTTATAACCTTCTTTGCAACCTCCCCCTCCACCCCCCTGCTCAAGCTTGTGGCCATGCTTTAGCAGCATCGCTTACACCCTAAGGGAAGAAACACAAGGAAAATACTCAGGTTCTCAACAAATGGAAGCATGTGCTAATCTGCAGACTTTATTTTCATCCATTCACTTATTTTGAGCCTAGCCAATTTTAAAACTTGTCTAGTGATGCAAACCACTTGCTATAAATAAGGAAAAATGTTACCACACTGATTTCTAGGTTTTCTCATAAATGTGTTTAGGGGAACATAGATTTATCATTATATTTGTAGGCTACGAGAACAAAATATATATTATGTGAATAGTAAACTACCCCAAGAGAAGGGTGTTTGAAAGTGAAATATGGCAGTGTCTCAAGTCAAGAGGTTATTGCTAATCTAATTTAACCAGAGGTACTCAGACCTAATTCAAGCAAGAAACAGCCAAACATGAATGAAAATCAGAATGGAATGCAACCTCTCCTTTAATGCCACTCAGGGCAGATCAGAAAAGGGCAAGGATAAACAGAGATATGCAAGGGATTTTTAGTAGGAGACAGAGATCCCTCAAGAGAGAAGGCAGGAAACTATAGTACCGCACAAATACAAATTTTAAGTTATTTTTTAAGGGAAACCACGCAAAAAATATGTACTAATATTTTGCAAAATGTACTTTGAATCCTTTTTAAATTATTGATGGGATTCAAGACATGTTATCCCAAAATTATGGTACCTTGGCACACTGAATATCTTAAACTGGGGGATTTTGAGATAATAGCAGAAGTAGGAAAGTTTCTCTGACCTTTCTCTCTGCCTCACTCTTCTTCCCTGAAACAGGTCATAAAACACCTATGTGACAGGTATCTTGCCTGTACCAAGAGGATGGAAGACATTCTAATCACCAGAGATGGGGAATTTGGGGCTGAAAAAACTATACAAACAAACACTTGTTAAATGAACCCTTATCTTCCTAGTTACTTATTCAACATTTTCTTCTACTCTTAGCCCCAACTCCTCTGTCTTATCAATTCTTCACAAATTTATTATTTCTTTGCCTAAAATGTAGAACAGCTTCCTGATCTGGGCCCTTCTGAGACCTTATTCTCTTATGAAGGTTCCCATGTACCTGAGGAAATCCAGTAAAATTTGTATGTTTTCTCCTGTTAATCTACCTTTGCCAGTTTAATTTTCAGACCCAGGCAAGGACATTAAGAATATTGAGGAGAACTTTTTTTTCCCCTACATAAATGGCCAAGGAGAACAGGAAAAAGTGTTCAACATTATTAGTCATTAGAGAAATGCAAATTAAAACCACAATACAATAATATTATTATGTTTCTTATAATTCAAGTGGTTCCTACAAAAAAAAATTATCAATGCCAAAATTTTTGTGAGGAGTTGGACAACCAGGACTTGCATACATTGCTGGCAAAGATGTAAAATCCATACGGCAATTGCTTATTTTCTATTTGCATAAGACATATTTTGATTTGAGGAAAACTGATAGAGTGTCCAAAATAAACATGTGTAAAAACAATATGGGTCAACATAAAGAAAACTGGTAAATTATGTATCATTAATTTTATTTTTTTTTTAAATCTAATTTAATGTCACAGTCTGAAACTCCTCCTTCCAGTTTAGAATGAGGCATTCTACTCAAAACAGATTTAAATGTGATATGATAATGCAGACTCTATATCAATAAATATTATGATGGGGTTTGAGGTATACAATCCCAGAATTTGACCTTTTGGCATGTTGAGTATTTTAAGCTGAAGGAGTTTGAGAAAACAGCAGAATCAGGAAGGTCACTCTGACATTCCTTCTGCCTTCTCCCCTGAGACAAGTCATAAAACCTTCATGTGAGAGATGCTCTCCCTCTACCCAGAGGAAAGGAATATCCTTACCTCTGAAGACAAAGGGATGCTAAGAAAAATGGCAACAAATAGGCATTGCTAAGTTTTCTCCAGTTTACTACATTACCTCATACTCCCTAACCTATTGTATTTACCCACAACTGTCCATTCATCATCAAACATAGCACAGATACATTCAGATCTAGCTCTTTCTTTGGGTCTTCATTTTCTTATGAAGTTTCCTATGTCATGTAAAACTTACATTAAATGAATGTATATGCCTTTCTCCTGTTAGTCTGACTTTGTCAGTTTAATTTTCAGACCTTACCACGGACCCTAAGAGGATCAAGGAAAACTTTTTCCTCCCCTACGGTTTCTTAAATTTTGAATTTATTGCCCCGGAATTATTCAAATTGTTAAATTTGAATTTTTACTAAACTTGCTATAGAACATCGACCACTTTCTCATTGATACCCACTGTAGGGAGAGCTTTCTGGGTGCTCTCCTGAGTGATTAGTGCTGAAAATGTGAGCAAATATCAAAAAGACATGTTATTACCCATTCTCCCCATAAGCTTATAATCTGGTTGAAGAGGCAATTATCTGGAATGCCACTATTGGATTAATTCTTAGGCTTAAGGTGTTTTCTCCAGGGGAAACCTGTTAAAAATACATTTTGAGATGTAGGAACACATGGGATAATTAGAAAGCCATAAGTGGTATGTTTCACATCAATAGAGGCTTGGCTATTTTCTATATTCTCTTTGGGTATTGGGAAGGATCCAGTGAAAGACAATTTGAGAGAAGTGACTTACGTTTTCATTGTTGGATAGAAAAGGAAACCATTAACTATATTTTCAGATCCTTAAGAAAAAGGAAAAGAAAAGTGAAATAAGCAGAGAATTAGTATTTATCTGTCATCAATTATATGTAAGGATTTTACATGCACCACTAAGAAGCTTGCATATTTTTAAGTTCATTTGGCTAGAAAAGGAAGACATGACATTGATTTCTTGTTTGTATTGTTCCCACCACGTAATAAATTTTGCCAAAAGTGCAGCTACTCTGGAAAATGGTATGGAGGTTCTTCAAAAAACTAAAAATAGAAGTACCCTATGACCCAGCAATTGCACTACTAGCTATTTATCCAAGGAATACAGGTATTCTGTTTATAGCAACACTATCAACAATAACCAAAGTATAGAGAGAGCCCAAGTGTCCATTGATGGATGAATGGATAAAGAAGATGTGGTACATATATACAATGGAGTATTACTCATCAATCAAGAAGAATAAAATCTTGCCATTTGCAAATACGTGGCTAGAACTAGAGGGTATTATGCTAAGTGAAATTAGTCAGAGAAAGACAAAAATCATATGACTTCACTTATATGAGGACTTTAAGAGACAAAACAGATGAACATAAGGGAAGGGAAACAAAAATAATATAAAAACAGGGAGGGAGACAAAACATAAGAGACTCTTTAATACGGAGAACAAATAGAGGGTTACTGGAGGGGTTGTGAGGGGGGGGGATAGGCTAAATGGGTAAGGGACACTAAGGAATCTACTCCTGAAATCATTGTTGCACTATATGCTAACTAACTTGGATGTAAATTAAAAAAAAAAAAAAAGAAATAAAAAGGCTAAAAACCAATAAATAAATAAATAAATAAATAAATAAATAACTTGATTAATTAATTAATTTTGCCAAGGTCTATATTTTCCATCTGTATTCAGGAAATTAAAATCTTAGTGTTGGAGACTGGTGAACTATAGGAAATGCTCAGTATGGCTTCCTGAAAGACTATAAATTTAAAGAGGCACCTCTTTATTTGATGAAAACAAACAAAAAAAGAAAACAAAGAAACAGAGATGTAATATGGGAAAAAAATACTATTAGTTTCTTGTTGGATCAGATTATATGCTTTTCATTTATTTGTTAACTTTGTCTCTAAATCAATATATATATTTTTTTTCCACTAAAATTTATATTTCAGCAATTTAAAAGTAATGTCCTAAACAATGACAGAATTGAGATTGACCCCATGTATACCTATATCACACTAAGGTGAAAAGAAAATCCTATGTTTTGGTAGGTAAATCTGTGTTACCATCTAGTGGTAAAATATTAGAACCACAGACACAAACTCCGTGAGTCCTGAAGAGGAGCTCATTCATGAGGGCAAAAAAAAATGCAACACATCACACAATGATAATGTCACAGGCAAGGAATACAACTTCTCTTAGGATACTGTGGATGAATTGCATTTAATCAGAGGTCTAGATACAAGGATGGGATATAATAAAGCTTTATAAAAGCATTCTTGTGTTTAATGCCTTATCAAGATGTTAAGTAATTCTACCATCAAACCTGGGTGGGCCATGGTTTGTTATTTTTATTCAAATTGTAGACAATAGTTTATAAATATTCTTCCTAAATTAGCATTGGAAAACCACTAAACCTAAGAAACATTGATACCCAGAAAACAATGGAGGTATTGAAAATAGAATGGACTATGACTTGGATACAAGTTCAGGAATGGTTCTCATGGGGAGAAGAGAACACTGTAAATATAGAATGATAGTTTCAGCCTTTCTCTGAGTGTTTCCTCATAATTGGATGCTAACTCCCCATTCTAGCAACTCTTTTCAATCGACACATGGGAACCCTGATAAAAGGCAAAAATATCAGTAGGTAGGTTGTGCCACATAAACCCATGAATGCAGATTCCTTTGGATCAGGAGAGAACATAAGGGAGTAAAATAGGGGACAGGTGCACTAGCCATCTATCTTACACACACTTTCTGAGCATCCATCATATGCCAGTTTTTCTGCTAGTTACAAGAGCTACAGTGAGTAAATAAAGGTCCAATGGGGAGGAATTAACTTATAATGGAAGTCCATAATAAGTGACATCACAGAGACCCACACAAAATCTTGTTGAGTAAGGAATAAAGACTAAATAACTGACAATGGGGATCAGAAAAATCTTCATGGATGAGAGACCAATTGAACTTGACATTGAATTATGAGTAGAGGCCTACCAAATGTTTGAGAAGCTCAAATGCCTAGGAACACCAGAAAATTATTTTTTAAAAACAGTAAGAAGCTGCAGACCTTCTAATGAAGGTAAGCTTGTGTGTGATGTTATAGTAAAAGATTCTAAGAAGCCGGAGAGTGATAAATGATGGGCAATAGGTAGAACAATGGAGATCACAAACAGAGAAGATAATTAGGAAATCTATTTAAAACACATACTATCAACTCACTAGATGTTATGTTTCTGTATTTTGTAATTATAGTTGGCATCAGCTTAAAGAAATCAACTACCAAAAGTTAAATTCCATGAGAGCATTTTGTCTATTTTTATTATTGCTGAATTCCCCAGTGATTGAAAAAGTACCTGGCACATAGTTGCAGATAAATAAACATGTAAATATTTGTAAATTGAAGTTTAAAACAATTTAGTAAACATTTATTGAGCACTTGCTGTGTGCTTGGCACTGTGACAGGATACGTTGTGTTGTTGTTTTTTTTATTCAAGAAGATTAAGTTATACACAAGTGATAACTTAAATGGTGAGAAACAGGCTTTCTCAAACGATTGGGAAATCTACCAGAACAGCAATGTCAATATGGCAGTCACTAAGCATCATCTGTATCTACTGAGCAGATGAAATGTGTCTAATCTAACTTGAGATATGCTCTATGCATAAAATACACTCCAGAATTTAAAGGTTTGGTACAAACAAAAAAAGAATGCAAAAGTATCTCATTGAAAAATTTTGTATTAATTGCATATTGAAATGATATTTTAAATACATTGTGCTAAATAAAATATATCATTAAAATTAAGTCATGTCTTTTTTGGTTACTAAAAATATAAAATTACATATGTAGGTCACTTTGTATTTCTGTTGGACAGTGCTTTCTTAGAAAATCAAGAAGAAAACTATTTTTTAATGTATGAATTGAAAAACCTCTATGCATTAATTTCTCAGATTATATAAATTTTGAGTACTAAGATGTGGGATGAGTTTGATAAACAATTTGAGCTCACTTTGGTGAGTTGTGCGATGAAAAAAGACTACCCAGTTCTAGGCAGTAACCTAATCCAATGCTTTATAATTCATGTGCAGATAAAGAGAACCAAAACTGATTCTCCACAGAACCTAGATTCCTTGCTGACTAGAGGAAAGTAAGAAACTTTCAACAGTTTCTCTGGCAGGCATTCAGATTTGACCTACTGCTCCAGCTTATTCATGGAATCATGGAATCTTTGTGAGGAGTTCACTCTCTGGATGGAGTATAATAATACATTCACTGAAAATGGCAGAATTTTGGAGTTTCATCTCTGTATCTAGTCAAAGAGTTTCAAAACGTCCCTGTCAGAGCTATATAATCATGACCCAGTATGTCCTTCCTGCCTGGAAATACTTTACCATCAGCCAACTCTGCTGCTAGAGATTCTCAGAATACTATTGGAGGTGTGTGCCCTCATGTGAAATAGCAGTATTGTGAAAATTCAAGTTAGAAATTCTGTGTGTTATGAGACCAGGAAACAAATATATTAGGAAGAAATTGATGCTGGAGCATGGACAACAGCAGGGCTTTCTGGGCAGTGTTATCCTGGGCTGGGGAAGATATGAAAGAGTTTTGTTTGGAGAGAACAAGATGCAGTTTAAGGACCATGTAGGCACCAGGCATTAGGAATACAGGAGGAATCAGATATCCAGGAAATTGCAACATAAAATGAGAACAAATTGGTGGATAACCTGACTTTTAAAACTCTTTCTGCCAGTGCCAAAGCTGAGTTCACACGTGGACAAGCTTTAATATAAATTTCAGGCAGTGGAATGACTATTGGTGTATTGTAGTCATTACTAATGTTTGCCAAATATTCCCAGTCCTTTCCACTTTCTAGCACATAACGAGATTTTACTTCCTGGCCATCTTGTGGTTTGACGGGAGCATGGGATTAATTATATCCAACAAGTCATGTGTGGAGGTGATGTAAGTCCCTTCTGAGAGCATTCTATTATCAGTGCAAAATTGCCAATGCTATGTGGGATAAGACCTATAATTAACTGAGTCACAATGTTAAAATACCTTTAACAAAGTAAGTGGAAATTGGCCAGAATTAACCGTTCCAAATAACTTACTTATTGTAGGGTTTTTTGACATAAGGAACTGCTGTAGAATAATAAAACAAAAAAACAAAAAAAACCCACAAAAAAACAAAAAACCAAAAACCTACCCCAATCTACAAGACTTAAATTATTTAGTCTACACACACACACACACACACACTCACTCACTCACATACACTTTTGGGCTAGGAGTAAAGGGAACACAGGGCCTTAATCTCTAGACTTTGTTCCCTTTTATTCCAAGCCCCCAACCAGTGATACACAGTTTTCTGATAGTATAAAAGTTTTCTCTTTCTCTGGCAGCTGCCTACACTGTCAATGTGGATTGTATTCGGTATGAAGGCTCTCATCTCTGTGGTGGCCAGAGATTTGAACTCTGAAATGTTAGAAGAATGAGGGGACAACATTCAACTTTCCAGTAGGAGCAAGAACCAGCAAGCTATGGAAGTTCAAGGTTTCTATATCTGTAATGAGAACTCCCACTTCTGAGATTGGTTCCCATAGGATTTGTTTTGTTTGTTCCCTTGCTATGATTGGTTAAATACAAAATAGTCAATGTGATGTTTTAGTCCCAGATGTAATTCAAGTATATACTGGCTTTTCAACCCTACCCATTTGGTGGTAGATTTTATTGACAATCAAATTAGACAATACTCATATGTTGATGCTATGAAAATACCTAAAACTTAAGGCACATTTTAACACTTGTGCACACCGAAAATACTTCCAGAGCTTTCTTTTACCTCTGATGGGCTGGCTGCTAAGATTCAAGATGGTGGCTTCTCCATCAACTTTTTTTTCTGATTAATCAGCAAAGAGTGGAAAAAAAGAGAAGAATGTCAAACATGAAATTACTTTTCTGGATCATAATCTTAGTTATATTATTTACTAGCTATGTCACCATAGGCAAGCAAACTATCTTCTTTAAAATAAGGCTAATAATAACCTAACTGAAGGCCATGAAGAAGAAATGAGATTAAATAAAAGAAAGAGAGTCTCCAGATGAATAATAATTCACAAAAAAAGCAGTTAGCATTGAAATTATATACTGAAACTTCCCTACATTCTCTTTTATTGTAAAAACCCTGTATAGCTAGTAGCATGTGACCAATGGTAAAGTCAAGGCAAAGTCAAAGATGGTCCTTTAGCTTTCCAAGGTAGATGGCGCTGACATCAAATGTAATAGAGATTATAGAAGAAGAGATTTTACTGCTATTGTTTCAGAGAATAGAGTGATTTGCATGACTAATTTAGAAAAATGCAGGCATCTTTTTTCTTAAATCATCCACATAGACTTTAGAAATTTCTCATTTGCCCAAAGGAATTGGGCTCAATCTCCTTTTCTTTTCCAGTCCATAAGCACCCATATTAACTTCACATGCACATCTAAATGAGGTAGAATATTCTCTCCTAGCCTTATCAGTCCTTCTCATATAAGTACTTAGAATTATTCACCACTCTTTCCCCCCTCACAATAGATGTTAGAGTTTAAATTCCCAGGACTCAATGTATTTTGCCTCCATTTCTTTATCTCTCCCAAGGCTGCATAGCAACAATATAGGATCCTGCTCTGGCATCTGCTTTACTCTGTTTTGTTTTGTTTCTTTCGATACTACTAGATTCCTATTTTTGTATTTATTCTTCACCCAGGAGAAGATCACTCCTTGAGTCAGTAAATAGATTGTATGTGTTGGTGCCAGATCTGTCATACATGTGATTGTTCTTTCTCTTACATTTCACCTCTCTCAGCATCATTGCTGTCAACCTCCGTTTGAGCAATGCATAGCTACTGTCTCCTGATACTTGGACTCAGTAACTATGTGAAGTAACATTTTAATTAGCATTTGGAGAGGATTTACATCTGTGAATGTAAAGAAAAATGTTCAATCTAGTTTCCAGGAGTTTTTTCATTCATTCTTCAAACAATTATAGTTTAGGGGCACCTAGGTGGCCCAGTTGGTTAAGCGTCCAACTTTGGCTTAGGTCATGATCTCATGGCTCATGATTTCGGGCCCCACATCAGGCTCTGCTGACAGCTTGGAGCCTGGAGCCTGCTTTGGATTCTGTCTCTCCCTCTCTCTCTGCCGCTCCCCAACTCACGTTCTATCTCTCTCTCTCTCAAAAATAAACATTAAAAATAACACTGGTAAATAACAATTATAGTTTACTTACTCAATACCTACACTATAGGAGGCATCTAAGGGGAAATAAAATATATCAAGTTGTGTCTCAATTTGCAGTCTAGTTGACGAAAAAGGAATGTATCTATCAGCTATTTGTTTTGTTTTTCTAAAATGTTTCAATTCCCATTGCTTTTACCTAGAGATAAAATGGATTTGGCAACTGCCTCATCTATTTGGACTATGTAGAGTTCTATCTAAAAGCAAAGTAAGATTTCAGTGAAGCACTTTTTAATAGCAATTTTGAAAGTAAAAATCCATACTAATTTCCTTAAATGTTTACTTGATTTTGTTTGAGTAGCAATCCGATTTAAGATGTTTGTCAGTCTAATTTGTAGTTAAATAAAAACCTACTCATATAACTTCTTATGTTCAGAATATCAATATATAAATGAATAACTGAGGGAATTCACAAAGAATTTGAACAAAAAAAACACTTAGACTTATTAATTATATTCCCAGCTTAAAGTTACTTCAGTTCTCAACTTAATTGTCCTGTGGAGACCTATCCTTTATTGCCTTTACATACACCACACACACACACTCTTACACAAACACACTGTGTACATACATATTTTAATTTAGTCCAATAGGAAACTATTATTCACCAAAAGCTTTATTTGATTTCCATACTTTAAAAAACCTCCTCAGATCTATTTCCCTGCTGTCCTATTTTCTTTCAGCTCTATCCTGAAGAAAGCCTCTCTCTGTGATTTGAAACATTTCCCAGTGTCTATTGCAGTGGCTAATTTTTCATCTTATTAATACCAATAATATGATGCATTCGAGCACACTGCAGTGTTTTGATAAGATTCCATGGGGGTCTAGTCTTTTCCAGCTATATAAAAACGTTCAAAAAATAAAGCATCAGGGCAAAAATATATGCCCCGCTGACCATTTGTACCAAAGGAGATTAGAACACAGGGTGGAAGCCTGTTCTATAGAAGCATTTTCTGAAGACAGGAGCCATGCAGAGGGCTTCATTAACTTCCAAACACTTCAAAATGAAAAATGGGAGGAAAGTATCTGGGGAAGACTGGACAACAAGACATCACATTAAACAGCATACCCATTATGATAAGTAAAGGGGATGTTTGGTTTAGAGAGTATTGATTTCAATTCCCATTTCAATAAAATGAGAAAAAAAAATGGTAGTTTCAAGAGGGGAAATTAAAGTATTATACTTTCATGAGACATTGGTCACTCTGAGTTTTCTTACTCATCCCTTCCATATCCCTCAGGCTCAACACCAAAAAGAGAAGAAAAAAATACTGGTTCTACAGGGAAATCAATAAAGGAATAAAAGAATTTATATTGTTCATCCTAAAATTCCAGGAAAAATTATAACTATAACAATTTCATCATGTAACATTTTTCAGATATGAGAAATTATAGTGAGCCTTGGAGCATATATAGGTTTTAGGAAATTGTGAAATTTTGGTATACCATAATATATCTTCAGCAATTTAGCATTTCTGATTGAGTGCTAAATGTCTAATTCGGTCTTATAAAGTAATGCTATAAACTATTGGAAGAGTATTTTTTTAATGTGTTAGAAGATGTAAACTAAACAATTAATAATTTCGTTAACATTTTATTATAAAGGAGTAATATCCCAACTGTAGAAAAGAATAATATTCTGTTTCCTACCACATTTACTATGACAAAGGGTATTATGAAATCTCTGCCCTGGGAACTGCCTGAAAGTCATTTCTCCTGTCCACATTTTGGCTGTCTTATACTAATTAAAGTAAATAAAAGATATTATGGTCCAAATATAATAATAATAATAATAATAATAATAACAAATGAATACAAACAAAAAAACCACAAAAACTCACAAAGTCTTAGAAACAATTAAGTGATTAATATCAATTTTTGTAAAAATCAAAAATCAACTTTTTACTATTATTTTAGGCCAAATGGCTAAATTTTAGATCTCAATTCTCTGCTTCATTTATTTCTGTTGGTGACAGAGGTTTTGAATGTGTTGGGAAAGCTTTGATCATTATCCCAACTATCCACACATCAAAGAGACCTCTGTATGTGTGTCCTCAGTATTTCTTTTGGCACTATTTATACCAGAGATTTTATTGCACAGAAAAGGTTGTGTCACAGAGTCATTCAAAACTGAATCAGATTTCCTTTCTACTTTTATTAGTGAAAATTACCTACATCATACAGTTAATATAATTGATAACCTAAAAGCTATATGTGAAATGTTATTAATAAAGCAAATAATTTATTTAAATATGCTCAACTAAACATTGAATGAATTTGCTTCATTACAATCCAAAAAAGAAAAATGTGGCAAAAATGAAACGCTTGAAGTTATTACCTATCCCCTTTCAACATGTTAGGTGAGTTTTGACAATGGAGAAATTCAGACTTGCAATTCAGTTAAGTGAAAAACTAAGACAATGATTTTGGAGTAGTTAAAAATACTGTACAATTACAGTTTTTTAGGAATCCTCTTATAAAATCAAAATGCAAATGCAATCACAGCATTCTCTCTTATGATGGGAGCATAGATCAAATGATTTGGATATAGAAATATAACATGTACAATTTTTATAAATGTGCTTTTCCTACCCCTCAGTTCTTGGGTCTACTACCATGGGGCAAAATTAAGGTCCATATTCAATTCACTCTACCTGCTACATTTTGTGAATGGACTGAATGAAAGAAAATAAAATATAACAATGTAGAAAATGGTAATATTTCTGATGAGCTACCAATATGTTTTTGTTCAGTTCAACTTTTTAATTAAATTGTTGACACATTGAGACTGTCATTTGGAAAAAAAAAGTGTATCAACAGGTAGGTCAAACAGAGGGCCATGGGAAACATGTGCAGTCATTAGATCACACTGAAAAGACAACTTTCTGGAAAAACTATAAACAAAGGAAATAAATAAAATAATTCAACATTTTCCATTGAGCTTGAAGGTTATAAATCTGCTCATAATTAGTTAAAGTAATTGTGAGCAAAGACTTGAATGCATTATGACAATTATACGGTGCTTTAAAAATGTAGAATCAGATAATTTTGACAGCTGCTTTACATCAACTGCTGAGACACTTAAGTTGAAAGTATTCCCAAAAGAAGAAGAAGCAATATTCCACAGAGTTGCACGCAAGATGGAAGCCCTCTGAACTACCTGAAGGGTTTAGGGTAGGTTTAGCCCTTCTAGTCTCTGACTGTGTCTACAAAAGCAAACCAAAGTGGAAATATAAAGCAATTATCCTGATTAACCAAGCAAAAAATAACTCCCTGCAAGTCAGAAACAGGCAATTGTTGAGGCATGAATTATCCAGAGTGACTACTATCTATGTTGATTGAATTCATCAGGTAACAATGTACCACCTTATCTTTTTTGTATAGACAATAAAAAAAGTAATATTTGTGAAGTATATCTAACATCAAACTTTGTGCCTGTATCTCCCTTCAGAACATGGTGCTGAAGAAAAGGTTTATTCCAGAAGATCAAGTACACATTAGACTAAGATGAAGATGGAGGAAAATTTCAATATTTTGAAATGAGAAGCCTATGGTTCTTATGAGTACAGTCTCCATAAGCACCCCGGGCCAGAAAGATACAAAGAGGGAGACTATTATGGATAATTCAGATAATCATTTCAACCTCAGAGACCTCACCCTTGTGTAGGGGAGCCTAGACAAATAAAGAGTGTACAGAGATGAATACATAAAAATCAATTCAGATTTTTAATAGGTGATACTAAAACTAAATGAATGGTTGAGATAGCAGGTGACTTACATTATAGTACTCGGTCAAGACTTCCATATGGAGATGTATCAAATAACTATTTTTGCATCAGCTGCTTAAAAAAACACAGTTATTATCTCATGATTTCTTTATGTCAAGCATTTTATATCAACTTAGCTTGATCCTCTGCCTTGGGGTTTCTCACAAGACTGTAATTAAGGTATCTGTCAAAGCTAAGGTTTCATCTGGAAGTTCAACCGGGGAAGGATCTTCTTCCACGCCCTGTTATGTGATTGTTGGCCAGATTCAGTTCTGTGTCAGTTACTGGACTGAAGACTTCAGTAGATGGCTATTGGTCAGGGGTCTGTTTCAGGTCCTTGCCATGTGGACTTATCAACATGACAATTTGTTTCAACAAAACTAGCAAGGGTAAGAGTATTCTAGCAAGATGGAAGTCACAATCTTTGCAATCTAATGATGGAAGTGACATCTTCTCTAGGTTGAGATATCATACTGGTTAGAAGAAAGTTATTAAAGAGGAGAACATAACACAAGGCTACAAATACCAGGAGACAGTGTCCCCAACATTTGGGGCCATACTAGATAATATCTACCAAAGAAATGTCAAGAGAAAACCAAGGGAAAAGTATGCCCCAGTCAAAAGGAAATGCTGAGGGCCCAAAGTGATAAAGTCTTTAAGTGTTCAAGAAACTGAAAGAAGATAAAGAGAAAATTATGAGTGATGAGGAGATTGTTAAAAGATGAAGTACAGTTAGATCAGGTAAGTCCTCATAGATAGGCTAAGTAGCTTCATTTAATTATAAGTGTAAGAAAATCTATTCATGGTTCCTTGGCAGAGAAGTCACATGATTTCACTTATTCTCTAAGCATCTAACTGAACCTGTTGTGTGGGGAATGAAAAAGATATCATAGTAGTGGTGGTGACCAGATGATAATAGAGGTAAGACAATTGACAGTGGCAACAGAGGAAATATAACACATTCAAGACATATTTTAGAGGTAGAGCCAACATGGCTTGAATGTGGAGGGTGAGAAAAAGGGATAATTTAATGACTGCTAAATTTCTGGCTTAAACAACAGAGTTGGGAGCATGACTGTACCAATGACTGAGATGAACAAGACTGTGGAGCGGGAATAGGAAAACACTCTGAAGAGAAAGAAATCCAAGCTTAATTTGTTAAATTTGAGATATCTTTGAGAATTTAAGTGGAAATATCAAATAGGCAATTGGAAATAAACATCTGGAGCTCAGGGAAAAGATTGGGCTAAATATGCAGTTACACGAGATTAATGAAGTTTGGTCATAGCCAAGCACTCTAAAACATGTGCACCAATAAAGAATACTATATTTAGGTTTGAGCCCCATTCTGCCATCAAATAGTTGTGTGTTTTTAGGCTAGCCATGCTATCATTTTAACCCTTTGCTTTGTCAGTTGTACATACGTGTATGATTTAACATGTGAAATGTAAACTATATAACATCTCCAGAAATTATTATTAACTATGTGACCTTGGCTAAATTATGTAGCTTCTCTAAACTTTATTTCTCTCCTAGGAAATGTGAACAGATAGCACCCTTTGAGATCTCAGGTCCCTTCCAGCTTCAAAATTCTCTCTATGACTGAAATATAGAGAATATTCACAATTACACAGAATGATGTTCTATTTTTTAAAAACATTTCAGGGACGCCTGCGTGGCTTAGTCAGTTAAGAATCCAACTTGGGCTCAGGTCATGATCTCATAGTTTGTGAGTTCAAGTCCCACATCAGGCTCTCTGCTGTCAGCACAGTCCACTTCAGACCTTCTGTCTCCTGCTGTCTGTGCCTTGCCTGCTCTCTCTCTCTCTCTCTCTCAAAATAAATAAACTTAAAAAAAATAAATAAGAAATTTAAAAAATATATCAAAATGAACAGTTAATTTAGCTTCTAATTAGTGCACTGGATATAGTATGCGTGTACCTTCAAATATTTTAATATAATCATCATTTTATGGAAAGACTCAGGACTGAAGTAAATATAGTCTGCAAAATTTTAATACATTACTTTAGCAAAATATATATTCAGCATTAGAGAGCAACTAATTTCAAGATTTCCTTACCATCTTCATGCACACAATAATACACAATCAGAATATACTTAATAAATTCTGCAAAAGAGGTAAGTGAAAAGAAATCATCTTTTTTTCATTTTACAACGGGCCAAAAGAATCCAACCCTTCCATTTAAAAACAAAAATTATTGTATTGGCCTAAATTATCTAAATTGGCTATTTCTTTTCTTTAGCATTTACCTTTGTTGCTTTCTTTATCAAACCCAGTCTTGATTAGCCCTATTATGATTATAGAGTTAATGTGCCTTTTACCAAAATTAACCTTATTGTAAAATAGACAATCATCTTAACAATATTTGCATATCTGTTTAGTATGAGAAGTTGCAAGTTGAAATGTTCAAGACTTTTCAAAAAGCAACAAATTCATTATCTAAGCATTATAATTCACATTGTAATATATAAACATTAGCAACTGCTTAAGCTATTAAGCAAATACTCTGATTTGAATTTAATTTCTTTTTGTTTCCTTCATCACAATGCTTCGTTTGCCACAATAGTTCTTATATATGTAGATTTTTTTTTCCTTAGGCAATTAAAATGTAGTTATTTTTAGGGAATAATTAAAAAATCTCCACAATGAAAATCCATACTTGTTCACCCTCAATGACTCCTTAAGCATTTTTTTTGTTTGTACTTTTAGTATGATAAATAAAACAGAATCTAAAAATCTTTTTCTCATTTCATCTCTCTTATGCCCATAGCAATTTGTTACACTTGTTTGCTAAAGTGATAACAATAGATAAGATTAAAATTAATAGATGGGGTGCCTGAGTGGCTCAGTCAGTTGAGCATCCGACATCAGCTCAGGTCACGATCTCGCAGTTTGTGGGTTCGAGCCCCACATCTGGCTCTGTGCTGACAGCTCACAGGCTGAAGCTGCTTCAGATTCTGTGTCTCCCTCTCTCTCTGCCCCTCCCCCTCTCACACTCTGTCTCTCTCTAAAAAATAAATAAACATTTTAAAAAACGATTAAAATTAATAGATAAGGCTTGCCTCTATTACCCCAGGACACAGTACTATTACTACCATGGAAACATTAGGTATGGACTCATAGGCGTAAAGTGAGAGTCCACCTATGTTAGCCTCCTTCTCCCAACACTTTGAACTATCCTAATAAAGCTTTTAGAGAAAGAGGGGATTGTTTTTTCATTATTGTTAGCCAAGAAACCATTACCAAAAAACCCAAGCAATTTATCTCATACTTCCATCAAATTTTAATTAAAATGATAAAAACATAAGGGTGATATCAAAAGTGTGAGGTAAAAAACAATACTCAATTATCTACTTTGTATGATTTGAGATTCTCATGGAATGTTCATCCTTGGCTATGTCTCTACCTTGGAAGGCAGATATGAGTACAAAGTTACAGTGGTAGTTGGTGGGGAGGGGAGTCAAAATTTTCTTTATTGTACTTTGGTTTGTATTACCTGGTAAAACCTTCTTTCTCCATGAGAACACTTCTGTGGTTTATAGAAACCATGTATGCAGATGGGCATATGAATTAGAGGAGCAGACTCATGAGGAAATGTTGGAATGTTAGTATTCAATACTTGTGAGCCTCTAGCTTAAGTGTTCTTTGTAATTTAGTACAAGTTTTCAACTTGCACTTGCCTTAGTGCCTCAGTTTTAAACTATGAAATTAATTTCCCCCTCATATTAGAACTGTCCATCAGCAAACTGAATTCTTGCCTCTGAATTTTTTTCATTAGTGTTCTTCCCAAAAGTTAGAGCTGCTCATGGCATCCTCCCTATGCTGATCTTTCAAATACTTTGTCATCACAGCTTCTGGACCTTCAATTACTTTTATGTCTTGCTACTAAGCAACAAAGCCACAATTTGACTCTAGTATCATTGTGAATTTTTCCTCCTCCAAAATCTTCAACTTAAACCTCTCCTACAATCTCTCGTACTTTCAATACTGCCTTTATTTCACATTTTACTGGAGAACCAGTGGACTGTTCAATTGGGAAACATGTTGAAATTATGGTAGTACCTTGCATTATTTATTTGATAATTTCTTCCTCTCCTTTTATTGGCCCTCGTCTGGAACCCACATTATTCGGCTATTAGGCCAGGTCTTTTACATTTATTTGCCTTCTGTCTTTTGGTTTCTTAGTCTCTTTCATTTTCAGTATACTTTCTGAGAGTTTTCTTCAACTTTCCATTCTATCCCTCTGGAAAGGTATTAATTTTTTGCACTCATATTTTTAATTCCCAAAAGGTGTTTTTGTTTTTGAAGTCACTTGTTAGTTTTCTTTTTTTGTATACCATATTTCTTTTCTCCCTAAATTTATAAATGAAAGTATTTTTTCCTCGAGTTTCTTATTGCATAGTCTCTCTTAAGGTTGTTTTTTCTGCTCAAATACTTTGTAACACACTGCACATCAGATTCTTTCCTTAATTATCTGATGTTTTTCGACTGCCTGATCATATATGTAAGTACAGCAGTAAAACAATGTTTGGAAACTTCGCTTGTGCTGAGTGGGTTGAGGGGTAGGCTTATTGAGTACAGTTCTTCACTGTAGACTGAATTTTTGGAGCCATTTCAATGTAGAACATCTGATTTTAGGGGTGCCTGGGTGGCTCAGTGGGTTAAGTGTCTGACTTTGTCTCAGGTCATGATCTCACAGTTGATTCAGTTCATGAGGTTGAGCCCCTCATTGGGCTCTCTGCTCTCAGTGCAGAGCCTGCTTCAGATCCTCTGTCCCCCTCTCTGTGTCACTCCCCTTCTCTCTCTTTCTCTCTCAAAAATAAATACACATTTTTAAAAAGAACATTTGATTTTAGTTTTATATTTTTTTTAACTTAGGCTGATCAGAATCCCTACAGAAAGCTCAAAAATATCTACCTGTGGGGTCCATTCCAATTGTCGTGTGGTGGAAGATGAGTGAGGGGTACTAACACTCAGTTTATAAACTTTGAATCCACCATTTTCAGTCAAGTGCCTCTTTCCTCAACTGTGCTTGGGGCCTCTGGTTTAGCCACTCCAGAGAATGAACTACAGCTTTAGTGTTCTGCTGGCTTAAACAGGAGCAGTTGCGGAAAAGTAGAAAGGGATTGGGTGGTCTGGCAACTTCTTGGTCTCCTAATGCTACTGAGATTAGACCCAACACTTCTGCTTTGTTTCTCTATTGTAAATCGATTGCTTCGAGGCTTTCTTAACCATTGGCTACGTTTCTGCTTTCTCAAGACTGCTGTATCATTCACCAGTTACTCAACCATCTGCTTTCTGGTTGCATTATGTTTTTGCTTGTTTTCTTTGTTTGCATTGTCTTTTTCTTATAGATTTAGGTCTTTAAAATATTCACTTAGTATTATTTTAATGGAGTTTTGAGAATGAGCAAAACTAAATAAGGGTGTCTATCTTTCATCTTTACAAGAAATTCAAATTTGTTAATTAACTTGATGATGACATTCATCTTCTTGACTATTTTACTCTCCCAACCATAGAAGTTCTAGCTACCATCCCAAACTTCAAGCCATTACTAGCCATTTCAGTGAGGCTCAATGTAGCAATTTAAATCTTCCACATCATCAATTTACTTCTATTTGTAAATTATCAATTTCATAAGCTAGAATGCTTTATTCCTTCCCCAGGTTTCTATCCCAATCTGTTTTGCTCTTGTCACAAAGTATTGCTAGACAAAGTCATAAAACCATATAATCAAATTTTATTCCAAACCTGTAATTACAATAGGGTTTCTTTACTTACTCAGAACTCATTTTGCTGTATACTCAAGGTCCTAAATCAGCAGCAAAATTTTTCCTGGTCTCCTAACACTGTCAAAACCACTCTGATCATAACTTCATTGCTCTAAATAAGTGGTAACAATGCAAAACAAGTTCCCACATTTCTTCTCTCTACTTCAATGCTACTTCTTCAAACATCATTTCTTCTACCTTATTATCTTCAAAGTACAGCAGATTTTCATATTCATTCTAATGCCACTATGTGCCAAAAGTAAATTTTATCCCACTTTGTCTTGTTCTGGTTCCAATTATTAAGTCTTCTTCAAGTATAGCTCCAGTTGTCTGATTTCTGTCCTTCTCCTGGTCCAGGATCCAATTCCTGATCATACATTGCATTTAGCTGTCATGTGTTTCTAGTCATCTTTAATTTGAGAGTGTTCTTCCATCTTCCTTGTCTTTCATAATCTTGAGATCATTAATAAGCCCTGGACAGTTATTTTGTAAAGTGTCTCTTGGGTTTGTATGATATTTCTTCACAAGTAAATTCAGATTACACATTTTGGGCAAGAATACAACAAAACTGATGTGCTCTTCTCAAAGCATCATACCAGGAGACCCATACATATCCAGTTACTGGTGATTTATTTTAAAATGTCCATATGCAAATATTGTATTCTTTGCAAGTATTTATACCTATGATAAAAAGTCAGTTGAAACATCTACAAGAGGATATGCAGTTTTTAAAAATTCTTTTTTAAATGTTTTTTTAATGTTTATTTATTTTTGAGAGAGAGAGAGTGCATGCTAGCATGCGTGCGCACAAGTTGGGGAGGGGCAGAGAGAGGGGGACAGAAGATCTAAAGAAGGTTCAGTGCTGACAGCAGGAGCCCAGTGTGGGGCTTGAGCTCATGAACCGAGATCATGACTTAAGCCAAAGTCAGATCCTCAAACGACTGAGCCACCCAGGTGCTCCTTAAAATGTTTTAAGAACATTTATGTAGACAAGCTTATTGAGATGTTGAATTATGAGAAACAGTGAAATTGGATGTGAGAAGGTATGTAATCAAGAGAGATTTATTTTTTAAATATGAGAGACATTAGAACATATCTGCTTGCTAATGGGAAGAATCCAATAAAAGGCAGAAAATGCAATATTATTTCAATCACAACTTTTAAGAAAGAAGATTGTCTATCAGTATGGTACAGCCACATAGCAGAATCCTACACAACCTTTTTAAATGCTTATATTATAAACATTTATGAAATGTTTGATATAGAATGTTGTTTATTATTTTCTGTTTAAATTATCAAAATTTAAAATAACATGTAGAATATACTTCTAAAGTGTATATGTCTATTTTCTTAGATTAACCTCTAGGAGGCTATGATTCTAAATGCTACCAAGTCTAAAATTGAATCTTTCTGCTTGATTGACATATATTTTTACCAGGGAATTTGTATTCTAATTTTAAGAATTCAAAATAAAAAGCAAAGCCTCAATGTTCATTAAAATTAATTGAATAGTTAGGCTATATGGGGAGATATGCCTAAATGACTTCAATGTTCCACTAAAAATACAGCTATTTTTTAAATAGTGAGCTTTCTCTTTCCTCTAAAAAATATTAAATATTTGGATAAATTGTGGAATTTTCACTTTTAAATGTAAGTTTACGTAGAAGCAATGATCAATAGACTGAGTTTTTAATTAAATATTACTGTATATTTATCAGGTGCAAGGTATATTTCTAGGTACTAAGAATACAAAGATGAATGCCACATGGTTAGTCCTAAATGGAAGTCCAGATTTGCATTACACACTATGCTGCAATAGGAAAAGATGCTCAAATAGGCTTATAATAACAATAATAAATATAACAATCCACTTGGATTTCACATATATTACCTTACTTCTGATGATAACCCTAACCAGCAAGTATGAAAATAATACTTATATTTGTCAATCACAAAACACTTTATAAAATAACTTTTTAGGGCTCATCAATTGGCTCAGAATTATAAAAGACAAAGCCTGAGGAACTCTCTCAGATTAAATAGTTCAGAGAGTTCAAGGGTTTTTCTTAACTGCACATGCTAGTAAGTATTATGGCCAAAATTTTAACTGAGATTTTCAAATTAAGTCACACACACGTATTTAATTAATATTTTACCTATATTCCTGGAAACTGGTTACTCTTCACTTGGATGAATGACAAATTATTTGGAAAATTAGTTATACACCAAATAATCAGGCTGATGTTGGTAGATTTTTTTCTTTGTATCTTCAACATGAAAGTTTTAAATGTCAACATGAAATATCTAACATTTTAATAGTCAGAAATGGGGCGCCTGGGTGGCTCAGTCGGTTGAGCGTCCGACTTCGGCTCAGGTCACGATCTCACGGTTGGTGAGTTCGAGCCCCGCGTCGGGCTCTGGGCTGATGGCTCGGAGCCTGGATCCTGCTTCCGATCCTGTGTCTCCCTCTCTCTCTGCCCTTCCCCCATTCATGCTCTGTCTCTCTCTGTCTCAAAAATAAATAAACATTTAAAAATATTAAAAAAAATAGAAATAAATATGTGAAATTATTTTTCTTGCCCTTTCATTTTTAATATTAGATTTTGTGGCTCCATTATGTCATGGATGTACAATCATCATAAGTCCTATAATATTTTCTTGTATTATTTGTTTGTTAATCCATCAGCTATTTGAGGGCAGAGATTACTTCAAATTAATTTCCCCAACCTCATTCTCTAGATTATTCTCTGGCATGTATCATGTGCTTAAAACTTGTTTGTTAAACAGTTGAGTGGATGGATGCCTTGGACCTTAACATTATTACATAACAGAAACTAAAGGCATAATGAATTCCATTATGTCTAGTTAGTCTCCAAATTATATGCTTTATAAAAGAGAAACTAAAACTTATGTTTCTTGAGAAATTTTGCTTGACTTAGCATTGAGATTTTTATTTCGTCTCTCATTGTGTTTAATAATTTTATTCTTTTTTTTCACCAGTACTTCTTGGGTAAATGTTAATAATTATAAATGTTTTAAATATTGAAAAATTATATTATAATATAGATATAAATGTATATCACAGTCAAATCATAATTCTGAAATAGGCTGACCACAATTGAAACTGAGTTTAGTCTTCAAAATCTCTTTGAACACCATATTTACAATGGGATAATAGCGTAGCTGTGAGCACATTTCTATGGATTCACATGATATACTCTTTACCTAATTGGCAATTGAAAATGCAGTTACAAATATAGGTCCATGGAGATTGTAGTTTTGGAAACCCACTGCAAAATATAACCCTTAATTACCTTCATTGCTAAAAAGGCAACCCTATCAATGCCAACGTATATTTTTCTCCATAAGTAAAGCCTAGAAAAAGCAATTGTATTGACCTAGAAGTAGTATGTGTCTATAAGGCCAGAAAATAATTATTTTTTTTCAAAGGTGTGTTCAGGGAACAGAGAAGAGATTAAATTTAAAACTCCTTTTAAATGGTTCATGGAACGGCATTAATAGCTAGTCCAAAGGGATTTATGCTAATCTACTTTCTTGGCTAAAACTAAGGATTTAATGAAAGTGATTTCTATAACGGGTAGATAAAATAGAGTTTATTCTTATAATTTGTTTTGGTTGGAAATACTGCTATAGGTGATGTTACATAATATATCAACTCTCTTATAGCATATTTTCATAATAGAAGTGAAGAAACAAGTATATTTGCTTACAGAGTCACAGGAAAATCAGTTTTTAGCTTAAAAAAATACCACAGGCAGAAGTGGGCTAGTTTGATACCCCTTCTTCTCTATACCATATGAGAATTACAGGCCCCAGGCCATTTTTCCTAGGCCTTAGTAAAATACTTCTTACTGTATCTAGTTGTGAAAATTGAGTAAAATTTTAGATAACTCGAATGAAGTTACCTGTTCACATCTGCTTCAATTCAGTAACCCTGTTGAATCCCTTTCTTATTTTCCTGAATTCTGCTCCAACCCAGTGTCCTTTTTATTCTTGCATCATGCTGTGCTCTGATCTATCTCAGCATTTCAGCAAAGCTACTGTTACTGCCTGGAATTTGTTCACCAAGTTTTGTGTCCTTGATTCCCCTACCTTCATGTCTCAGATTAAATGTTATCTCCTTATTAATTTAGGCCACTCTGCATATATTAGGTATTGTCCCATTGTGGTTAACTTTATCATCAGGTCTTCAACTTTTCCAGGATGACTCTTCACACTTCATACTGATTTATTTCTTTGTGTGTATTATGCGTTCCTTTTCATACCTCCTTTTAACACCCCAGGGACTGGACTAGAACCATATTTGACATGTAGTTGGTGAGTAATAAATATTTATACATTTAAGGACTTGGATTGCTTAAAGCCTTTTTGGGGTTTTCTTTTGGCAGTAGTACAATTTAGAAGGAGGAATCAAACCATAAAAGTAAAGTAAAAAGATGAAATCTAAAGTGCCCCATTCTGTCCATGTCCAAAGTGTGTGGTTCAACTCCTACTCTTACACAGTGTACACATTATATTAAATATGCTGACAGCTGACTCCTGTGATAATGATCCTGGGATATATAATTTATTCAGATGAAAAATATTAATTATAATCTGTATACCATTACACCTTTAAGCTCCCATGCTTCACATAAACACATACATTGCAAATAGCATGGATCACCCCTTTTGTGAAGAACTTAGTGCATAGTAGATGTTCAGCAATATTTCATGAGTGAATGCCTTAACAGATAAATTATAGAATTTAAGGCTGGGAAGCAAGCAAATACGTTTCAGAAAATTTCTAACCACAAGGATTGAAGCAAAATTTATTTCTGGTTAGCTTAATCAGTTGGGAATACATTTCACTATGTCTGTCTTAGAATATACTGTAGAGGTAGTATTGTGATTTTCAGTGATGTCTTAGTTATGCAGCTCAGTGCATTTAAAGCAGAAAAGCTAATGTAATGTCACCAGAAGGAAGTTTCCACTGTGGTTCAGTGAAAGAAGGCATATTGAGTCCAGTTGCATTCAGTTTGAAACCCAGTTCTGGAGGGGCGCCTGGGTGGCTCAGTTGGTTGAGCACCTGACTTTGGCTCAGGTCATGATCTCACAGTTTGTAAATTCTAGCCCTGCGTCAGGCTCTTTGCTGACATCTCAGAGCCTGGAGCCTGCTTTGGATTCTGTGTCTCCCTCTCTCTCTACCCTTCCCCTGCTCATGCTCTGTCTCTCTCTCTGTCAAAAATAAATAAACATTAAAAAAATAAAAAAGAAAAAAAGAAATCCAGTTCTGGAAATATTGGTTGGGTCCCTGGGTAAGTTACTGAGAGCCTCTAAGGCAGAATTTGCTCATTTTCAGAATGGAGATAATACCACACCTGATGTAGCTGATTACTTAGAAATTGCTTCAAAATCTCAATAGCTCCTGGATGGCTCTCTATAAGGGTAAGACTAGTGACTTGTGAATATTGCCGAGACCTACACACTAAGGGAATGTGGAAGTTTAATGAGATGATTAATGGATAACAACTTTATGACAAATATTTGCTGATTTTAAAACTAATGTTTTATTAAAATGGTACTGAAGTAGTATCATAACAAGTACTAGTTCAGGTTAAAAATGTAAATCTCCAAGTGAACCGATAAATAACTACATATTGCAATCATCTTCTGAAATTGCGGTAAAACAGTTATGTCATATCTAAGAAGCAAAGGATAGATGCCACCTTGGTGCATAATAACACCAAATCACATGAAACGCCTGCGTGGCTCAGTGTGTTGAGCATCCGACTTTGGCTCAGGTCATGATTTCATGGTTTGTGAGTTCGAGCCCATGTCAGGCTCTGTGCTGACAGCTCGGAGCCTGGAGCCTGCTTCAGATTCTGTGTCTCCATCTCTCTCTGCCCCTCCCCCACTTGTGCTCTGTCTCCTCTCTCAAAAATAAATAAATATTAAAAAACTTTTAAATAAAAATAATACTAACTCACATGATGGGATTTTGAAGATTGAAATACAAGGTTTTATCCCCTAAAATATGCTTATCACTGACTGCTGCTGTGAGTTTAATCCCCCAATATTGCCATGAGAAACCACTAGAGTTTTGTCATTATAATGCAAATTAAGGATTTGTAAGGTTAAAGCATGTGGAATTGCTCTTCTATGTAATATATATATATATATATATATATGTATATATATATATACACATATATGTGTATATACACATATATATGTGTATATATATGTAAACATATACACATATACACATATATATGTGTATATATGTACATATATATATATATACACACACACACAATTTAGTATGGTTCAACTGTTCTATTTCATCCATAATCAGGCATTGACATTTTACACGAAATTATATATAAGATTATCTTTTGAGTAGGAAATAAAGGAATGGTATGCCATGAGGAGGGAATGAATGGGTGGGAAAAGGAAGGTCCAGGCTCAGATAATGGGATAACTTCATCATGGCACCAGCATGCAATCACTAAGCAAACAGTAAAATAACAGGATAACTTGGGTTTGGATTAGTTACAAAGAGGAGCAAAAGAAAGGTAAGTTTTTAAGAAAGGGAACCAAGAAAGCAGACTACTAGTCTCTATAGGTTTGTGGTGATTAGACCTTAGTTAGACAGGACATTCATGGTGCTATTCACTGCAGACTGATGCATTTATTTTTGAAGAGTTCTATCAGATAAAAAGTGCTAAGGAGAATGCCAGGAGTTCTTTAGCCCTAGGATATATATTGAGATAAAACTGACATACAACGTTGTATAAGTTGAAGGTATAAAATGTGTTGAGTTGATTGCAATATGATTACTACTGTAACATTAGCCGATACCTCTATCATGCCATATAATTATCATTACTTTTTGTGGTTAGAACATTTAATATCTAGTCTCTTAGCAGTTTTAAAGTTTATAATATAGTATTGTTGACTATAATCACTGTGCTGTGCATTAGATCTCCAGGGTTTACTCATCTCCTAGTAACCTCTTGCTAGTTTTACAACCAAGGACTGTCTTTCTCTAGCACCTGGGAACAAGCCTTTAAAATGAATCATCCGAAAGATAGTGCCTCTCTCTCCCAGTCTCTCTGAGGGGGTGGGAGCCAAATTTCAATTAACTATAATTAGCAAACACAAATAGCCTAATCACATTAACCAACTTCACCTCTAAATTCTCCACTAGCTCACCTCAATGCTTAATCACTCTCCTGCCTTTTGTTTCCATAGAGTTGAATTTTAATCTCTCTCACATATTTCAATTGTCTGAATGTCTATAGCAATAGTCTTTAATATATATATTAAAAAGTGCTAAAGAGAATGCCATGGTATATATATGCCATACACACACACATATACACACACTCACACACACACAGTTGATTCAAAAAGAAATGGCACACCTGTCAGAATGGTTAAAGTTAACAACTCAGGAAACAATAGATGTTGGCAAGGATGTGGAGAAAGGGAAACCATTTTGCACTATTGGTGGGATTGCAAACTGATGCAACTACTCTGAGAAATAGTATAGAGGTGTCTCAAAAAGTTAAAAATAGAACTACCTTAAGACCCAGAAATTGCACTACTAGGTATTATCCAAAGGATACAAAAATGCTGACGCGAATGGGGTATGTGCACCCCAATGTTTATAGAAGCGCTATCAACGATAGCCAAATTATGGAAAGAGCCCAAATGTCCATAGACTGACAAATGGATAAAGAAGGTGTGGCTTATATATACAATAGAATATTACTTGGTGATCAAAAAGAATGAAATCTTGCTATTTGCCATAACATGGATGGAACTAGAGTATATTATTGTAAGTGAAATAAGTCAGAAAAAGACAAAAATCACATGATTTCACTCATGTGGAATTTAAGAAACAAAACAGATGAATACAGGGGAAGGGAAGGAAAAATGAAATAAGATGAAAACAGAGAGGGAGGCAAAGCATAAGAGGCTCTTAAAAACAGAGGGTTGCTAGAAGGGAGGTGGGTGAGGGGAATGGGCTAAATGGAGCATGGGCATTGAAGAGGGCACTTGGGATGAGCACTGGGTGTTGTATATAAGTGATGAATCACTAGATGTTACTCCTGAAACCAGTACTACACTATCTGTTAACTAATTTGAATTTACATTTAAAATTTTTTTTTTAATTTAAAAAAAATGGCAACTTTTACTTATTGAGAGTTCCTAGAAATATCAAGCTATAGGTAAGATTAATGATTCAGATTTGCGTGAAAAGAAAAATTTAAGCACATTGAAGATTTAATTTCTTTCCTCCACTTAACTTCCCGAGGCTTTCCTGTTCTGGTTATTCGGGGAAAAATACAGAACTTTCAATACACATTTTAAAACTGAGCGAAATGGCACAAAAACAGACACATAGACCAATGGAATAGAATAGAAACCCCAGAACTAGACCCACAAACGTATGGCCAACTCATCTTTGACAAAGCAGGAAAGAACATCCAATGGAAAAAAGACAGTCTCTTTAACAAATGGTGCTGGGAGAACTGGACAGCAACATGCAGAAGGTTGAAACTAGACCACTTTCTCACACCATTCACAAAAATAAACTCAAAATGGATCAAGGACCTGAATGTGAGACAGGAAACCATCAAAACCCTAGAGGAGAAAGCAGGAAAAGACTTCTCTGACCTCAGCCGTAGCAATCTCTTACTCGACACATCCCCAAAGGCAAGGGAATTAAAAGCAAAAGTGAATTACTGGGACCTTATGAAGATAAAAAGCTTCTGCACAGCAAAGGAAACAACCAACAAAACGAAAAGGCAACCAACGGAATGGGAAAAGATCTTTGCAAATGACATATCAGACAAAGGGCTAGTATCCAAAATCTATAAAGAGCTCACCAAACTCCACACCCGAAAAGCAAATAACCCAGTGAAGAAATGGGCAGAAAACATGAATAGACACTTCTCTAAAGAAGACATCCGGATGGCCAACAGGCACATGAAAAGATGTTCAGCGTCGCTCCTTATCAGGGAAATACAAATCAAAACCACACTCAGGTATCACCTCACGCCAGTCAGAGTGGCCAAAATGAACAAATCAGGAGACTATAGATGCTGGAGAGGATGTGGAGAAACGGGAACCCTCTTGCACTGTTGGTGGGAATGCAAATTGGTGCAGCCACTCTGGAAAGCAGTGTGGAGGTTTCTCAGAAAATTAAAAATAGACCTACCCTATGACCCAGCAATAGCACTGCTAGGAATTTATCCAAGGGACACAGGAGTACTGATGCATAGGGGCACTTGTACCCCAATGTTCATAGCAGCACTCTCAACAATAGCCAAATTATGGAAAGAGCCTAAATGTCCATCAACTGATGAATGGATAAAGAAATTGTGGTTTATATACACTATGGAATACTACGTGGCAATGAGAAAAAATGAAATATGGCCTTTTGTAGCAACGTGGATGGAACTGGAGAGTGTGATGCTAAGTGAAATAAGCCATACAGAGAAAGACAGATACCATATGTTTTCACTCTTATGTGGATCCTGAGAAACTTAACAGGAACCCATAGGGGAGGGGAAGGAAAAAAAAAAAAAAAAGAGGTTAGAGTGGGAGAGAGCCAAAGCATAAGAGACTGTTGAGAACTGAGAGCAAACTGAGGGTTGATGGGGGGTGGGAGGGAGGAGAGGGTGGGTGATGGGTATTGAGGAGGGCACCTTTTGGGATGAGCACTGGGTGTTGTATGGAAACCAATTTGACAATAAATTTCATATATAAATAAAAAATAAATAAAAAATAAATAAAAAAAATAATAAAACTGAGCGAAAAACTCCTGGACTCAAATTAATCATAACAACAAAATTCAAGTAAGCCAAAATGAATCGTGTTCTTCAATTTAGTAATAATTCAGCACATCATGTCTTTAAAAAACACAATTTTTACAATGTTTTTATTTTTTCTGTGAGCGTTATCAATAAGAATACTTTCTTTCATTCCAGCCACACATCCTTCTGTCCTGCCACTGCTGAATTTGAAGGCTAGAGGGTATACACATCTACCCTGGCAAATATAATCAGTGTTTCCTCCACAAACACAGGCTCCCATGACAACCAAACAGAAAGGGAAAAAGAGAGAGAAACCAAGGATATTAAATTTCTCTTAGACCCACCACCTGATTCTCATTTGACCCACTGTCTGGGTCTTATTAAGCCCACCCTGATCTCTTTTATTCCCATAGCCTTTTTATAAGCTGGGCATTTGGAATCTTAGTCCTCATAGTTTTCCGTGTTACTGAACAACAATCCTAGGAAAGCTAGAGAACATTTGCAAAGCCATTTTATTTCCATCATTTTTAGGTTGTTGGGTTCCTTTGCAGAGGCTATCAACTCAGGCTGGGTAAGGACACCTGTCCACCCAAGCAAGCCTGAGATTACTAACTCATTTCACATGGGTCACCAGACTGATATCAAATAGCAGTAGCTCTTGTTTATTACCAGCCTAGATCAGACTCAAACTGGAGGCTCAAAGCTAAAAGGCTTAACCTCAGGCCCCTTCACCCTGGGTCACTCCCAATCTGTCTCTGGGGCACTTTTAATTAATGGCAGAGTGAAAAGGATTATAAATTCCAGAATTCCCATATACTATCCCTTGTGGATGCCCAACTCACTGACAGCTAAGAAGGCTTTCCATTAGCACATATTTGTTCATATGATTGTATCTACACAAACCAAATTAAGTGGAGACAGGAGGAGGGAATTATCTTGAAAATTTAGGCTAAAATAGATATACTTCAACTGAAGCTTGGGAATTTACCTTTTTGAGATTGGAGAAATCTGCCAGATGATGTCCTTGCATTAAATTTAACTTTGCACGTGCTGATGCCAAAGGGCAAAGAAAAGTAGAAAGTGCAGGTGATTATGCAGACTGTTAAAATCCAGGCATCCAATAGTGAGAGAGAAAAAAAAAAAAAAAGAGAGAGAGAGAGAGAGAAGAGAAAGCCTTAAGCAGCCAGGTTGATCTAATTCAGGAATTAGCCAACTACAATGCTGGTTTATGGTATAAATATAGTTAAGATTACTGTAAAGTGGGAAAACAGTATTGTGAGACACTAACTTTGCACATTTCCTATGTTTTCCTTTGGAATACTTCAAGGTTAAGGAAAGTTCTAGGACAATTGAATATCCTTTCTGAATCATGTACTTCTATTGGCCATGTTCATGATATTTATGGCTTTGTTTTAAACTGGAGAAATATGGTATTTGGAATCACTTGTGTAGAACACAATGAATATTCCTTTCTAAAGTTATTTCTGGAAATAGGTGCCTGAATTAAGTGTACTAATAACATGCACCAACCACATTGCTAAGCCTTCCCCATACTAGGTTCTTTCACATATTAAATTTCATCTTTTCAGCAATTTTATGAGGGCAGTATAATTATATCTATTGTATAAATAAAGAAACTGAGATTTTTATAAGAATATTAGTTCTTTGGTATATATATTACATATTTATATATTTGGTATGTGTATATAATATCAACTATATTATTTATATATTACATCCATATCTATATCATCTATCTACATCTGTATCATCTATCTATATCTACATATAGAACCACCTGTTATACCGGTGGTTATGCAAAAAAGATATTCTCAAGTCCTAACCCTCTGTACCCATGAATGTGACCTTATTTAAAAATAGGGTCTTTGCAAGTTTAATCAAGGTAAGATGATGTCATTGGGCTGTGCTTAATGCAATATAATGAATGTCCGTATAAAAAGAGGGAAATTTGGACACAGACATAGAAGTCCAGGGAGAGTGCCATGTGAAGATGGAGGCAGATTGGAGTGATGCAAATACAGGCAAAGGAATGCCAAGTAGTGCTGGCCATCACCAGAAGCTAAAAGAGAGGCAGGAAACAGGTTGTTTCTCAGAGCTCTCAGTAGGAACCATCTTGCTTTTGAGCTTCTGGGTTCCACAGTGTTTCTATTGTTTTAAGCCACTAGTTTGTGGTACTTAGTTATGGAAACCCTAGGAAACCAATATATCACTTGATAGACGAGAGAGAAAAGTATAGTAGAGAAGTTAATTTTTTATATTAAGCAAGTTCAGATGATGCTGGTGTATGTTTTATGCTTCTTTAGGTAAACAGCGGTAGAATATTTCCAACAGAAAAAGATAATACCTGGGTTAGAAAGAAGCCCTTACAAAGTTATATTATGCATTCCATTCTAAAAATTCTGACCATATAACTGCCTTATTGAAAAAAGATAAATAAATAGGAGTGTCTGGGTGGCTCAGTTGGTTAAACGTCTGACTTCGGCTCAGGTCATGATCTCTCGGTTTGAGGGTTTGAGCCCCACATTGGGCTCTGTGCTGACGGCTCAGAGCCTGGAGCCTGCTTCAGGTTGTGTCTCCCTCTCTCTCTGCCCCTCTTCTGCTCACACTGTCTCCTTCTCAAAAATAAACATTAAAAATAAATAAATAAATAATAAATTTCAATAAGAGAGATCCTATTACCTATAGAATGGACTCCTAACTTCTCGAACTGGCAGTGCCTTGCATGAAATAGTCTAATAATTAGACTTAAAATGTCTAATAATTAGACATTTGGATTCTCCTTCTTTCCTGGGTTTATCTTGCCCTGCTTCTATACAGCCACCCAACAGTGTAGCTAAGTAGAATTCCTGTCTATGTGCCTAAGCACGCCTTCCTCTTTGCCACTTTCTTTCCTTTACCTATGTTAGAGCCATCATATCAAAGGACAGCTCATCTTCCCTCTTCACTCCCTCAACCTATTTAAACCCTACCAGGCATCAAGACTATGTGATAATTCTTGTGTTAATCCTTTACTAATTACGACGACTTTGGGATTCAGCTACTCCTCTTCTCCATAGAAATTTGTGGGTCTCTTGTGGCTTTTCCAGATGTGCGATTTGCCATACACTACTGTGTTTATCTTATCTTCATTACTGTTTCAGAACTCTCTTGGATCAGGCAGTATTCCTACTCATCTTTTATGCTCTGCCCCTAACTCCAGCCCCTAGCATAATGCCTTATACAGTTTGTCCTCTATAAATGTTTGCTGAATTGATTTTAAGTTTGAATTAAGCAGCACATGATCTCTTGGGTTGAAAAATCACATTGCAGATGGCATGCTTGTATTGCTCAATATTGCTGCACCAATGGAGCAAGGCATATGCTGCAAATTCTTCATCTAAATGGTAGGAACTAGCAAAGGAAAGGTTGTTCAGAAAAGGTTATCTACCATCAAAAGTAACAAGAGAAACAGGCAAATGCTATAGAATTTTTTTTCCAGCTTATTCTATCCATCTAGTGGCAATTCATTTGTCTGGTTAGCATAGCTGCTAGATTCCAGTGTTAGATTCAAAATAAAGCTAATTTGCATTGGCATAGTGACTTAACTCACTGGTGTATTATTACTATGTAAGCAGGTGTACATGCGACTACAAATAAATGCTTGCTGATGGAATCCCAGCAGGGCTTCTGATGAGTTTTCATTTTGTTGAACCTTACCCAGGAAATTACTGTGTAAAAAGCTTTGCTATTAGTTCTTTGCCTGAAATATCGTTTAGCTACACCTGGCCAAATTCATGGCAATTATACTAACTATACAAAAAGGACATTCCAAAATTCTCATCAGCCTTTTATATCCGTTTTCTCAAATTTAATACTGAAATAATAAAAATACAAAATACTCATACTCAAATCCCTAACAGCATGCATTAAGAGACACTTAGTATTTAAGAGTTAAAAAAAAAAAAAAAACTTTTATAAAAAGAGGATAATGTAAGTCAATCTTTCTTATAAAATAGAATCCACACTATAAATGATCAATTCCAAAGCTTCCAGCCACTGTTTACTAATGAAATGTACAACATAAACATTATGCATGTTAACTGCAGCCCTAAATATGCTTAGGTGGAAATACTAAAAATTGTCATACTGTATCATGCGATACATTAAAAATCTGAGAATGAAATATTGGGGTTCTTGGTGCCACAGCATATGACCATATATATCAAATCTGTATCTTAACAAGCTATGTGACATGATCAAACCAACCCACCACGTCTCCATAGCTGTTATAATGAATTTTGTTATGCTTATTAAAATGCATCAGTAGACTTTGGTTTTAAACATATTTTAGTCAACAAACATTCTCACTTTATTTTAAAATGAGAAATGAGACAAACTTCCGCATATAAGAAGATCATCAGAAATATAAGGCGATGCATGCCAAATGGCAAAATACTTGCTACCAATGATCAGTGCTGCATCCATAATCAACGGTGGAGAGGGACTGCTAAGAGGGGAAGACATTGGGCACGTTCCATAAGACAGAATGACTGTATATGCTGATTCAAATGGAAGAATTCTACTTCATACCCTCATACCTAGTATGCTAATTAATATGACCCACTGTCACTCTTAAAAGTGTTTCGACTTTTTTTTTTTTAACGTTTATTTATTTTTGAGGCAGAGAGAGACAGAGCATGAACGGGGAAGGGTCAGAGAGAGGGAGTCACAGAATCTGATACAGGCTCCAGGCTCTGAGCTGTCAGCACAGAGCCATACACGGGGCTCGAACTCAGGACCGTGAGATCTTGACCTGAGCCGAAGTCGGACGCTTAACCGACTGAGCCACCCAGGCACTCCAAAAGTGTTTCGATTTAAATGATAATTATATGTTCATTCTACCACAGAAGAAAATATGAAAGTTTGGCCTTGAAAGAAAGGTGTAATTCAAATAAGCAGAAGTGAGTATCTCTGGAAATCTAAGACAGGTACGCAGTATATGAAGAGGAACAAAAATGAAGCACAGAAATCAGTAGGCTTCATTAGAGCATTTTATGCAATGGGGACTTCTCTGTATTGGGAACTGCAAATAAAGGTGTACTGGTGATCTGCACTTTTCAATGTTGTCCTCCTAGCTTTTGCCTAAGGAAACAATAGAGCTTTTTTCCCAGAGTATGTTTTCATGACTATTTCTCTATTCTGAATGTTTCTGGGCATCTGGGGACACACCACAATCCCACACAGTATCAACTATCTTCTGCCAAGGTAGTCAGATTTCACACAAAAAAATAAAAAATGAAAAAAAAAAAAGAAAAAAGAAAAGAAAAAAAGAAAGAAAAACTATAAAAACAAGATGCTCAGCTAAATTCAGATTTCCTATCATCAATGAACAAAATTTTTTTGCATAATAACATCCAAGATATTGGGTGGAACAAAGAAACATATGTACGTTTTTACTATGTCACAATTATCATATGAGATACACTCACATTAAAAAAAAAAATTGCTACTTGTCTGAAATTCAAATTTGATTGAACCTGCAACTGTAGTCCTGCCTCATTTTAGCCTTCAGGGATTTCCCTTGACTCTTTCTTTGGTTGATGAAACTCCAACCCTTGGCTTAGGAGACCGGTTTCCTCTACTCTCAAAGGTAATTTCTGTTTTGAGCTTAGGAGGTTTGTATGAAGAATTTTACAATTATTTAGTGATGTTTTCCTCAACTATGTACTTAGGTATAAGTTTATTTTTTATATGCTATGAGTTAAAACTCAAATCTCAATTTTTTACTTAAATTAGTCTTCTATGGAAACTAACAATAAAGGGGTTGAGTTCTCTCTTAACAGGAGTTCAGTCAATACTCTTTCTCTCATCATTGTCAACTCCAAAATGTAAGACAATATGTACAACCACATTGGATCACATACCATTTACTGAACTCCTGCATTTCCTCAGTACCCATTCAACATGGCCATGAGACGCATTATTCACATTATACAAGTGAGGAAACAGACTCAAGGCACTTTCGAGATGTATTTCAAAGTCTCCATAACTAGTTCGTGGTAATGGTATTAACTTTTGAACTCAGAACCCATGAGACCACATTAGCCAATTTATTTATGCTATAATATAGCTGTTTCCAACAGAGCAATGAACATTTCTTGTCATTATTTTTAAATGGCTCTCATAATTTCCTCAAATGCAAATGAAATGTATTGCTGCTTTCTGATTACATACACGAATATCATCCTCAGGTCTGTTCTCTTTTGATTAATATAATAAAAATAAAAATAACAGCAACAACATGTAACACTTGTGTCCAGCATCATGTTGAGCATCTTACGTGTTATATTTTACTCAATGTTATAAACTGTCATTGAATGATTTTATTCAGTAATCAAGAATTCCTTAGACCATTTGAACCTTGAAAAATGACATTATAGATTTACAATCTTCTGACACATGGACATAACCTTTTGACAGATACCACAGGAGATAGACTTTTACATCTTAATGTTGTCTATTTGATGGACATATGGCTCTATATCAAGGAACAGACTTTGAAGCCTGAAAAAGAACAATTCTCAACAATGGAAAAAAGGACAATCTCTCCGTACATTAAAGTCAAAACCAAAAAATATTCAAACGTGGAGGCATCAAACCTGCTGTTGGTAATTCTAGATACTTAAAAAAAAGACCTATTTTAATGTTATAGGTAACAGGAATCTTAGAAACTCAATGAACAAATAACAAACAGCAGCAGCTGATCACAGAAATTGCTAAAAACTTGCAGTCTTTTTTTCAAAGAACAAGCTCTGATCCAACGTCAGTTACCCTCGAGCCCTGCAAGAATTTCGCAACTTCACAGAGACTTCTCTTCCTGTGTGGCTGCCTGCCCATCTGCAGAGACAGGCAGGTATTTTCCCACCATTCTGAGCCAGTGTGGGTGTCACCATGTCCTTTGTGACCAACACCAAACCCAAAAGACCCATTTCAAATCTCCTCTTTGTTCCAGTCTTTAATCTGAATGGCTGATCTTAATCAAGTGCAACAGATTGTATAGGAAGTGTAATGACCAATAAATTATTTCACTAGTCAAGCAGGACTCACCGCACATTTACAACAATACAACAATAATGATTGAGGGGAGTAACCTCTTTACATTTAGACCAACAGCCGAGCCACACTGTTACAACAGTACTTACACCAATTATATGCACATGCAGTGACAAGAAGACAATGTTCTCCCATGTACATTAGAGAATGAAATTAGAAGAAAATTATATGGGCTATTTTCTATTGCAGGTAGTGAAATCTCAGGATGACCAAAAAGTGACATAAAAATGAATAGCATTTCTTGACATATTTGTCAATAATAGAGTGACCCAAATAAATGAGAAGAGTATGGAACAAATAAGGAGAAAGCCAAACATAAACACCTTTTCACTAAATTATTTCTATATAGAATTTCTAATTTTAGAATTTATGAAACAGAGCATGACTTCATTTTATAAAAATTGAGATCTTGAATAAAGAATTTTTAAGCTGCAGCACATTTGTACATAACATAGCAGAATTCTATTCTGCATTATAAAGACTTAAACAAAACATAGAGTCCTGTAGAAGTAGGGGATCACTAGAATGGAAAATGACTATGATCTGACTTTTGCAAGACGCCATTCAATTTCTTCAAATACCAGAGGCCCTGAATACCTCTCTTTGGAATGGTATGAAATGGTTGTACTGCTAGAATCTTCTAGCTTTTTCCCTTTACTTTCTGGTCTTACTCTCAAGCTCCCCATCCCTGAAAGTGGTCAAAGAGATGTTGGTGACTATCCCTCCGGGATGTTGTCAAGAGTATTTCTGCCCTGGTTGTGAGTGGAATTAGACATCTTTTAAGTTCCTTTCAAATTCCAAGGGCCTATAACTTTATTGTGACTTTGCCCTAAATAATGGATGTTTTTGCCAAAGCACATTGAGACTTTGGCTACACAATGCAGATGAGTAAATGAACTGTTTGTCTTCATAAAATAACAGCTTCATGGAATCTTTCCCCAAAGAGGACATTTACCTATACTTTCAATGTCCCCATGGTCAGGATGTTCCATGAGTATGTTAATTCCGATTTTAGAGAAAGCTTCTCCATGGAGCTTTTTTAAACATTTAGTTTTAACTTGTCAAGTCCAGTCTGAAACGTGTAAATTGTATAACTCTTTGATTTTCATTCCAAATTAAGTATGGTAGCAGATGTGAATCTTGGTCTGTGTACTCAAGTGTTTAATACATAACAGATTTATTTTATTCTTTCTATGAATATAAAGGCTCACATAAAATTCAAGCTCCCCTTTATGGTTGTGCAAAGTTTCCTTGGCTTCACATAGCTTTAAAGCATAACAAAAACCACACCACCATGCTCATCGTGATTCGTCTGTCTGCAGTGGTGGGATTACAATGCCCTTTGTCTCTGCTGATTTCTTCTGGTGATTTGGCTGCTTTTATGCTTGTGGCCTGAGCTTTTTTCATAATGCTGGTAAACCCTATCCCTAAGGCTCTGCTTCCTAATGCACCCAAACACATAGCAATGCCCAGTGCAGTTATCTAAGGGCTGACTGTCTCGTTAGAGGACTATCGCCAGTTGGAGCATGAGTCTCTGCTACTAGTGAAACCAGTGTGGCTATCGGATCCTTCACAGTTTACAGAAAGCCTCTCCTCTCGCTATCCACAGTTGCCTTCTTCTCCCCTCGTCTCCAAGAGATCTGGCATAATCCCTTCAACAGGAAGAAGAATTAATTTCAAGCAGCTTCCTTTTTTCTGTTCTGCCTCAAGACTTCCATGCCTAGTAACTTGCTTGAAGAGGAAAAAAAAGAAATAGAGAAAAGACAAATATAAACTAACCTTGCAAGAACTAATTGTACACCAGTACCATTTTACCTCACTTACCTCTAATGAGCATGTGTTATTTTCCTACAAAGAACGTAATAGATCATTCTATTCATTCATCTTTCACCAGATACTTCTCTCTGCCGTCTATACAGCTAATACAGGAATATCCGTGTCAGTGTTTACGTGATAATAAACCGGTGCTAGGTATTCATCCTCTAAGAGCGAGGGGAGAGCAAAGACTTAGTAGTTCTCTTTCTACAACAATTATATTTACTCCTCTCTAAAACTGTTAATTTTTTAAGTATAAACCTTAATTCTTATTAAGTTTATTTATTTATTTTGAAATAGAGAGAGCAAGCATGAGCAGGACAGGAAAGAGATAGAAAAGAGAGAGAATCCCAAGGAGGCTCTGTGCTGTCAGTACAGAGCCTGACATGAGGCTTGATCCCTTGAACTGTGAGATCTTGACCTGAGCTGAAATCAACTCAGACATTTAGCTGACTAAGCCACCTAGCCGCCCCAACACTTCCTTAATTTGATGAAAGATTTCTGTGATAATAGTCTACGCTATTAAAGAAGGAATGAGAGCAGAATAAATGTTGGTCAACACCATTTCCAGTTTCTTATGTAAGCAATAACATTTCTTGACCATTGATACACTTCAATTTAACCACTAGCTTAAACTTCTCCAAAAGAACTTTGTAACTATTATAAGAATCACTGTTTTGTAAATTGACTGAGTCTCTCAAGCATACACAAAATGTATTTTAAATATTCACAGAGTGGTTTTCTCTTCAGATCAGATTATTAAAACTTTGGTTAAGTTAAATTTCCGGATTCACTCTCAATTGCTGAAAAATGTCTAGTTACCCACATATGAAGTCTCATATAGATACAAGGGACACAAAAATTGAGAAGGAAGAAAGAAAACAAAAGTTTTGCAGTATAAAAAAAAGCATTTTGGAAACTATTTTTTCTCACCAACAACATTTATTAGAATCCATTTTGTATAAAGTCCTACATGAAAAATGGTGATGAAATCTTATTCATGAGTGTATACTCTAAATACTGTTGTAGTAAAATATAGATATCAGTGATAAGAGCAAATATTTACCCAGAAGCCTACCCAGAATCATCTAAACAATGGAATTATTGTAATAGATATTTTGAAAAAAATAACCATGTATTTTTAAAAGTAGACTAATCCAAAAATTGAGGAATAATTTGAAACAATGTACAATAATCCACTGGGTTGCAAGTGACTAGGGTGTGATATCTTGGCAGCCGGAATCTAGTGGACAAGATAGGACGTTTTTATCTTAATAGACTATAGTAATGGTACTAATGGCATTCTCACCGATGACATACAGATTTTGATGGTTCTTCATTTACATATTTTATCAAGTAATAAAAATTTTAAAGAGTTGAATTTCTAGCCTTGTTAGATCTAGTATGTTCTTTCAATCATTTCATCTTTTGGACTTAAGTTATTCAAATTCCAAAGAACTATTATTCCAAATTAATTCAGGTGATAGGTATGCAAATTAAACAGTCAGCTACTATAATATAAATCTACATGTTTGATATTGAGAAACATATATTATGTAGTATGTGATATAATACATATGCATCCAAAACATATATGATTCATAAAACACTCTGGTCTGCAGATGTATTCATAAAACAAATGAGTACAAATAGGGTGCAACTGACCTGCCATTGATAGAACATTCACATTGTCATTTTCTTTGTAGTTTCAATATTGAACATACCCTGACTTTGCAAGTCTTTTCATTGCAGACACATTAGAAACACATCATTTGGAGGGATCGAGTGAGAATAAAAACCAGGTAATATTATTTGGCTTAGAAGTATCAAAAGAGACTGTAAAGATTGATAGATGAGGTATGTTTCAAACAGAAGAGTGAATACAGATGCACCGCCTGGCAGAGAGAGGAATCTGGATCTGCCGTGATACCACTATTTATTGTAGTAATGATCAACTTGTAAAACTGGAAAGGACATCCACTACAGTTTTGTCCATCCTTTTCTCTAACATGAGAAAACTGATGCAGAGGGAAGTTAATTGACTCATTTGAAGTCCATAGTGAACTTGACAGAATCAGGCCTGCAACTCTTATTATACAAATCCTGAGGTCTGGTTTTTGTTGTTGTTGTTGTTGTTGTTGAACGTGTATTTTATTTTTGAGAGAGAGAGAACATAAGTGCACATGAGTTGGGGAGGAGAATAGAGAAGGAAACCAAGAATCTGAAGCAGGCTCCTCCCTGTGAGCTCAGAGCCTGATGTAAGACTCAAATCTAGAACCTGGAGACAAGGACCTGAGCCCAAATCAAGAATTCATTGCTTACCGTCTGAGCCACCCAGGTGCCCCCTAGGTCTGTTTGAATTACAGGAAGGACCTTAACAACATACATCATGGCAGTGAAACATTTTGTGCATATTAGACACTTAAATGCATTAAAGGTATGCATTAAATATTAATTTTCTGAGAACTATTCATAAAATGGAAGGAAAAAATCAGCATCATTTACTGACAATGGGAGCATTTTTTCATGTAATTTCAGAGTAGTGAACACCAAAACAAAATTTCTCTTTTCAATCCTGTCTCTCCCAGTGTTCACCGTCTCACAACTTCATTTTTTTTCTATACACTGAAGTACTTATTTTATTCTTGTCTCCCTTTTTTTTTTCCCATTCACTCAATTAGCAAAACAAGAGGTAATTCAGATTCTTAAGGTGAACATTGTTTCATTTTCCTTTGTTCAAAAGCACTTATACTGACACCTTTCAAAGTCTGTTCCTCTTATTTGAGACTCCCCTGTGCTCCTTCTTTGTCTTTTATGAGGAAATTTCCTGAGAGTTGGTCTGTGCTGTGAAACAAAGCCCGGGCAGCTGTGGATGCCACAGCAATGCCAAACAGCCGATGCCAGCGGTCTCCTCCTCGCTGCTGGTTTTGTGTTTGTTTGTTTGTTTGTGCTGAAATGGCCAGAAGGAACCTACCAGGAGCCCATCAGGAATGCCTGAGCCCTCAACTTCATTCTCAACACTAGTATAAAAAAAAAACAAAACATGCACACTGCGCCGTAGACAGCCCCCACAAGCCACATCGGTTCCTACTGCGCAGCTCCGAACCGTTTGAAATATTCCTGTTGGGTTGCATTTTACACAACACTACCACGATACATGGAAGACATTTAGATGTGTCTGAGGCAAGGGAAGTAGATACAGTGATGAGAAATTAGAAACAGGAGCACTAACAGCCTTGAAGAAATTCCCTTAGATCAGAAACATAAAAAAAAAAAAATTCAATTAATAACTCAGTCAGTCAGTCTTCCATGCAGATCCCTGTAAAGAAAAGGAGGCTATTTTGTCAAAATAATAATCATGTTTTCTAAGGGCTGTCCTGCTAAAAATACAGCTACTCCAGAGAAGCAGCTACACGCACCCTTTAAATAGCTCCATTTGGCTTGCATCGTTGCTTGTCCTTATCTTAACTGAATAAGAACTGTCTAATATCCCTCTAAATGAAAGTAATTTTTGGACTCAGTCACAGTGCACATTTGACAATCCTTTCCAGATGTGATTATGTGGAACTCTCTCTCACATTTACAATGGAATGGGCAAAGGGGGTTTGGAGATGTTACATAGAAAATCACTTTTCCAGCCCTCGGGGATTGAAATAAGAGGGTGGTCCATATGACATTGAATATAGGTGAGTCGCATGCTGAGCTTTGAAAAGAGAACCATTCTCCTGGGCTGTGAATAGGAGCCCTGCATCCCCCTTTGAGGCTAACCGATACCCTGTGATGAAAACCACTGTATAAATGCAATACGCCTTTGTTCACAGCACCGGCAGGTGTTGTTAAAGCCTTCTGTCCTAGCTCTGACAATGTTCCAGAAACCTGACCTGCCACAACCCTGTTATTCCCACAATAGAAAACCCTTACAGAATAGTTAATTGTGCCAGATTGTGCAATTCTATTGTGATACTTAATAGGGAAGGACAACAGATTCTTATGGTTTGATTTTATACTGATAGACTAGATAAATGGACGTGTCTGGGTATGTGTGTGTGTCTATATATTATATTTCCACACACACACATACTCACATAATTCCCATGATAATGCCACACTCAGACTTCTGTCTCAAAAGGCAGTGGCTTGAAGATGTTATCACGAGATTGCAGTACAGTTTGAGGAGAATGTTCTGAGTTAGCCATGACTGTGAAGTATCCAACTTACCCAAGATCCAAGACCACTAGGTTTTTATCTCTGTCAACATTCAGAGCTTTTTTGTACAATTGAATTAATCATGCCAACAACTGCGCGTCTAGGTTTTTCACTTTCATCAATACCATATTGGAACATAGTATCAAGCTGTTCCTTGAGATGGTTGAAAACACACTGGCTGCAAAAATTAGGTGATATGTGATAGACACAGTTTAGGGAAAATGGAGAATTAAGACAATAATTTGGAAAATGTAGGCAAGTAAAGACTTCCAAAGCAAAAAGGCAAGTAAGAAATAAAAAAAAAAAAATAGCAATTTGATTGATTATTTTCCAGAAAATTGCTAGACTGATCATGACCCAGTCTAGAATGTTTCTCTTGAGCTTTACTGTTTGAATAGCTGTAGCAAGGGAAGTTGTGCAAAGTTTGGATTTCACTGACCACCTAGGCTATGATTTCAGAACCAGAAAGGTCTGGGTCCAAAGCATTATTCTATGAGTTAGTATATATGTGACCCCTGATCAGTTTCTTATCTGCTTTAAGTCTCAGTGTATACATCAGATTCCCATAAGTGTGTTTTGGATACTTGTGCTTAGCTTGGTGCCTGGTGCATCAAATGACAAATTGTGGCTATGAAACTATTTTCGGAGAATTCCACTCTAATGTGAGTGTTGTACATAAAGAACTCCTTGGGTACATCTTAATGCATTTTTTACCATTTTTATTCATAGGCTTTTATACAAATGATTTTTCATTCTAGGATAAATATAGTTTGATTTTTTTATCAATAAGGAGAGATTATTAGTTTGCTTTAACAGAGACAAACATGGCAATAACAAATAAGGTAGAACTTCTCTCTTACATAAAAGGCGAAGTCAGGCTGACTAGGGAGTGAAAGTGGCTCTTGGCTTCATGAGACCACTGGGGTCTTCAGACTCCTAGACTATCACCCTCATCCATGTGATGGAAGGAATCACCATCTCCCTGTCTGTGATCTGGCCAGCAGAAAGGAAGAAGAGGTGGAGGCCAAGCAGCTTTTCTTAAAGGACACTACCTAAATATTCTTCATCTCACTTCTGCTTACATCCCATTAGCCAGATTACCTAAGCACACCTAGCCACAAGAGCAGCTGGAAAATGTTCTTTATAGCTCATTGCAATATGCTAAGTCAAAACTCAGTAAGCCAAATTGCTAAAACAATTTGGAAGACAATTATGAATTTATTTCCAAAAGTATATGCATCAGTTACCCACTGCTGCATAGCAAACCATCCTACCGCTTAGTGGCCTAAAGCAATAGCCATTTATTTAGCTCATGATCGTGAAGATTGAAAATTGAAATGGCTCTGCTGGGTGGTTTTAGCTGGCCATATGGCAGAGATCAGCTGCAAGGTTATACTTAGGGGCAGGCATCACTGTCAGCTGGAATGCTTCAACCCTCCTCTTGTCCTCCAGCAGGCCACCTGTGGCCTGTGTGCCCAGTATGTGCACAAGTCCTTTTGAGATCCAGCCTCATGACTTCCACAGTCTCCCTTCTGCTACATTCTGTTGGTCAAAGAAAGTCACAAGGCCAGCACAGACTTAAAAGTAGGGAAAATACAATCTACCTCTTGATGGGGAGGAGCTAACAGGCATAATATAGGGAAGGGACGAATTGGCTGCCATTTTTGTAATCTACCACTGATGGTAATAAATTGGAGTTACTATTAATAAATTTACTGCAGTATAAGTATGAAAAATCATCTTTTTTTTTTTTTTTGAGAGAGAAAGAAAGAGCATGCACGAGTAAACAGGGGAAGGGCAGAGAGAGAAGGAACTGGAGGATCTGAAGCCCCTCTGTGCTGACTGCAGAGAGCCCAGCAGGGGGCTAGAACTCACAAACTGCAAGATCAGTGACCTGAGCCAAAGACGGAAGCTTAACTGATTGAGTCACCCCAGAGCCCCAAGATCATTCCGATTGTAAAATATGTGATGTTAACTTGAGACAGATCAAATTATCAAGTGAGGGGAGATAGATACAAATGTTAGGTCCCTAAGTCACACAAAGTTAGGAACACATGCAGACAATTGCATAACATTTAAATCAGATTAAGATCTTCTACATACAGTATACACCCAAGCCACGTGTTACGGGGTAACTGATTGCCCCGTTGGCGGTTCTCAACTCTCTAGTGATCTGAGGGAGAGGAAAGAAAATATTACATTATCTGAGGACAAAATAAGTCAGGTAAACATTACAAAGGAGTGTTGAGAGAATCTGCCTAGGTATCAGAATAGCTGAGTTCTACTTCAAGCTAGGATTCACAATGTGCTTACTTTCTTTGTATAATTTTTAAGGTTGGACTAAATTAAATTTGATCTCCCTTCTTGTTTTGACTGGTGTTTGGATCACTAAGAATGACAAAAAGGACCTTGTTCTTTCAAATGACAAAACTATAAATATAAGAACCGAAAAAGAAATACAAATGCTTAGGTTACTTAGCAGAAAATATCAATATATTTGGAAACATTCAGCTACCTATCTAAATTATGTCTGTAGAAGCAAAGTTGAAAAATATATCTGATTGCAAGCCAACTACACAGATAACTTCTTCTTCAAAAGAGACCAGTTGTGGCTTTGCGCATGGCAAACAATCCCATAATAATTACAATTACAGTGTGAATATATATCTAAAAGAATATGAAATAAAATCTTAAGTGAATTCGTTTCATAATTAAAACATAATAGTTGAGTTCTACATATGATCTTATGTTTTCATATTTGCAGGCTATACAAACTTAGATATGAATTTTCCCCCTCATATCAGGTGTCCCTGGGTATCAAACACTAATTCATGTTACTTCTTCAAAACAAACACTAGAGTGAAAAGTAATTTCTTAATTTGAGAAGTGTGATATAATCTACAAAGATGACGGCATCACAACAGTGACAGCGACATTAGCAAATGGCTCCCTAAAACATATACTTACAATCGCATAGCTAGTCACAACGTTATAAAGAACTCCACAGACTGACCAGCCCAGTGACTATCAAAATGTGATACGAGGACCAGGATCAGCAGCATAACTATGACCTACGGACTTGCTTCATATAACTCTCCAGTCACACCTCAGACACACTGAATCAGAAACTTGAGAAAATCTTGATATTTCAACAAGCCTGGCAGGGGATGTGGATGCACCCTAAGGTTTCAGAACCACTAGACTAGCCAACATTTCTTAGCAAATAGGCCAAGTAGAACAAATCCATTGTCCTGCAATCTAATCAATACCCTTTTCTGCTTTAAATATATCAACAAAAGTTACCTCCATTTGCTGCATTAATGATGTCTCTGTGCACATTAAGGTTCTCTGGAAGAACTCATGTGACTTAATGTCATCAGGAACGTCATGGCATGTTCTTGGTAAATAACAGAAACCCAATAAATATTTGTTTATTTCATTTGTTATAACTTCATAGAAGACACACAGAGAATTTAAAACATGTTTTAATAAGATAAAAAGTCCAAGGAAAAGGGATTGCACAAAGAGTTACATTGTTTACAAAATGAGAACCATATAGCTTAACAACCTCTTTCTAGAGAGGAAGAAGTCATAGCTCACAGAGCATCAAGAGAATCTTCCAAGGTCAGACCAATTTTTAGTGACAAAATCAGGATGGGGATTTAGGTTTCTAACTGAAAGGCTAGTATTCTCTCTCTTTTATTTTTAAATCTACCCCTCCAGCTGAATTAGAGGTCTATGGGAGTATTTTACTCTTTAAAAACCATCTATGATGAAATAATAAGACAAAAATCAAGTAGAGAAATAAACTTTATGTGCACAAAATAACGACAGAGGATGCAATAGTCCGTGCAATAGGAAAGAAATAAAAATTCAGATTCTCCACAAAAGACCTGCTTCTTCATTGTTTTTTATTTTATTTATTTATTTATTTATTTATTTATTTATTTATTAACATTTTATTTATTTTTGAGACAGAGAGAGACAGAGCATGAACGGGGGTGGGCCAGAGAGAGAGGCAGACACAGAATCGGAAGCAGGCTCCAGGCTCTGAGCTGTCAGCACAGAGCCCGACGCGGGGCTTGAACTCACGGACTGCGAGATCATGACCTGAGCCGAAGTCGGCCGCCCAACCGACTGAGCCACCCAGGCGCCCCCTTCATTGTTTTTTAAATAAGAGATATCAACTTTTTCATTTTAAATCTTAAATAAGACATGACACCTTGGAATGCAGAGGCTTTCACTAGAAGCTTTTTTTTATTTCTTAAAAATCCTTTAAGCATAAAGAAATAAATTCCTGGCCTAGGAAAACTCTTTTTATAACATCAAAATAGAGATAAATCCACAAAAGAGGGGGGAAAACTGTCGTAGGAGATCGTCATAGCAACCAGATAAGAACAAATTTGGCATAGAAAGCAACCTGATTATTTCTTCTTTTTAATCAAAATTACATATCATCAAGTTCAGAAGCAAAACAATTGTGAAAACAGTACAAGAATTTCAAAGTACATCACATACACGTCAATGTTTATTAACTCTCTAAACACCTAAAGTGGGAGCAATTAGCCATTAATATAGGAATCATTTATATTTCATGGGATTGCCAACCTCATTTCTCTCTACTCCACACACTTAAAAATCAGTAGACGTTGATTTTTCTTTTCCAGAAATATTTTTCAAATTCATTTATTGCTTATATTTTTATAAAAACTCAAACAATTCATACTGTCTCATTATTTTTATGCTGATTTTTTTTAACAATACCTATTGTTCATGACTGATGCTTTATGGACAATTAATACTGACTTACATAGGTTTCAGAAACGCTCATATTTTCTTGGTTCCTAGACAACAGTATGATGGTTATGAATCTGAGTTTCGCCTCCTACTTGTAGTGAACAAGGCATAGAGCAGAAATCTGTATGATATGCAGTCATGCCAGGGCACCTTTTTTTTTTTTTTTTTTTCCTCCTTTTCCACAGTTTCACATGTCTGGAGAAATGAGCTGATGAAACGTATGTGCAGACTAGAATGAGCCCCAATAAAACAGACTCAGCAAATGTCCATGAGGCCAGAACATGTTAACCATATTTGTAGGGTTGGTAGATCATTGCTTCCGTTTTCAACCGTGGAAAATTATAAAAGATGTAGGTTATGCTAAAGCTCCTGGATAGATGCTTACAAATTCTCTGAAATAGAATGTTCCTATTGCAAAAAAGGACACAGATTCTTCTAACAAAAATTTAAATGGGGCTCAACGTACAGAAATATTTGTGACTTTGCAAAATGATTTGCCACGAAGACAAACTTTTGACTTCTGTCTTTATTTCCATGTCCACAGCCAGTTCAAATGAAGTGAAGAGAAAATTCCCAGTCTGCCTCAATGCCCAATTAATTGCAAGCTGCTGCAATCAACAGGACACAATTACCTGAAAGCATGAACAGGGAATGCCAGAGCCAAAACAAAACATAGCATTCATTATTCTACTCCTTAGTGCACACCCACCTGAGCTTTTAATGAACATGGAAAAGTTCTCAGCAAAAGAAACTTGTGCCAATCAGATGGCTAAACTATGAATCCTACCTTCTGAAATCCTAACTGCAAGTCTGAGGGCCTTACTGGAAAGGATAAAGAGGGAACCAAATTAATATGAATGTTGACTGCATAAAAATATAAGAATACCTTGCAGATCTACAGAACGTAGATATATTGCCAAAGTGTATCTTACAGTCAGATTTTATAGAAGTAGAGCCTGACATAGAGATTTCCATGGAAGTAATTTATTGAAGAAGACTTCAACATGCTTCTGTCCCAATCTAATAGAACAAGCAACAAAATATTAAAATAAGGGTATACATCTGAATAATAAAATTAGTATTAATGTGCATGACAAAAATAAGAACACGGCACCTGGGTGGCCCAGTCAATTAAGTGTCAGACTTCAGCTCAGGTCATGATCTCCCAGTCAGTGAGTTTCAGCCCCATGTCAGGCTCTGTGCTGACAGCTCAGAGCCTGGAGCCTGCTTCAGATTCTGCATCTCTCTCTCTCTCTCTCTCTCTCTCTCTCTCTGCCCCTCCCCTGCTCATGCTCTGTCTCTCTCTCTCTCTCTCTCTCAAAAATAAAATGAAAACATAAATTTTTTTTTAATAAGAACAAAGGAAAAGGAAGGGTAAGTCGAGTTAAAGCATTCTAAATTATATACATTATTCAGTGTATTGTAAAATTGTTAATTTATTTAATAAAATTAATTTTTTAATGTTGAATGTCCAAAAGTATTAATTTACTTATAACTCTGTAGGTAACCAGTAAGAAAAGAGCTAAAGGCTGTGTAACTAACATGTACCCTAAGAGAGGTCTTAGGTTGAAGTCCCTAGAAACAGAGTCTGTGATGGGGATTTTCTGCAAGTGATTATTGAGAATTCAGTTCAAGTAACCATGTGAGAAAATAAGGAAAGCAGGATAGGACAGGGAGAACACAAAGCAAAGAAGAGTTTCAGAAATATTCTAGCCTAAACTTGATTCCACAGGGTGCTCCTAAGCATGAATGGTGACAATATTATTCCACCTTTAGGCAACGGGACCAGGTTTTGTATCACTCCAGGTCAGCCAGCTATTGGTTGCCACTGTCTTGAAAGCATTAGATAACATCCAAGGCATTCTCAGCCATATAGACTCTGATGGCAGAGAGCAATTCTTTGGAGAAGTATGCAGCTCTAAGCCATTAGAAACCCACATTAACTATAGATAGGGGTTTAATACACCAGAAAGGGATAACTGGTTATGGTACTAACCATGTCTAATACTAAAGGAAATAATACATTAAATAATAACACATTTAATTAATCCAGAAAAAGGCAGAAAATATAGGGGCAAAAGAATATAGAGCATTTGGACAAATAAGAAAGAAAAACAAATGACTTAGCTTAAATTATTAGTAACTATGTTAAATATAAACATTAATTTTTCCAATTACAATACAAAGAAAAACAGACTGGATTTAAAATATACAAGCTGATGGGGCGCCTGGGTGGCTCAGTCGGTTAAGCGTCCGACTTCGCTCAGGTCATGATCTCACAGTTCATGAGTTCGAGCCCTGCGTCGGGCTCTATGCTGACAGCTCAGAGCCTGGAGCCTGTTTCAGATTCTGTGTCTCCCTCTCTCTCTCTGCCCCTCGCCTGCTCACGCTCTGTCTCTCTCTCTCTCTGTCTCAAAAATAAACAATTTTTTTTTAAATATACAAGCTGCTTACAAGAGACACACCTTAAATATAAGGGAGAAAAAAATTAAAAGTAAAAAGATAGATGGTAAAATCCTAACAAAATGCCAGTAGAAGATGGTGTAGCTGTACTAATATCAGAAAAGTACATTTAAAGGTAAAAAAGAATTACAAGATAAAAATAGTACATTTTAATAACAAATAGTCAAACAATCATAAAGATTTAAAAAATAATAAACACAACCTTGAATTATATAAATTAAAAGTTGGAAGAACCAAAAAGAGGAAACGACAAATCTATAATGCTCCCATGACCATAATGTACAATTTTAACATAGCTGTTAGAACATGCAGACAAAAATATCAGTAAGGATATAGTCTGACAATCAAAATTGACTACCATGTGTTAATTAACATGTATAGAATAACACACCCAATTCATAAAAGAATTCAATCCCTCTTCAAATTCACATATAGCATTGACCAAAGTTGACCATGTGTTAGGTCAAAAAAGCAAAAGGAATTAGAAAATTCCAGAATTTTGGACATAAAATACTTCTAAATAATTTTGAGTCAAGGAAGAAACCAAAATAAAAGTTAGAAAATACTTTAAACTGAATGATAATAAAAATTAGACAGATCAAAAACTTATGGAACTAAGTTAAAAGAAATGTATACCCTAAATGCTTAGGAAATAAGACAGGATGAAAAGCCAATGTTTTAAGTATCTATTCCAAGAAATTAGAAAAAGAACAGCAAATTAAACACAAAGGAAATATAAGGAAGGGAATAATAAACAGAAAAGGAGAAGATAAATAAATTTAATAATGTACGGCAGAGAATATAACAAATCTAAAGATTGGTTATTTGAAAAACATAAATTACATTTATCAGCAAGATTGATCAAGGAAATAACATACACACACAGAAAGAGAGAGAGAGAGAGAGGAAATAACATCAGAAATAAAAAGAAAGACATAACTAAAGAAATAACACATTTTAAAATAAGATATTTGAAACATCTTTATGTTAATTGATTTGCAAATTCAAATGAAATCAACAATTCTTTTTAAAAACCCATTATACAAAATGTGAAAAGAAATGGAAATTTTGAAGACTACTATCTCTATTTTCAAAATCGATTCTAGTTAAAAATCTTCCCACAAAGAGATCTTTAGATCCTGATGCACTTACTTGTGAATTCTACCAAATATTTAATAAAGAAATAACACAAATTTTATGTAACTCTACTATACTTGTTTTTATGAGGCCAGAACAATCTTTTCTCCAAAACCAAAAAAAAAAAAAAAAAAATCACAAAAAAGAAAGTTACAAGATGATCTTCATCATAAATTCAGATGGAAACCTCCTAAACAAAAATTGACAAACTATCCGAGTGGAGTTAGTATGTTGTTTGTAAAAAAAAAAAAAAAAAAAAAAAAAAAAGGAGTACTACGTGGCAATGAGAAAGAATCAAATATGGCCCTTTGTAGCAACGTGGATGGAACTGGAGAGTGTGATGCTAAGTGAAATAAGCCATACAGAGAAAGACAGATACCATATGGTTTCACTCTTATGTGGTTCCTGAGAAACTTAACAGAAACCCGTGGAGGGAGGGGAAGGAAAAACAAAACAAAACAAAGGTTAGAGTGGGAGAGAGCCAAAGCATAAGAGACTCTTAAAAACTGAGAACAAACTGAGGGTTGATGGGGGGTGGGAGGGAGGAGAGGGTAGGTGATGGGTATTGAAGAGGGCATCTTTTGGGATGAGCACTGGGTGTTCTATGGAAACCAATTTGCAATAAATTTCAAAACAAAAAAGTATGTTTGTTTGTGTGAGGATGTGTGTGTGTGTGTGTGTGTGTGTGTGTGTGTGTGTGTGTGAATACATGAAAGCCAAATTGAGTTTATTAAAAAAATGTAAGGTTAGTTTAACATTCAAAGTTTCAAAATTCTAATGATGTAATTCACTACATTAAAAGAATAAAGAAAAAATGTGTCATTTCAAAATATTCGGAGAAAGTAAATAAAACTGAAATCTATTCTTGATTAAAAACAACAACTCTTAGGGTGCCTGGGTGGCTCATTTGGTTAAGCATCTGGCTTCGGCTCAGGTCATGATCTCACAGTCACGAGTTAGAGCCCCGCATCGGGCTCTGTGCTGACAGCTCAGAGCCTAGAGTCTGCTTTGGATTCTGTGTCTCCCTCTCTCTCTGCCCCTCTCCTGCTCACTCTCTCTCTCTCTCTCTCTCTCTCTCAGTCAAAAATAAATAAAACATTAATTTTTTTTGTAAAAATAAAAAAAAAACTCTTAGAAAACATTTTGAATCTGCTAAGTGGTACTACAAAGATCCTACACTAAACACATTCTTAATGATATGTTTACATCCTTATCCTTGGTATTGGGATCAAGACAAAAATGCTTCCTATTGCATTTATACTTACATCAAATGGAAAATCCTAAATCATCTAATGATGCAAAGGAAAAAAAAACAAAATACATAAGAATTATGAAAAAATGTTTGATAGTATATGCAAATAATATGACTGAAGACATAGGATATCCAGAAGATGTCAAACTATTAAAATTAATAAGGGAATTTATCAATGCTGCTAGATTCAAAGTCATGTAAGACTCTATGTTTCTTTAAAGCAGCAACAATTAGCAAAGCAAATTATGAAATTTACATCACTTTAATGGCACCAAATTCATTAAATGTTTAAAAATAAATCTAACAGAAAATGTGCAAGACTTCTACCTAGAAAACACCAAATATTGCTGAGAGAATTAAAGAAGATTTAATTACAGTAATTCCTCCTTATTCATGACAGTTTCTTTCCACCTGTGGTTTCAGTCACCACTGTCAGTCTGAGTTGGGAAGCATATGATCCTTCATCTCATGATAGGTCAGAAGTTAATAGTAGCCTGACACTACGTCATAAAGCCTATGCCATTCACTTCACTTCATCTCATCACAGAAGCATTTTATCATCTCACATCAAAGAGGAAGAGGATGAGTATAGTACAATAAGGTATTTTGAGAGAGAGACCACATTCACATAACTGTGATTATAGTATATCATTATAATTATTCTATTATTAGAATAGATTGTTTTATTAACCGAATAGTTGTTAATCTCTTATTGTGCCTAATTTATAAATTGAAATTTGTCATAAGTATGTATATATAAAAAATACATAGTATGTATAGGGTTCAGTACTACTGCAGTTTCAGGCATCTGATGGGGGTCTTGGAATGATTCCCTGTGGATAAGAGGGTATTTCTGTAAATAGTATTAAAGACAAGGTAATAAAATGGTAAGTTATATAATGTGTATATTTTAGAAGAATGAGTTTTGAAAAGATGTCAATTTCCCCCCAAATTAACTGATATATCAATGCAAATTCCAGTAAGATTAAAAAAAATAAAATTAGAAGACTACCAACTGGATTACAACTATTTAGTCTACGGCCATACCACCCTGAACGCGCCCGATCTCATCTGGATTACAACTATTTATATCTTGACTATATCTTCATTTATGTTTTGATTGGACACTGTCATATCTTACTATCTCATATATTCTGTTGCTGTTCAATGTGCAATTTATTAACCTTATGAACATATTAAACATCTAATATGCCTTTCAACTTCAATCAATATTTCTCTAAGTATTTACATACATCAGAGTAATTAGTAAAAACTTACAGAACCCAACTCTTTCAAGACATTTAAATATTTATATATATTTTTAAAACTCTCCTGAACATAATTAAAATCACATGTCTAATGTATCAAAATCTCTTAGGTTAGCCATTTTAAAGAACAGATACAAATATGTAAAGTATCACACAGACTATAGAAGCATGACCAATCCAGGATTCAGGTGGAAGATTAGAACTAGATATATAATTCTGTGGTAATAGGGTCTTCATTATTTTTAAATATGTAATAGCTTTATTGAGGTATAATTCAAATATCATATGTTTCACTCCCTTGAAGTATAAAGTTCAATGGTTTTCTTTATATTCATAGAGTTGTGAAACTATCTCCACTGTCAATCTTAAAACATTTACGTTGTTTGAAAAAGAAACCCTGTGCCCATTAACAATCATTTCCCATTTCTGCCTAACTTACAGTTATAAGCTATCACTCATCTACATTTTCTTTAGCTTTGCCTCTTCTGGAGAGACGATACTGTCAGAATACATAGAATATATACTGTGTGAAGAATGAAGGGCTGTGAAGGGTGCCTCCAGGGAAAATAAGGAGCGTAGTACATTTCATAGTGCAAAATTTGAAACTATCATAGGAAATCTAAAACAAAACAAACAAAACAAAACCAAAAGCAGAGATTCACTCACCAACTGTTTGGAAATGGAACCAGCAGCACACAATTAGGTTGGGATCATCCTGATCTCTCAAAGCTTATTAGAACAATGGATGCATAAATGTATCCCAGGGACTAAATGTTCCACATGAGTGAGAAAGCTTGATTAAGGACATCCTAAAACTTCTCTAGTAGGACACCTGAGGGACAGATGGACCCACAACCGCAAGAACCTGAAGGAAACCCTGGGATTGCGGAAGCAGCTGCACATCATCAACAGATAAATATGGACCACTATTAGAGGAACTGCAAAAGAGAAAGGCCACCAGGAAATCTGTAAAGATCCTCAAAAGTAACTTTTTAAGAAAGGAGTCAGATTTAAACAATGGTCAGGCTTAAAGTACATGAAGCCAACTCGCTACAGGACACTTCTAAGAAAGGATTTCATGACTCTTTTATCTACTTATCTCGATGGAAAATATGAGGAATAGAAAGGACACCAATCACTCTCTACACCCCACCTGTTCATTCAGTGAAGTGCTTTGTATGGAAGCAGCCCTGAGCTGAAGAAGAGAAGATTTGATGTTAAAGCAAGTCCAAATTTTTGATTGATTTAAAATGGAAATCATAACTGCTTACAACTTACAGTGAGAGAAGACTCTAAGTCAGCTATTTCCTCAGAGTGAGAAGATAAGCCAGTAGGCTACCAGAATTTTCTTCTAGGGCCAGGGGGAGGTCATCCCCACTGGATCAAGGTTAAAATAATTATATGTTTTTATTATCACACAAATTATTTTTGCCCAGTGGTACTCAATAAGATATTACATCACCTTTACAATAATGTTGAGAAAAAATATCTAATGGTATGCAAAATATTCAAGGCTTTTGTTAAATACAAAAAAAAAAAAAAAAAAAAGGCAAGCTGAAAGGTCTGAGAATATGCCATTCCAAAACGTAACTCTTTGGCATATAGATTATTTTGAGCTAAAGACAATCAGGAATCAGCAGGCTTAGGAAAAACTATTTACCTCCCCCTAAAAAGAGAATATAAAATGTCTCCTCCTGGAGGTGTCTGGGTGATTCAGTTGAGCATCCGACTCTTGATTTCAGCTCAGATCATAATCCCAGTGCTGTGGGATCAAGCCCCACATCAGGAAACTGCTTAAGATCCTCTCAATCTCTCCCCCTTCTCCCCACCCCACTCATGCATGTTCTTTCTCTAAAATAAAAAATAATAATAATAATTAAAAACAATAAAATAAAATTTCTCCTTTTGTAAAGGAAGTTTGCATTAATTTTTTTTAAGTTTATTTATAGATTTTGAGAGAGAGAGAAAGAGCACACAAGCTGGGGGGGGGGGGGGCAGAGAGAGGGAGAGAGAGAGATACCCAAGCAGGCGCTACGCTGTCAGTGTGGGACTAGAACTCAAACAACATGAGGTCATGACCTGAGCTGAAACCAAGAGCCTGAGGCTTAACCACTGAGACACCTAAGTGTCCCAAGTAACGTTACATTTATAAAAGACATTTCCATTTTAAAGATGCCCCCTACCAGGAAGATAGCAACTCCCTAAGACAACTGTCCTCTTTGTCTGAGAGATGTTTAACTACATAACAAAACATTCCTTATTTCCTGTATATTTCCTCATCTCATCTTTCTGAAACTTGCCTCTTGCATGCAGATTTTCCTTGGTTTAGCCTAAGATAGTATACAAGCCTCAATCATTTGGCTACCTCCCTGAGTCTTTCTGAAACTCTTTTGAGTATATATTCTGTACATGCCTGTATATTCTAAATTATTGGCATTGAGCTTTTGTGCAGTTGTAAGGAAAATACCATTTTCTACAGGTTTTTAAAAATTATATTTATTTTTTGTTTTACATTTTTATTGAAGTATAATTAACATACAATGTTATATTAGTTTCAGATGTACAATATAATAATTTAACAATTCCATACATTTCTCCCTGCTCATCAAGATAAATGTAATCTTAATCCCCTTTATCTGTTTCACATATCCTCCCTCCCACCTCACCTCTGGTAACCACCAGTTTGTTCTCTGCATGTAAGAGTCTGTTTTTTTGATTTATCTCTTTTTTCTTCATTTTGTTTCTTAAATTACACAGGAGTGAAGTTATACAGTGTTTCTCTTTCTCTACCTAATTTATTTCTTGTAGCAGTCTGCAACCTAGATCCATCCATGTTGTTGCAAGTGGCAAGATTGTATTATTTTTTATGACTGAGTAATATCCCATTATATATATATATATATATATATATATATATATATATATTTATTTATTTTCTTTATCTCTTTTAATGTTTATTTATTTATTTATTTATTTTTTTTTAATGTTTATTTATTTTTGAGAGAGAGAGAGACAGAACGTGAGCAGGGGAGGGGCAGAGAGAGAGGGAGACACAGAATCTGAAGCAGACTCCAGGCCCTGAGCTGTCAGCACAGAGCCTAACACGGGGCTTGAACTCACAGACTGTGAGATCATGACCTGAGCCAAAGTCAGACGTTCAACCGACTGAGCGCCCAGGCACCCTATCCATCCATCTATTGATGGACACTTGAGCTGTTTACATGTCTTGGCTGCTGCAAATGCTACAAAAAATATAGGGGTAGATATATATTTTTGAATTAGTGTTTTTTTTTTAATTTTTTTTTCAACGTTTATTTATTTTTGGGACAGAGAGAGACAGAGCATGAACGGGGGAGGGGCAGAGAGAGAGGGAGACACAGAATCGGAAACAGGCTCCAGGCTCTGAGCCATCAGCCCAGAGCCTGACGCGGGGCTCGAACTCCCAGACCGCGAGATCGTGACGTGGCTGAAGTCGGACGCTCAACCGACTGCGCCACCCAGGCGCCCCTTGAATTAGTGTTTTTTGTTTTCTTTGGGTAAACACTCAGTGGTGGAATTGCTAGATCATATGATAATTGAATTCTATATAAAATATAATTTTCTAAATTTTTATTTATTTATTTTGAGAGAGAGAGAGAGAGAGAGCGTGGGAGAGGGGCAGAGAGAGAGAGGGAGAGAGAGAATCCCAAGCAGGCTCCATGCTACCAGTGCAGAGCCTGATGTGGGTCTAGAATCCACAAACCTGAGTCAAAATCAAGAGTCACGTGCTTAACTGACTGAGCCACCCAGAGGCCCCTATCTAAACTATAGTATTTAAAGCGCACACACTTAGGGGCGCCTGGGTGGCGCAGTCGGTTAAGCGTCCGACTTCAGCCAGGTCACGATCTCGCGGTCCGTGAGTTCGAGCCCCGCGTCGGGCTCTGGGCTGATGGCTCAGAGCCTGGAGCCTGTTTCCGATTCTGTGTCTCCCTCTCTCTCTGCCCCTCCCCCGTTCATGCTCTGTCTCTTTCTGTCCCAAAAAAATAAATAAACGTTAAAAAAAAAATTTTAAAAAAAAGCGCACACACTTAGAAAATTGATCTGATATTTATGAACTCTTTTGAGCCATTTCCCCATTTCTGTAATTTTCTTGGTATTTGGGCTATTTCTTAAAGTTATCCTGTACAATATAAGGGATTTATATTTTTAAGATGCTTTATAGTTTACAGAAAAGAGATTTCACATAAAATACCTTTATAACAATCCCTTGAGGTATGCAGGTTAAGTAGCACCATGTTATTTACATATGGGCTTAGAGAAAGCAAATAAGTCTACCAATGAGTAAGAACAGGATATAGACAAAAACCTTCTGAATCTAAATTAATGTACACTTGACCCTTGAACAATGCGGGGGTTGGGGTGCTGACTACTTCCACAGTGTTAAATAACTTTTGACTCTCCAACAGCTTAGCTGCTAACAGCCTACTGTGAACTAGAAGTCTCTGTGACAGCCTAAACAGTATACAAATATACGTTTGTATGTTGTATGTACTGTAGACTGTATTCTTATGATAAAGTAGTCTAAAGAAAAGAAAATATTAAAATCATAAGGATGAGGAAATACACTTATAGTACTGTACTGTATTTATAAAAAAATATGTATGTATAAGTGGACGCACAGCTCATACCTGTGATCTTCTCAAGGATCAACTGCACTTTTAAGTAGAGTACATTTTCTATACTTTCTAATTAAGTTGTATTCAAAAGGAACATTGCATCTAAGAATGTGTTCACATCCATTTCCACCATCTATCTCATATCAAACAAATCCAAAATATGCAAAAGTAAAAAATTATGTAGTTTAGTACAAAGACATTGACAGAACTATTAAAATTTTACCAAAAGTTCTTGAGATGTAATATCTATGAATTTTGAAATTAAATATAAAATATATATGAATAAGGAGTATGTAATACAATATATATCTAATATATAAAATAAATACCCATTACATAGAAATGCCAGGAATGGGAAGTGGTTTTCACCAATATTCTCTTAATGGGAGTAATAATAATGCTTTGTGATGAGGAAGCATAAGGCAAGCTGAGGGCCAAGCACGAGCTGTTACCACCCCACCCCCTCAGGAGGGGTATATGTGATATTCCTCAGGCACTCCTGGCTGCACAAGGACAAGGGAAAGGGAAAGAAAACAGGTTAAACTGATACAGTCTCCATCAGTTTACGAACATCTTCGTAAAATTACAAGAAAAGGACAAACTTAAAAATAGTCTAATCTCCAGGAACTCCCTACTGTCTTAATGCTAATGCTTTGCTATAGGGAAAATTTTTAGCTTGACCATAGCTAGGCCTCCAGGAACCTGTGAGTCTCCTTTAGCATATGGAAATCCCTTTAAGAAACTTCCTCTTGATTTTATCTCCCCCAACTCCACAGTATACAACCAGTCACTCTTCACAATCCCAATGCATCTCTTTCTGCCCATGGGTCCTGTCCCTGTGTTTTAATAAAATCACTTTTGCACCAAAGACATCTTCAAGAATTCTTTCCTGGCATCAGCTCCAAACCCCATCATCACTCCCAAACCTCATCACTCTATATTTCAAAGAACCCACTATTAAAGAAATTGCATATACATACATATACGTATACATATATATACATATATATACATATATACATGTATATATATATATATATAAACACCAGTGAAAACTATATTAATAATCAATCTGTAAGTTAAAATTAATTTACTCAAGGTATATATGGGGATGATTTGTAAATTTTATCAATAGAATATAGGATTTTGCCACAACATGAAGCCTCTTTGTTATCGCTAGATTTCTCAGAAATGTTGCTAGCAACTCAGGTAAGTCAGAATAGCTTCAATGTGCATTGTCAGATGACAAGGTCACTATTCAGATTTAACCCTAAGCTCAGGCTGCTTCAGACCTCAGGACCTATCTGCCTTTTCTTCTAACAGAAAACAAACAGGGCTTTCCAACTAAGTTAAACTCAAGAGTGTGCTGGGTGGGATGGGGAGTCATCACACAAGACATCTGATTGAGTGAGATAGCAGTAGGAGATGCTTACACAAGAACAGCATGGTTTGCCCACCCTAACCCCAAGCTGTACAGACCCAAAAGGAAGCTTTGCTCACAGAAAGAGCAATCTCAAAGCTCTTGAAGGGGATCAGGATAAGCCACCCCAAAATATGCCATTTTGCCATAGAATTATTTTGAGCTGAAGTCATTTGAGTTCCTGGAATTCCTTATCTACCTAAAAGCAGAGCCTCCCAGAAGAACTCGGTTATCATAAATCTCCTTCCCAGGAACAATTCTAATCTTATCAAAAAAGACTGAGCCACACCCAGACAGACATTTTCACAAAAAATTATATCTCCCATATATTTTCCTAAAGGCAGGATTTAACTTTCCAAAAAGTCATGTGCATTTTCATAAATGACTTTTTGCCCCCTCCTTTCCTCATCCTAAGTTGGATATATAGACTCCAAGTTCTCACCAGCCCCTTTGAGTTATTCATCATTGCAATGTCCTGTGTATATGTAAATATGCACTATGCATGGGGTAATAAACTCCTGCTTGTTTCTCTCTCCTTATCCTGCCTTTTGGTAATCTAATCTACAGGGCCTGAACCAGAGAACCCAGGATGGATAGGGAAAAAAATAGTTTTTTGCCTCTCTTATACTCTTTACAGTAATTCCCAAGAAATCATGCCATTCCCCCCTAAATTTGTCCTTAGAATGTATACACCTCACAGTTTCTTTCTGAGGAGTTTATTTTCTTTTTTATCTTTCAAATGGTGATAGAAACAGATTCTTTGGATAATTATGGGAGTTCTATATGAAGCAATGTGTATAAATGGTTTTGTTCTGTAAATGTAAAAGGTATGTTTTTGCTTTGTTATTATTATGGTTGCTGTTATTTTTCTAGTACTATAAGAAAACTGTGTGGTAGTTAAAAACAGACCTCTTTAATCAGACTACTCAGAGCAGAATCTTGACTCTATCTTTCTCTAACCATGTTGCCTTAGGCAAGTTATTTTATCTCTCTCAGCTTTTTCTTCATCCATAAAGCAAAGATGAGATTACAACTCTCCTCCTAGGGTGAAATTAAGTGAGCAGTACAGGAAGAGCATTCAATAACTGCTAACCAGTTGCTGAAATGTTAGTATTCACAGCTGAAGCTGCTAGCAATCCAGGCATGCTTCTTTACTCTGGGCCCACTAAGCCTGACTAGAGTAATGAACCTGGAAAGGGCAAGTAGCCAAGATCATGTGTAACTAGTGCCCTCTTGGGATCAAAAAAAGAATCAAATTTGTTTTTGAAACTTACTGAAGAATTTGGAAAAGGAAGAAATTCGAAGGAGTGGAAACACTAATCCCTCAAGAACTCTTTATCATGGACCCCATTGGGGGTGCAAAATGCTTTGGAGGTTAGTGAGCTAGATGGATTAAATGGAAAGTTCTTTTTTGGTCTAAGAAAATAAATCATTTGAATGGATTCTCAGGGTGGTTTTCATAAGGGTGGGAAAGTTGATTTGGGTTGTGCTAAGAAAAAGAAAACAAATTGACAACCACAAAAGAGAGTGCAAAAATCCAATACTGGCATAAGGAAACCAATGGTGTAAATTGCTCATAATTCAGCTCTTCTCACATCACTCAACCCAGCAGGACTGAAGACAGAAATGGAGGTTCCATCCTTCCATCCTTCCTTCCTTCCTTCCTTCTTTTCTCCCTCCCTACTTCCTTCCCACTCTTCTCCCTCCCTTCCTTCCTTCTAATTTACTGCTGTTTTTCCATTTTGATTTATCCACCTCTTAATCTGAAGAGCATATCCATAATTTATTATGCTACTACTGGGCACTTTTTGCTTAAGATCTGATGGGATCTTTCTACTTACTAATAATTTAATGTGAGTTCATGGCTTTATTTAATCAAATCTTGATAGACTCAGTGATTTTTTTTTTAAAGAAAAGAAAAAAATTTTTTTTGTGCTTTGCTCTTTCAAACAGTGTCCACAATTTTTAAATTCCTTTGCTGTAATTTTTTTCATTTTTCCTTATAGAAATTGCTACCTATACAGCATTTATATAAGATAAAGTAAAAAAATGATTTAGTGCATGTACTCTGTAACTGTAGGACTGTAACATAACAGGATAAAGTTGTTTTTAAAATATTTGCTTTAAGGGGCACCTGGGTGGCTCAGTTGGTTAAGCGTCTGACTTGGCTCAGGTCATGATCTCATGGTTTGTGAGTTCAAGCCCCACATCAGGCTCTGTGCTGACAGCTCAGAGCCTGGGTGGAGGCTGCTTTGGATTCTGTGTCTCCCTCTCTCTCTGCTCCTCCCCCACTCATGTTCTGTCTCTCAAAAATAAATAAACATTTAAAAAAACCTTTAAAAAAATATTTGCTTTAAGCATTATAAACAATAGCCAAATTATGGAAAGAGCCCAAAGTCCATCTACTGATGAATGGATAAAGAAGATGTGGTATATATATGTATATACAATGGAATATTACTCAGACATAAAAAAAGAATGAATCTTGCCTTTTGTATTGATGTGGATCGAGAAAGAATGTATTATGCTAAGCAAAATAAGTCAATTAGGGAAAAACAAATGCTATATTATTTTACTCATTTGTGGAATTAAGAAACGAGACAGATGAACATATGGGAAGGGTGGAAAAAGAAAAGAGGGGGAAACAAACCACAACAGACTCTTAATGATAGAGAATAAGCTATCAGTTGATGGAGGGAAGTGGATAGGATATGGACTAAGTGGGTGATGGGTACTAAGGAGGGCACTTGTTGTGATGAGCACTGAGCATTGAATGGAAGTCACTGCATTCTACTCCTAAAACCGATATTGCACTGTATGGTAACCAAACTTTAAATTAAAAAGAACTACAAAAAACCAAAACAAAAACAAAAAACAAAAACAAAAACAAACAAAAAAAAACAGTTCACAGAAACATAAAAAAAATAAAATAAATAAAAATAGTTGTTTTAGTATAGTAATGACATACAGGCAGAATGAAGAACTCAGAAATAAATATACATATGTGTATATATATATATATATATATATATATGTATAGTCAACTGATATTCAACAAGGGTGGCAAGAATATATTATGGGGAAAGGATAGTCTCTTTGTTATGGGTAGGAGAGTCTATGTTGTGTGAATGGAGGTCTCAGTTCTTGGATTCCCCACGAAAATGTTTACTACATAGGATCTGTGCTGGAATAAAGACAGCCAGAAGGAAAGTAGCAAGCACAAAGCAAAGTCAAAGTACACTCTCAAGGTGGAAGAGCAGGCAGATTCTCAACGTGGAACATGTCCCCTAGGTAGTTTGGGGATCAGATATTTGTTGGGTCTTTCTGGACTGGTAGCAGCTGGGAGGTACAGTGGGTTGGTCTCTAATGGAGGCTGCTTCCAATCATTTTGGGGACTCCCCCCATAGGTTGGAAGGGGGAGTTTTTGACCCTATAAGGCTTGTACCAGAACCATCATGGCAGCCTTTCTCCAAGGTGGGGCACTGTATCTGCAACGAAAATGTATTATAATGAGTCTAAGGGTTACTCTGAAGCAAAGGTGGAAAAGGAGATTGCAAGCTCTGCACCTGTGGCTCTTGGTCTGTCAGCCCCAAGGTCTTAGAAGCCACAAAGTTAGGGTGTTGTGTCCCTGGGCTTTCAAAGTGTAACCTACTTATCACTATCCTTGTCTCCAGCTCAGGTTTCTATCATTCCCCACTCAAGGATTTGGAACTCTGCCTCGGGGTATTCCTTCCACTGCTCACATCTAGGTTCTTCTAATATCTTCAACAAGAAGGTGTTGAAAAAACTGGATATCCACATGCAAAAGAACTTAATTGGTATCTTATATGACAGAATACACAAAAATCAACTCAAAATGGATTAAAGACTTAAATGTGAGATCAGAAACTATAAAACTCTTAAAACAGAGGAAAACTTTTTTGACATTGGCTTTGGCAGTGATTTCTTAGATATGACACAAATATCAGAAGTAACAAGACAAAAATAGACAAGTAGGACTACATCAAATTAAAAAGTAATGAGTATAGCATATGTAACAAGAATGAAAAGGCAATCCACAGAATAGGAGAAAATATTTGCAAACCATATATCTGATGAGGGGTTAATATCCAAAATATATAAAGAACTCACACACCTCAACAGTAAAAAATAAAAATAAATTAAAAATAACTTTATTAAAAACAGACCAAGGACTTGAATAGACATTTCTCCAAAGAAGACATACAAATGGCAAACAGGTATATGAAAATATGCTCAAAATCACTAAATGCTAATCAAAACACAATATTACCTTACACCTGATAAGATGGGTATTATCAAAAAAGCAAAAGAGAATACTGGACTTAATGTTTTACATTTTGTTGGAAATATAAACTGCTCTTTAAATATATGCTTAAGTTCGCCTATATTTGAATTACATAATTTGATAAATGAAACAGAAATATATCTTTGCAATACTTTTGTTTTGGAATGTTACATCATCACACATACATTATTACAGTAAGAACTTTGGCCTTTAGAAAAGGAAAAATATATATATTATATATATGATCATATGTATAATATATATATTTATATATATTTATTTACATATATTTTATATATATATATACGCATATTTTTTTTTCCCCTCTACTCTTAGGTTTAATAGCTTGGGACTGTGAATCAAACCGATTTACAAATTAACAAGAGAAAAAAAAACAGTTTTAATTACATAAGTATGCATAGGAATTCACAAAGGAAATTCACTACAGTGACAGTCTGGGGCTTTTCCACTGCCATATCTCCCTCCTGCTGGGCAATATTACACCACATTTTTCTTTCCTTTAAATTACAACTCATGGATCATCTCCTTTGTAAGAACCCAACAAACTCACCTAACCCCTTCTTTATGCAAACAAGACTACCTCCCGATGAGGGAGCATAAGGCAAGCTGATACCCTGCAAACCATCTGCCACCCCCACATGTGGAATATGTGTGTTATTCCTCAGGCACTCCTGGTTGCCCAAGGACAAAGGAAAGGGAAAGAAAACCAAAGGTTAACTGATAGAGGCCACAGTCATGCAGGACATAAATCCCCATCAGTTTACAAATACCTTAGTAAATTACAAGAAAAAGGAAATCTTATCAATAGCCTAATCTCCAGGAACCCCCTACTGTCTTCATAATTGCTTTGCTGGAGGAAAACACCACTTTCGCTTGACCAGAGCTAGGCCTTCAGTAATCTGTGAGTCTTCTTTAGCATATGGAAATCCCTTTAAGAAACTTCCTTTTGCCTTTACCTCCCCCAACTCCATAGTATACAACCAGTCACTCTTGACAACCCCAGTGCAGCTCTTTCTGCTAACAAGTCTTGTCCCCATGGTTTAATCACTTTTTTTTTTTTTCACCAAAGAAGTCTTCAAGAATTTTTTCTCGGCTTTCGACTCCGGACCCCCATCACTCCAAAACACCATCACCTCCAACCCACTCTCCCATTCGGTGTTTCTAGGGCTGTGCAGCATTGGTGATGTAATGGTGAGCATAGCTGCCTTCCATTTGGTGTTTCTGTATTTATAATTGTACTTTTCACTGAAGCAGGGTGTGTCCCTTCCTTGTCATTACAGTGTGAATTCACTAAGGTAGAGACTGTACCTACCCTTTATTGAACATCTCAAATGTATAGTTAACATGCACTCAATAGATAATGGCTGACAACTGACAGCCAGAAAAGTGCAAATTTCAAATAGCAGCTTAATTTTTTTTTTCCCTGAAAGCCTTTCATAAGAGTATGAAGAGACTCAGAGCCTAAAAAAAAGAGTACACTAGAACTGGGAGGGAAAATATTCAAAAGAAGAAGTATAAACACAGGACATTACCTGTAAGCCTCCTGTGCTCTTGAAAAGTTACTTCTCATGTATTTGTAGGGGCAGAAAAATTGTCCCCTCCCTTCTAGGTTCTTTGGTTGGGCAAATAATGAAGATCAACAGGAAAGAAATTAATTTCATATTCTGAAAGCCCCAAGAAATAAGAGACCCAAAGGTAGTCAGGCAGTTGAGGACTATAGGTCACATCCTGAGCTAGGGAGGGAGATAAGGGCCTGGGGCTTCAAAGGGGTGGAGGACAATTTACAGGACAGTAAGTAAAGAAGACATTTGATAATTCAATGTTTGCCCTGATACAGGGGTAAATTTTTCAGATAAAAAAAAAGTTATCTCCAGTAATAGCTCTCTTTCTGGACCAGACCACCCATCTAAATTTTTTTAGTCAGTTTAGGGAGAGGTAAATGTTTGTTTGTCTGTTTGTTTGCTTCTGACTCTGCTAAGTCTTGACTGCTTTCAGCTCAAAATTAATACACATGTTGAAGTGACACATTTTGGGGTCACATGTTCTGCTTCCTTTCGTCACTTTCTTTTTCTGGAGTGGATATTTAGCCCTCATCTGAACTCTTTCTGTTGACCCACTCCTTCCCAGAAAATACTTTTCCTATATGTCTATTGTGTGACAGCCATCTTCCGCCAGGTTTCAGGTAGTCCACTTGATAGATGTCCTGTGGTTTTTGTAGGTCTTCTTTTTTCTAATAATTTCATTACTCTTACCTTTGAAAAAAATTCTACACATCCATAAATATACATTTTTACCTCATTTTTTAAGTCAGCAAATGAGCTTGGTCCTAAAGAATATTAAAGACCTTTCCTCTAAAACTTGCTGCATCATTGTAATGTTCAGGTTACTAGTAAAGAATTGGTATTAAAATAGGAAATCAACAGCTAAATTTGGATAAAGGAGATAAAATGGAGAAAGTGACGCAGCTAGGGATATAAAACCAGGAGTGCTAAGCCAAACCCACCAGTAACTAAGAAAATCAATAGGGAATTCATGGACCAGACTTGCACACTAAGTCAGAGCAAGAGCTGCAATACAATTAAATGTAGAGAACAAGTTGATTTGGGCATATAAATATGGGTACGTGTATTTCCACATAACTGTACTCTGGCTGTCTGTTTTACATGACTGGGTTCCCAGGAATTCCTGACCAAAAAATAATGGTATTCAATCCCATTGAAATAAATTTCTAGACTCAAAATGGAACCCCTCTTGCCCAGGTACCATGTTCACAAACCAAACTTTCCTATTCCTATAAACGCTCCATTCAACCAGTAAGTATGTCAGGTCATTCAATCTCCAAATGTCAAGTGATGTCTGAGCCCTGGCCCTTGTTCCTTCTCACCACAAAAAAGGTTGACTGTGTGGCCCCAGCCAACCAGATATTTTCTTTTTTTCTCACAACTTTACTCTCTATCTTGTAAAAGCTTCCTGCCTTTTGTCCCATTTGTAGGTCTCCAAGTGGAGACTATCCACTCCACAAAGTGTTGAACAAAGTTGTTTGTATCACCTGAATTGCTTTCTTTAATCATTTTTTAACAATGCACAGATGTGTCTTTTTCAATGTTAAGAAACAATAACATTTATTACATGGAAAAACAGCAAGTCCTTGAAGGTGAGGAAGACAATTCATCTTTAAGAAGTAGTAGAATGTAATGGTTAAAAGCAGAGGTGGATGGCAATGGTGTGCCAGAGCCAGTTCAAAGTGCTTGCAAGAGCTAATGGTTAAATACTGAGGAATTCTATGAGCCAGTGGTTAAACCCATTCATTGCTTGAAATCTGCTATAATGGGAGTATATACACCACCAAAATGGGCAAATGTTGCCAACAAACACTTTCTTAGAAAGCCCATTTACCAGGTGTTTGATCATTTGGGAACTGATCCAAGGTAAACCAGCTTTCATGGGGAAAATTAGGTAAATAAACTATTTAAGTCATTTGGGCCTCAGTTTCCTCACCTGAAAAATGGATACGGTGATAATAATGATAAACCCTGTTTCAGACTATTAATGGGAAAATATATTAATTATCATCTGTTTTCTGCCTGGATGCTTCACTGACAAATATTTCTCCAAATTTCTGCTATTCCTTTAGAGTGTGTTTACTTTCACGAGGAACAATAACCTTTACCTAATTAATTACATTGATAATGATAGTATTTCAAATTGGATATTTTGAGAACTTAATTATGCTTTCCTAATAACTCTCCAATTATATCCCATATCTGTCTCTCTACATAGGACAGTCTTGAATTTGGGTATTAAAACTCAGAAAGACTCATACAATTTAATTAGATAGCACTGTCTGCAAAAATATTTTAGTGGTATATACATATTAAACACTAAGTTCCAACTAAATGCACAATTATATTTTACTTTATTATTTTTTAATGTTTGTTTGAGAGAGAAAGACAGAGAGAGAGAGGGGGAGAGCATGTACACATGTGAGGGGAGGAACAGAGAGAAAGAGAGGGAAAGAGAGAATCCCAGGCAGTCTCTATCAAGGATCTGATGCTATATATACATATATATATATATATATATATATAGAGTCTATATATATATATATATATATATATATATACATACATATATGTATGTGTGTGTATATATATATATATATATGTGTGTGTGTGTGTGTGTGTGTGTGTGTGTGTGTGTGTGTATTTGAGTCCTATCTTCATGAAGCTTGGGCAGATAAAAACCTGGCAGATTTGGAATCAGAAAACCCCAGTTTTGGTCTTAGCTGGTCACTATATATTATGCCTTGTGGGTAAATCATGTAGTCGTTAACTACTAAAGTATCTGAAAACTAGCAAAAAATATTTTATGTTGACCTACAAGCTTACTTTGAGGACTGACTTAGAGAATATTTGCATAATCATTACTAGATGCAAATCAAAATTTTAAAAGGCATTATTATTATGAAGCTTACTACCCGTAATATGGATGTTTTTTTCATTTTTTAAAAAATAAATATGCTAAGCCATCTATATGCATCGCTTGAGATAAATCTCTGACAGAAGGGATAAGGGAAGCACAATGACCTTTCATCTTCTTACTGTTAAAATTGTAAGTTTTTTATTTCTTTGTTTTAAGTTTATTTCTTTATTTTGAGAGAGACAGAGAAAGAGAGAACGGAAGAAGCAAAGAGAGAGGGTGAGAGAGAGAATCCCAAGCAGGCTCCACACTGTCAGTGCAGAGCCCGATGTGGAACTTGAACTCACAAACTGTGAGATCATGACCTGAGCAGAAATCAAGAGTTGGAGGCTTTAACTAACTGAGCCACCCAGTACCCCTAAAATTGTAAGATTTTAAAATATCTATTCTTTGGGGCACCTGGGTGACTCAGTTGGTTAAGCATACAACTTCTGCTCACATCATGATCTCCCAGTTGGTGACTTCAAGGCCCACGTCGAGCTCTGTGCTGACAGCGCAGAGCCTGGAGCCTGTTTCAGATTCTGTGTCTCCCTCTCTCTCTGCGCCTTCCCCATGCACACTCTCTCTTCTCTCAAAATTGAAAAAAAGTTAAAAAAGGTAAATATCTATTATTTGAATTGCAAACTAACGGAATTCAGAGGAAAGAGTTAATTTATTAATTTATGAGAGGTTGGTACTAATAAATAATTTGAAACTTCTAAGTGAATCACATAGTGTGCTGAATGAATTTAAAACAATTTCTTAGATTTTTTAGGAACCAATCAAAGTGTTAAAAATCCCAATGGAAAGATGTTTATATCCTAAGGGAACATCTTAACTGGTGACAATTAGTAGCTCTAATTAATTGTGAAATTTATCTTAAGCTATTGGATGAGAAACCCACAGACGTAAAGAAAAGCTAACACAGGTAAATTAATATTCTTACACTGGTAACAAAAGCCGCAAGTAGTGTATTTATATAATATTCTTAAAGAATATTAAAAGAAAAGCTGCTCTCTTTCCCTTTTATGTAGTTACTTTTAACTGGGCGATGATGTTGAGTGGTTTAAAGCACATCTTCACAGATTCTAGGGTCAGACTATCCAGGTCCAAGTTATAACTCCACCACTTGTAGCCTTGGGCAACATGACTAATCTCTCTGCGCCTCAGGTTCCTTACCTATAGAATGAGGATAACAAGTATAACAATATTTTGTGCATAGTGTTATGAGGATTAAATAGGTTCAATTATGCAACACACCTAAAAAAACATGTAGCATGTATTGCATTATTTCTTGTTGTAATGCAATGCTAATGCCACCTCCTCTTCTGTATTCTTCCAGCATGACCTCCAACCTCATTTTCCAAAAAGCATACACTCAAGCAGATAGCAGTCTAACACTTTGTATTCCCTGTCTTCACTCTTTTTGTTTAATTCATCTTTAGATTTACCCCTTACCTAAGCAGTATATGCCTACCAAACACTGTACTAATAGTTTACATATATGACATAATATAATCTCACAATTGTCTGTAATGTACACATAATATTGTCCCTGCCATAGAAAGAAGGAAAGAAAGCTCAGATTCTAAGTAACTTGTGCATGGTCACATGTGTAGTGTGTAGAAAGCTGAAATTTGAACCCAGATCAGACAATTCAAAAACTTATGCTCTTAGACTAAGCTATGATATTGAAATCTAAACAGCAGTAGCCTGCAAGAGGATGGAGAAGGACTGAATTGGCTGGACAGTAGTAAGAGGAAACTTACTGGGTTAATGATGTAGGAGAAGAAGAATAATTTTCTCTGCACCCTTCTGATTTCCTAGCTGAGACTCCTTAATAAAAGACAGATTAACAAAAGAAAGAAGTTTATTAGCACGTAAAGCTCATATATATACATGAGAGATACCCAGGGAAAAATTAGTAACTTCCCCAAAGTGACTTAGAATTCAGGTTTAAATACCATCTTAATAGGGAATGGGGGAGGAAAAGATTTTTAGGAAAAATGAATGGGCTCTAAAATAGATAAGAGATATGATCATTTATAACAGTTTGTCTAGGGGTGTGGTATCAACTTCTAGTCTCTTCTCCTGTGATATGAGTCAGTTTTCCTATTTAATGAAACTTCAGGGAGAGAATTCATGACAACTAAGTTCCTTTTTGAGGATTTATCTTTAAGCAGAAAGCCTCTCTGCATTTGCTGCTTTTCAAGTGTCCATAGCTAAAAATAATCAATATCATTAAGTGGCATATTTTGGAGTGTCATGTCCTAAATCCTACAGTCATAATATGGGATGGCATATTCTGCTACTTTTCAGTGAAAATGTTCTGCATATTAATTGGAGTTGTGGTTACATGGCATATATATGTCTCAAAATGTATCAAACTATACACTTAAAATTTCTGTACTTTGTCAGATTACACACTTAAAATTTGTGCATTCCGTTGTATATAAAATATATCATTCCAAAACTTTATGTTATTTATGCTACATAGTTTTCTTATTCCAAGAAGTCCTAGTAGTTACCCAAATAATGGCTCTCTCTTACTATTTTGTTAGAGCAGTGACACTAATTTTGAGGTTGATGTTTACTTATGTTCTCAAGTTTGTTTTTTTTTTCAATATGTATAGATCTCCCTTCTAGAATGGACTCCCAGTAGCATAAGTTTAACTTACTTTCCTCTCCAACAGTGCCTCATTATTTATAAACCCATAGACAAAAATAATATGTAAGGGGGGGGAGAACATTTTATATTTTTAGTATCTTCTTACTCAAGTCTATCTATTTTAGCTGGTGAATAAAGTATTAACGGGAAATATTTTTGTGTTTTCAGAGGAACCAATATCATTAGGATGAAAATAATTTGCAATAATTTATAAAGAACATTTTATTTTCTTCCTTACTGTGATTTTAACTGAAAATGTGAAGTTTCCCCCTAGACATGCACACGCGCGCGCGCACACACACACACACACACACATGCATGCACATATATAGATACACAAAAGCAGAGGTTGCCTTGATGGGAGAATAAAACTTCTTCATACTGTCTTCCATTTACTTATGAAATAACAGTGTGCAAAAGCCATTGCTTTTAGATGTGGCCCTGAGTTAAACATAGAAAAATGGTCATTTTAAAGCCTGAGATGTGTCTTTGTTTAGCCAAAGGAAGGCCATCAAAAAGCAGGTGACCCTGCTGCTTGAAAATAAAATGCAGCATTAGGCCTTACGTTTCATGCACCTGTAGATTTTTATGCATAGTTGAGAAATGGGAAGGTAACAGCAACAAAAAGGTGGGTGGTGTCTACAACATTCCCTGTAAAAATATTTTCCTCCATGTGACAAGGGCCTAAAAGGATTACATGGTATTTAGGAAAAGGATTCTGTTTAATCTGAATCTATATTTTGCTGTCTCTGGGATTTAACGTTTGTTGTTGGGAGAGTTAAATTGTGTGTGTGTGTGTGTGTGTGTGTGTGTGTGTGTGTGTGTATGTCCCAGGCTACTAGAAATTAAGAGGACTAGACAAGATTTGCATTGACTAGAATAAATTAATGGAGTCAGAACTCAGAGTACTAAATTTCATCCTGGACCGTATTATAAAAAATAATAATATCACCATTCCTACTCTATTCCATGTATCCTAGAATTAATAACTTAGACTTTGGGTTATACACTGCTGATGGTTATTTTGTCCAGAGGTTTTTCAAGTGGAGAAAGGGAGATTAAACCTAGAGCAAAACCAGCCCCTATATATTCCCTTAAATCTTACAAGGAAGAGATGGATATTTGTAACACAGAGCTTTGAAGAAAGGAAGTGAGAGGACCTTGGCAAGGCTCTGATCTAGGATATGTGTCTTTGAAATGATCACTTCCAAACTATTTTCCCTTGGATTCGTAAGCAGACTCACCTGGTCGGTATGCAATTACCTCCACATTTTGATTGTCTTTCTCTTTCAGCAACTCTCAATTCTTCAGTTGGGTCTGATGTACTTGTATAGTCTTGTACAGTGGTGGTGTGCAGAATTAAGGGAAGAAACAGTGAAGGCAAGTGTGGGGTATTGCACTTCTGCCCACTCACTCAGGGAATTTAAAGTAAATTTCCAGTTTATCAAAAGCAGAAAAGGCAGGCATACCTAATGCTGGACCTGGAAATATTTGGCAGAATTGCACATAAAGTGAGGCAGAAATCAGGTTTCAAAAGGCCCTTCCTTCCCAGATATACTAAAGAAAGATTACTTTTGAAGGTGAGGTTACAGCTAGGGTTACAGCTCTAAATAAATAAATAAGTTAAATATACAATATTTCCGTCCCTTTAATAAAATCTCAAATCTTTTACTATACTTTGTCTCTAAATGACGGAATCAAAGATACAACTATGCAAAAAGGCTTGTCTGCAATGGGTTATTCTCCTTAGGAATATCCAGGTAAGCCAGGGTGGTCAACTGAAGAAGTGTAGTTGACCCTTGGACAACACAGGTTGAAACTGCACAGATCCACTTATACACAGATTTGTTTTTCAATAAATATAGTACAGTACTGCAAATGTATTTCTCTTCCTTATGATTTTCTTAACATTTTCTTTTCTCCAGCTTACTTTATGATACAAATACAGTATATAATACATATAACATACAAAATATGTGTTAATCAACTGTTTATGTTATTGGTAAGGCTTCTGGCCAATAGCAGGCTATTAATAGTTAAGTTTTGTGGGAGTCAAGAGTTATATGTAAATTTTTTGACCCTGTGGGAGAAAGGGGTGGTCACTGCCCCTAACTCCTGCATTGTTCAAGGGTCAACTATAGTTGTATACGTGAGATATTCAAACAGAACCTGGGCTCATGTTATTGTGCTTATTCAAAATATAAAGTGTCAGTATTGCTACCATTTTATTTTTATGACATGTCATCTGACAAGAAAATGACATCCTTTCAACTCAACTGAGATGAATGAGCTTTTGAGCCATACAAATGTATTTTCCATTTGAACTTTTTATTTCTTTATTGTTTCAAAGTGACTTTGGTTTTGCTGCCCTTTATATAGGCATAAATTTCATTCAGGGGGGAAAAAAAACTTCATATATTCATGGTCAATTTGTATTGCAAAGAAACCAATAAACCTCTAAAAACCTATTATCTTCATAGAGAAGTTGAGAACCTGTTGTGTGCATGGCATTAAGCATCTTTGCTCTCAGCTTGCTGATAATCTAGTTAGGGAAGCAAGAAAAAAATAACAAGATAAAGAAAAGTGCCAGGCAGCTTAAAAACATCTTTCAAATAAATGTATTTCTCTTCTGCAGTATATAAAGAAGCATGCTATGCATTGTAAAATATTAAGAGATTTAAAGGTCCTTCCTTTTAAGAACTTTTCAGGCCAATGAGGGAAAGATGTGGAGAATCTGAGTGCAGACACTGGTTTAGGAGAGAAAGAATATGAAGAAGACTGCTAGTGACCCTCAGATTTAAAAAGCAAAACACTGGTTTTATTGAGCTTCCTTGAAAATCCTTATCAAATATCATGTGAATAAATCCTTGATATGTGTCTTGATATGGACAAAGCCAAATGAATACTAACAATTATAGCTTATATTTATTGAGCATCATCCACACGCCAGGCACTACATTAGCACTTTCACTGCCTCTCTGACCTACAAGTGCTACATGCTTCCTGCAATTACAAGAGGCTCTCTGAAGAACCTCTTAATTGCTTTGGGAGAATAAAACTCTAGACCAACATGCTCGTTTTCCAAAGAATCTAAAAAGTGCCTAAGTGGAAGAGAATAGCAAATGAAAAGCTAAATTAAAAGTATTTGTCCTAAATTCCTTAAGGATATCACAAAGTCCTGTAGAACACAGAGGGGATTGGACTGGGCTGACCACAAAATGCTTCAATGACAACAAAGCATGGAGTTGATCTTTGAATGATGGGTAGGATTGAAAGGTGGAATCATGGAATTCCTTTTAAGAATGGCATTTTCAAAGGCTTTGAGAGTTGGGAAGAGAAGAGTCAAGAATATTTAGCAGTTTTTATAAAAGTTTTGAAGTCAATTTCTACTTTAAATCTGCAATTTTACCTTCTATGTGTTCTTACACCTATAATCCTTCAATTTCATCATCTTTAAAGGGAAAAACACTGATGTTATAATCTTTTATAAAATTAAATAAAATATTTAGCCAAATAGCCTACCATATGCAAGGACTTTTAAAAACTAAAAATAATTGGTAAATGAGTTTATTTCTAACAATCACACAGTAGTGGGGGAACACCAGTATAACTTATAGTGATAATATTGCTTCAAAATTATGTTGACTATTTGAGGAGAGGCCAAGATGGTGGAATAGCATGGAAGATTTTTTTGCGTCTCTTGTCCCTGAAATACAGCCAGATCAATACTACACCATCCTGCACAACTAGAAAAATGATTTGAGGGTTAACACAACATTCTGCATATCCTGAAACAGAGAACTAAGCAGGTAAGCAGCACAGAGATATGAATGGGGGAGAGAGAAGAAGCAGAGGGCAGAGAGCTGTTTTTGCCTGCAGAGAGAGGGTGGAGATGGAAGGAGAGTACAAAAGCAGCTGGAAGGAAAAGAAAGAGTACACAGGAGACTGAACAAAAAAAGCGAGAAAGGAGAAAGGAGAGGGTTTAAATTCCATTAAGACTCTATAAACAGAGGGAGTGCAGAGTCTGAAACTCTGCAGTGGATACCTGGTGGGGCTCTGGTGGGAAGGATGAATCCCTAGGAACATAGAGTGGTATCAGAGGGGTTCTCAGGCCACGTGGGGAGAGGCGGTTCCCTGCTGGGAGGACATTTGGTAGAGGCTATGCAGCCAGCCCACACCAAAGGTCACAGCAGACCCTACAGAACAACCACATTTGTGGGTGCTGGAACAAAGATGTTAAGGGGGAGGCCTGGTGCCAGATGTGTGTTGTGATTTTCCATAATCCCTAAAACACTGCTGCTATATGATCGTGTGAACTTTTTCTGGGGCAGGCAGGCACCCAGCTGCAGTCTCTGGGCATCTGCCTCAGCACAGTCCCATGAATGTTCCTGGGGGCAGCAGGCACCCAGCCATTGTTCAGTGAGAAACTCCCCCAGAAGGTCTGAGCAGGTCAAAGGTGCAGTCCCTCAGAAGTGAGGGGGTGGGAAACATAGCCACATCTGAGATAAAACTAGGGAAGGCGGTGCTGCCTGGCAACCTGACAGTTTGGTTATGGACAGTGTGAAAGTGGGGAGTGGATGGAAGCCAGAGACAAAGGAGGGGTGCATGATTGCTGGTCGAGGAAAGCAAAGAGTTCTGACACTAGAGACTGGGCAGCTGGGTAATGCCATTTTCACCTCTCCTACACGTGCACATGTACCACTACAATCCACCCCAGTAAGCTAAGCAGCGCCATCTATGGAAGAACGAAGCCATTACACTAAGGCCTGCCCAACTGGACCAACCTCACTCTTCAGGAACACCACAAGTCTCTCTGCCTGCTTAGCTTATAGACTATAAAGTGCTTCATAAGTTGACTACTAGGGGAAACCAATGTAATATCAATCGTATTTTAGTCTGTTTCCTGGTCCATGTATTCATTTTTTTCTTTTGTTTTCTTATTTTTGAATACAGAAGGAGAGAAAATTTATTTTTTAATTTTTATTAAAAATATTTTCTTTAATTTTTTTCTACTATATTTTTTACTTTTTGTAAATTTTCAATTTCTATTTTACTTCCATCATTTCATTATATTCTATTTCATTGTATTCATTTTTTTTCAAATTTTCAAACATTTTTCTTTTTTCTTTTTTTCTCTTTTCTTATCTTACCCTTTTTTTCTAATATATCAAGCTCCTTCCAACAACCAGACCAAAACACACTTAGGATCTAGCATCCTTTGTTTCATTTTTTTGTGTTGTTTTTAATCTTTTAATTTTAATTTTTTTTACCTCCTTAATTCCTTTTCTTCCTTCAGAATGATGAAATGAAAGAATTCACACCAAAAGAAAGAACAGGAAGAAATGATAGCCAGGGAGTTAATCAACACAGATATAAGCAAGAAGTCTGAAACAGAATTTAGAATCACAATAATAAGAATACTAGCTGGGGTTGAAAATAGATTAGAATCCCTTTCGGTAGAGATAAAAGCTAGTCAGGATGAAATAAAAAATATGCTATAACTGAGCTGCAATCTTGAATGGAGGCCATGGCAGCAAGGATGGATGAGGCAGAGCAGAGAATCAGCGATGTAGAGGACAAACTTATGGAGAACAACACAGCAGAAAAAAAGAGGGAGACTAAGGCAAAATAACACGATTTAAGAATTAGGGAAATCAGCAACTCATTAAAAAGGAACAACATCAGAATCACAGGTGTCCCAGAAGATGAAGAGAGAGAAAAAGAGGTAAAAGGGTTATGTGAGCAAATCATACAAGAAAACTTTCCTAACATGGGGAAAGACACAGACATCAAAATCCAGGAAGCACAGAGGACTCCCATTAGATTCAACAAAAACAGACCACCAAGAAGGTATATCATAGTCAAATTCACAAAGTACTCAGGCAAGGAAAGAATCATGAAAGCAGAAAGGGAAAAAAGTCCATAACCTACAAGGGAAGACAGATCAGGTTTGCAGCAGACCTATCCACAGAAACTTGGCAGACCAGAAAGGAGTGCCAGGATATATTAAGTGTGCTGAATCAGAAAAATATGCAGCCAAGAATTCTTTATTCAGCAAGGCTGTCATTCAAAATATAAGGAGAGATAAAAAGTTTCCCAATCAAACAAAAATTAAAGGAGTTTGTGACCATTAAACCAGCTATGTAAGAAATTTTAAGGAGGACTCTCTGAGGGGAGAAAGGATGGGGGGGGGGGGGAAAAGACCAAAAGCAATAAAGATTAGAAAGGACCAGAGAACACCACCAGAAACTCCAACTCTACAAGCAACATACTGGGAATAAATTAATATCTTTCAGTACTCACTCTATATATCAAAGGACTACTCACTCTATATATCAAAGGAGTAAATGCTCCAATCAAAAGACATAGGGTAACAGAATGGATAAGAAAACAAGATCCATCTATATGCCATTTACAAGAGACCCACTTTAGACCTAAAGACACCTTCAGATTGAAAGTAAGGGGATGGAGAACCATCTATCATGCTAATGGTCACCAAAAGAAAGCCAGAGTAGTCATAACTTATATCAGACAATCTAGACTTTAAAATACAGAGTGTAACAAGAGATGAAAAAAGGCATTATACCATAAGTAAAGGGTCTATCCACGAAAAAGATCTAACAATTGTAAACATTTATGCTCCAAATGTGAGAGCACCCAAGTATATAAATCAATTAATCACAAACAAAGAAACTCATTGATAATAATACCATAATAGTAGGGGATTTCAACACCCCACTTACAACAATGAACAGATTATCTAAACAGAAAATCAACAAGGAAACAATGACTTTGAATGACACACTGGACCAGATGAACTTATCAGATATATTCAGAACATTTCATCCTAAAGCAGCAGAATACACATTTTTCTCCAGTATACATAGAACATTCTCCAGAATAGATCACATACTGGGACACAATTCAGCCCTCAATAAGTACAAAAATATCTAGATCATGCTGTGCATATTTTCAGATCACAACACTATGAAACTTGAAATCAACCACAAGAAATGTGGAAAGATAACAAATACTTGGAGACTAAAGACCATCCTACTAAAGAATGAATGGATTAACCATGAAGTTAAATAGGAAAATAAAAACCACATAGGAGACAATGAAAATGATAACACCACAGCTCCATACCTCTGGAACACAGCAAAGGTGATCATGAGAGGAAAGTATATAGTAATCCAGGCCTTCTAAAGAAGGAAGAAAAGTCTCAGATACACAACCTAAGCTTACACCTTAAACATCTGGAAAAAAGAACAGCAAATAAAACCAAAACCAGCAGAAGACAAGAAATATTAAAGATTAGAGCAGGAGGGGCCAACAAGGCAGAGAAGTAGGGGGATCCATACTTCCCACATCTCTCAAAGAAGTGCAGAAGCCAAAGGACTGTGAACACCAGAGCTTGTGAGGAAAAGAGACTGAATCCACCAGGAAGAAAATGGGAAAGCTGGAGAAAAGATAGGTGGATGACTGCGAATTGGGGGAGATAAAAAAAAAAAACTGCGTGGGCACGAGGGGAGGGACCCCCTTCTGTGGAGACACAAAAGGAAGAAAGAGAAAGAGTGGGTAGGGAAGTGTAGGACCGTATCTGGATGGGAGAAAGACCTTGGACTGAGACTGAGAGGGATCCGATCTCTAACCGCAGGGCTTTCTTGGGACTGGGACCAGTTCCCTATTCATGCACCTGGGGAGAAGGGGAGCCAGGCCTGGTTGTGGTGGTAGGTCAGGGGCTCAGTCCGCAGTTGGATAAAGTTGTTCCCTCCTTGGAGGGCTGCGCAATAGTACCAAACCTGCCTGCTACCGCCACCCCCAGGCTCAGTGGCTGGGCCAAGGGCGCAGTCTGCAGTAGGAAAAGGTAGCTATCTTCCTGGAGTTCTGTGGGAAAACACAAAGTCTGCTGGCATCCGCCACACCAGGGGCTCACAGCAAGGTCAGGGGTGTAGTCTACAGTAGGATAAAGCGTCCCCCTCCCTGGAGGGATGTGGGAAAAGACAAAGCCTGCCTGAGTCTGCCTGCGTCTGCAAGGGGAGCGGCTCTGGCCACAGTAGGAGAAGGTGGTCCTCCCTGAAGTGTGGTGGCACAAAGCCAGCCGGGACCAGTTATCCGGCCACATTGAGAGGTGATTCTCCCGTGCCAGAGCGCACAGAGCAGGACTTTGAATCCTAGTCTAGCACAGAGTCAGGGGAGTTGGTGGAGCGAGAAGGGCTGCTCTGTCTGCGCCTGCAGCACAGTGAGGATGACTCAGAGACCAATGGGTCTGGCTCCATGGAGAAGAGACTGGGGGATCACCATTTCCCCACCACCACCACCACCACCAAAGCAGGGCCTCAGGGATGACTCCTGGGGCCCATAGTGGAGGTGGGTCCAGATAATGCCAAACCACGCCCCTTCACACTGGGTAACTGCATATCCACTTGAGCGGCACAGAACCTGCAGAAAGGTCCTCCCAACAAGTGATGCAACATTGCGTGGAATAACTCTAGGTCAATTCTAGATATATAGATATATTCTGCCCCCCCCCCGCCCCCCATTTCTCTTCCTTACTCTTCCTTCCCCTGGGCTGGTTACTCTGCCCATTACTCTGGTTATTGGTTACTCTGGTTATTGGTTACTCTGGTTATTGGTTAGTCTAAACAGACATATTTCATCCATTGTCTTGGACACAGGAAAATGTCTGGAAAATCTCCAAATGCATGGAGGTTAAAGAACATCCTACTAAAGAAAGAATGGGTTAACCAAGCAATTAGAGAAGAAATTTAAAAATATATGGAAACAAATGAAAATGAAAATACAACAATCCAAATGTTTTGGGATGCAGCAAAATGCCTATCTCAAGAAACAAGAAAAATCCCAAATACGAAATCTAACATCACACCTAAAGGAAATAGAAGCAGAACAGCAAAGACACTCCAAACCCAGCAGAGGAAGAGAAATAATAAAGATCAGAGCAGAAACAAACAATATAGAATCTAAAAAAAAAAAAGTAGAGCAGATCAATGAACCCAAGAGTTGGTTTTTTGAAAAAAAAAAAAATTGATAAACCTCTAGCCAGGCTTCTCAAAAAGAAAAGGGAGATGACCCAAATAGATGAAATCATGAATGAAAGTGGAATTATTACAACCAATCCCTCAGAAAAACAAGCATTATCAGGGAATACTATGAAAAATTATATGCCAACAAACTGGACAATCTGGAGGAAATGGACAAATTCCTAAGCACCCACACATTTCCAAAACTCAAACAGGAAGAAATAGAAAACTTGAACAGACCTATAACCTGTGAAAAATGGAATCAGTTATTAAAAATCTCCCAAAAAATAAGAGTCCAGGACCAGATAGCTTCCCTGGGGAATTCTACCAAACATTTAAAGCAGAGGTAATACCTATCCTTCTCAAGCTGTTCCAAAAATAGAAATGGAAGGAAAACTTCCAGACTCATTCCATGAAGCCAGCATTACTTTGATTCCTAAACCAGACAGAGACCCAGCAAAAAAGAGAACTACAGGCCAATATCCCTGATGAATATGGATGCAAAAATTCTCAACAAGATATTAGCAAATAGAATTCAACAGCTTATAAAAAGAATTATTCACCATGATCAAGTGGGATTCATTCCTGGGTGCAGGGCTGGTTCAACATTCGCAAATCAATCAATGTGATACGTCACATTAATAAAAGAAAAGATAAGAACTATATGATCCTGTCAATAGATGCAGAAAAAGCATTTGACAAAATATAGCATCGTTTCTTAATAAAAACCCTCGAGAAAGCTAGGATAGAAGGAACCTACTTAAACATCATAAAAGCCATTTATGAAAAGCCCACAATTAATATCATCCTCAATGGGGAAAAACTGAGCTTTCTCCCTGAGGTCAGGAACATGACAGGGATTTCCACTCTCGCTGCTGTTGTTTAACACAGTGTTGGAAGTTCTAGCATCAGCAATCAGACAACAAAAGGAAATCAAAGGCATCAAAATTGGCAAAGATGAAATCAAGCTTTCACTTTTTGCTGATGACATGATACTATACATGGAAAACCCAACAGAATCCACCAAAAGTCTGCTAGAACTGATACATGAATTCAGCAAAGTCGCAGGATACAAAATTAATGTATCAGTTGCATTTTTATATACCAATAATGGGGCAACAGAAAGACAAATAAAGAAATTGATGCCATTCAGAACTGCACCAAGAATGAAAAAATACCTAGGAATAAACCTAACCAAAGATGTAAAAGATCGGTAGGCTGAAAAGTATAGAGAGCTTATGAAAGAAATTGAAGAAGATACAAAGAAATGGAAAAACATTCCATGCTAATGGATTGGAAAAATAAATATTGTTAAAATGTCAATACTACCCAAAGCAATAAACACATTCAATGCAATCCCAATCAAAATTGCACCAGCATTCTTCTCGAAGCTAGAACAAGCAATCCTAGAATTTGTACGGAACCACAAAAGATCCCGAATAGCCAAAGTAATATTGGAAGAAAACCAAAGCAGGAGGCATCACTATCCCAGACTTTAGTCTCTACCACAAAGCTGTATTCATCAAGACAGCATGGTATTGGCACAAAAACAGACACATAGACCAATGGAATAGAATAGAGACTCCAGAATTGCACCAACAAATGTATGGCCAACTTCTCTTTGACAAAACAGGAAAGAATATCCGATGGAAAAAAGACAGTCTCTTTAACAAATGGTGCTGGGAGAACTGGACAGTAACATGCAGAAGAATGAAACTAGACCACTTTCTTACATCATTCACAAAAAATAAACTCAAGATGGATGAAGGACCTGAATATAATATAGGAAACCATCAAAACCCTAGAGGAGAGGGCAGGAAAAAACGTCTCTGACCTCAGCTACAGCAATTTCTTACTCAACCCATCTCCAAAGGGAAAGGAATCAAAAGCAAAAATGAACTATCGGGGCTTCAAGATCAAAAGCTTTTGCACTGCAAAGGAAACAATCAACAAAACTAAAAAGGCAACCAACAGAATGGGAAAAGATATTTGCAAATGACATATCAGAAAAAGGACTAGTATCCAAAATCTATAAATAACTCACCAAACTCCACACCCAAAACAACAAATAATCCAGTGAAGAAATGGGCAAAAGACACTTTTCCAAAGAAGATATCCAGATGGCCAACAGACACACGAAAAGATTCTCATCACTCACCATCAGGGAAATAAAAATCAAAACCACAGTGAGATACAATCTCATGCCAGTTAGAGTGGCTAAAATTAACAACTCAGGAAACAACAGATGCTGGTGAAGATGTGGAGAAATGGGAACCCTCTTGCACTGTTGGTGAGAATGCAAACTGGTGCATTCACTCTGGAAAACAGTGTGGAGTTTCCTCAAAAAATTAAAAATACATCTACCCTATGACCCAGTAATAGCACTGCTAGTTATTTACCCAAGGGATACAGGAATGCTGATGCATAGGGGCACTTGTACCCCAATGTTTATAGCAGCATTTTAACAATAGCCAACTTATGGAAAGAATCTAAATGTCCATCAACTGATGAATGGATAAAGAAGATGTGGTTTATACATATAATGGAATACTGCTTGGCAATGAGAAAGAATGAAATCTTTCCATTTGTAAAAACGTGGATGGAACTAGAGAGTATATGCTAAGTGAAATAAATCAGGCAGAGAAAGACAGATACCATATGTTTTCACTCATATGTGGATCCTGAGAAACTTAACAGAAGACCATGGGGGAAGGGAAGGGGGGGGAAGTTACAGAGAGGGAAGGAGGCAAACCATAAGAAACTCATAAATACTGAGAACAAACTGAGGGTTGATGGGGGGTATGGGAGAGGGAAAAGAGGGTGATGGACATTGAGGAGGGCACCTGTTGGGATGAGCACTGGGTGTTTTATGGAAACCAATTTGACAATTATATATATATATATATATATATATATATATATATATATATATATGATTAGAGGAGATATCAATGCTATTGAAACCAAACACACACACACACACACACACACACACACACACACACAGAGAACAGATGAATGAAACCAGAAGCTGGTTCTTTGAAATAATTAACAAAATTGATAAATTCCTAGCCAGTTTGATCAAAAATAAAAAAGAAAGGATCCAAATAAGTAAAATCAAGAATGAAAGAAGAGCGATCACAACCAACACAGCAGAAATAAAAACAATAATAAGAGAATATTATGAGTAATTAATTATACACCAATATAATGGGCAATCTGGAAGAAATGGACAAATTCCTAGAAACATATAAACTACCAAAATTGCAATAGGAAGAAATACAACATTTGAACAGACACCTAAACTAGTAAAGAAATCGAATTAGTAATCAAAAATCTTCCAAAAATCAAGAGTCCAGGGCTGGATGGCTTTATGGAGGAATTCTACCAAACATTTGAAGAAGAGTTAACACCTATTCTCTTGAAGTTGTTCCAAAAAATAGAAATGGAAGGAAAACTTCCAAACTCTTTCTGTGAAACCAGCATTACCTTGATTCCTAAACCAGGCAAAGATCTCACTAAAAAAGAGAAGTATAGACCAATTTCCCTGATGAGCATGGATGCAAAAATCCTCAAGATACTAGCTAACTGGATCCAACAATACATTTAAAAAAATTACTCACCACAACGAAGTGGGATTTATACCTGGGATACAGGTCTGGTTCAATATCCATAAAACAATCAATGTGATACATCACATTAATAAAAGGACAAGAACCACATGATCCTCTCAATAGATGCAGAGAAAGAAATTGACAAAATACAGCATCCTTTCTTGATAAAAACCCTCAAGAAAGTAGGGATAGAAGGACCATACCTCGAGATCATAAAAGTCATATATGAAAGACCCACAGCTAATATCCTCAATGGAGAAAAACTGAGAGCTTTCCTCCTAAGGTCAGGAACAAGACAGGGATGTCTACTCTCGCAACTGTTATTCAACATAATATTGGAAGTCTTAGCCTCAGCAATCAGACAACACAAAGAAATAAAAGGCATCCAAACTTTCAATCTTCCCAGATGACATGATACTCTATATGGAAAACCCAAATGATTCCACCAAAAAACTGCTAGAACTGATCCATGAATTCAGCCAAGTGGCAGGATATAAAATCAATGCACAGAAATCTGTTGTATTCCTATAAACTAATAATGAAGTAGCAGAAAAAGAAATCAAGGAATTGATCCAATTTACATTTGCACCAAAACCCATAAAATACCTAGGTATAAATCTAACCAAAGAAGTGAAAAATCTATACACTGAAAACTATAGGAAGTTTATTAAAGAAATTGAAGAAGAACAAAAAAAAAAAAAAAAAAGGAAAAAGATGTCATGCTCCTGGATAAGAAGAATAAATATTGTTAAAGTGTCTATACTACCCAGAGCAATCTACATATTCAATGTAATCCCTATCAAAATAACACCAGCATTCTTCACAGAGCTAGAACAAATAATCCTAAAATTTGTATGGAACCAGAAAACCCCGAATAGCCAAAGCAATCTTGAAAAAGAAAACCAAAGCAGAGGGCATCAAAATCCCAGTCTTGATTACAAAGTTGTAATCACCAAGACAGTCTGGTACTGGCACTAGAACAGACACTCAGATCAATGGAACAGAATACAGAACCCAGAAATGGACCACAAATGTATAGCCAACTAATCTTTGACAAAGCAGGAAAGAATATCCTATGGAATAAAGACAGTCTCTTCAGCAAATGGTGCTGGGGAAACTGGACAGCAACATGCAGAAGAATGAACCTGGACCACTTTCTTACACCACACACAAAAATAAACTCAAAATGGATGAAAGACCTCAATGTAAGACAGGAAATCGTCAAAATCCTTGAGGAGAAAGCAGGCACACCTCTCTGACCTTGGCTGCAGCAACTTCTTACTCAACACATATCTGGAGGCAAGAAAACAAAAGCAAAAATGAACTACTGAGACCTCATCAAAATAAAACGCTTCTGCACAGCGAAAGAAACAATCAGCAAAACTAAAAGGCCACCGACCGAAGGGGGGGGGGGACGATATTTGCAAATGACATATCAGATAAAGGGTTAGTATACAAAATCTATAGAGAATTTATCAAACTCAACACCCAGAAAGCATACAATCTAGTGAAGAAATGGGCAAAAGACATGAATAGACACTTCTCCAAAGAAGACACCCAGATGGCCAACCGACACATGAAAAAGTGCTCAACATCACCCATCATCAGGGAAATACAAATCAAAACCACCATAAGATACTACCTGACACCTGTCAGAATGGCTAATAGTAACAACTCAGGCAACAACAGATGTTGGCAAGGATGCAGAGAAAGAGAATCTCTTTTGCACTATTGGTAGGAATGCAAACTTGTGCAGCCATTCTGGAAAACCATATGGAGGTTCCTCAACAAACTAAAAATAGAACTACCCTATGACCCAGCAATTGCATTACCGGGTATTTATCCAATGGATACAGGTATGCTGTTTTGAAGGGACACATACACACCAATGTTTATAGCAGCACTATCGACAATAGACAAAGTATGGAAATAGCTTAAATGTCCATCGATGGATGAATGGATAAAGAATGAATGAATGAATGAATGAATAAAGAAGATGTCATATATATATATATATATATATATATATATATACACACACATATATACAATGGAGTATTATTTGGCAATCAAAAAGAAGGAAATCTTGCTATTTGCAACTACGTGAATGGAATTAGAGGGCATTATGCTAAGCGAAATTAGAGAAAGACAAATATCATATTACTTCACTCATATGATAACTTTAAGACACAAAACAGATGAACATATAGGAAGGGAATCAAAAATAATATAAAAACAGGGAGGGGGACAAAACATAAGAGACTCTTAAATATAGAGAACACAGGGTTGCTGGAGGGGTTGTGGGAGGGGTGAAGGGGTAAATGGGTAAGAGGCATTAAGTAATCTACTCCTGAAATCATTGTTGCACCATATGCTAACTAACTTGGATATAAATTAAAAAATAAATAAATTATTAATAAAAGAATATGTTGACTCTAGATGACTTGTCACACCCTATAATTCTGTGAGCTTTGTTCACATTGGTAAATGTTTGTACTGCTTTGTAAAATTGCTTATCATTTGGAGCATAGGGCAACTTGACCAGTCACTTGGTACTTGTCAGTTTTTGGCAATAAAAATATGCCTATCATCCTTAGATAATCATTAAATGTTATTTTACTACTTTACAATGTTTTTTTTTTTATGTTGATTAGAGTATGGGGCCTAGATATAGTGGGAGATGTAGAAGATAGGCCTGAAGAGGCATTTGAGAATAAATTTAAAGAATTTGTGTACCAGAGTGATAGATTTTTCTATCACAGCCACTTGCCCACTGCTCATGCATCTGGGCCAACAAATATTTTCATCTTACAGTCACCTCCTCTATCCAGTCTTGATTCATCTAAGTAAAACTTATCAGTTCTAGTCTATGACATAGCTAAAGTCCACAACTTTTGTCACAGAATCTTTTCCAATGAATTTCACTTTCTTTACATTTTCTTCTTTTTACCCTAGATGGTGAATTCATCTGAACCTAGACTTTATCTTATTCCTATTTTCATATTCTATTGATATGAAATGTCACATAATAGGTTCTCAATTATTTTGGGAATTCTCCTAAATTTCAGTTATGCTTTTCAAACAAGTTTGCTGTTGGAATTCCTAATCATCTCTTGCTAGACCACAAAGATTTTTTTTTTAACAGATCTGAAAATTACATAGGCAAGTGTGGCTTATATGACAAATTAAGTGCACACACACTCACCCACACACACGTTTTCTTTTGCACAAGAGACTTCTATAAAAGTATAAAAAAATTATTGTAAATGTTATCAAACCCAAACAAATCAGAGTTAAGGCATTAATGGATGAGAACTTTTAACAAGCTTCTTTTTTTTTTTTTAATTTTTTTTTTCAACGTTTATTTATTTTTGGGACAGAGAGAGACAGAGCATGAACGGGGGAGGGGCAGAGAGAGAGGGAGACACAGAATCGGAAACAGGCTCCAGGCTCTGAGCCATCAGCCCAGAGCCTGACGCGGGGCTCGAACTCACGGACCGCGAGATCGTGACCTGGCTGAAGTCGGACGCTTAACCGACTGCGCCACCCAGGCGCCCCAAACAAGCTTCTTAAAGATTACATATAGGTGGGTAAGTGGTAATTGGCAAAGCAAAGAAGAAATGTCTTCTTAGCATACAGGTAGAGAGAACTATAGCAAAGAAGGGAGACCAAGTGCCTGGGGAATATCCTTAGAATGGGAGGATTCTAAGACACTGTATTCAAAGATATGGAAGGGAGAAGTAAGGCTGAAAATATGGGAATAGTTGAAGGTCCCCACAGGGAATAATTGTCTCTAATCTCCATCCCTTCCTGTTTTCCAAATAATAGACATGCACTCATCTGGAAACCCCAAATTGTACTGTTCTTCCCTAAATAAATTGACCAAATTTTCTGCGTAGAAATAGGGCAGCGTGAAACAAGTCTTCTTTATCTTGGCATTTAGGTGTCACTCAGAGTAATATCTAGCATCTTATCAACTCACCCCAAAGTAATATGATAATGTTTTCCCTTCCATATACAACCCCAATAAACCTTTCTACTGACTTTATTCTTAAACATAAATAAACAACAAAGAGTAAGCAGACTTTAGAGTAAAGCATGCAACATGATTTTGGAATAAACAACTATACTTCACTCACAGAGAAACAAACATCAGACTAGCATCAGACTTCAGACTTTCTGCATATAATATTTTCAAAGGCCATAAAGCAATACCTTCAAAGCTATAAGAGAAAAAAATGTTTTTCAGTCTTAAATAATACATACAGTCAAGCTATCAGTAAAGAATAAGGCAGAATAATGATATTTTCAGACTTAGGTCTCTGAAAATTTACCGCTCTGCTTGCAAAGTTAAATAAGGGTCCTTAAGCAGATCAAGGTAGTGAAAGAAAGAAAGAAAGAAAGAAAGAAAGAAAGAAAGAAAGAAAGAATAAAAACCAGGAAAGTAGTGAAAGAAAGGCCTTACACTCTGTCCTTAACTCTCTCCTGTTCCAACCCGTCTCTTCTTCCTGATTGTAAATCCTGCTGACCTACAGCCTCTGTAGTCCCACCGCAAAATGCAGAAGCAATGGCTTCCATAGACTTCTCTACAGGTTCACCTTTACAACCCTACCCTGGATGCTGCAGCACATGGTTGACTTCCTAAGTTCTGTGCAAGGTCCAATTTGTCCACCTATCCCTGTGCTTTAGGTAGGCTGGCCAGGAACTTTTCTAAAACCATTCTACTCTCCCTTCCAGACCTCACTCCTTTAGCTCCTCCAACAACTGTATAAATTCTAATTTCTGTAACAAATCCCTTATTTAATAATACTCATAGATCTGCTTCTCTAATTCAGATTAGATTGATACAGGCTTCTTGGAAAGGAAGCGTAAACCTGGCACACTACTTGGCTGTACAGCAAACATTTACGGCCTCATAATGAACTAGACATTGATTGGTTTTCAAATTTTAGAATAAATTTGTAGATGGGTGCCTGGGTGGCTCAGTCAGTTGAGCCTCGGACTTCGGCTCAGGTCATGATCTCATGATCTGTGAGTTTGAGCCCCGCGTCAGGCTCTGTGCTGACAGCCCAGAGCCTCGAGCCTGCTTCGGATTCTGTGTGTCTCTCTCTCTGCCCCTCCCCTGCTCATGCTCTGTCTCTCTCTGTCAAAAATAAATAAGCATTAAAAAAATTTTAGAATAAATTTGTAGAAAATCATAGTGAACTGAACTCTGGTACTACAATAGGCATAGCTTTCGAAATTTAGAGATAAAGCAGTAAGGAAGGTACAGTGAAGATTGGAACCACTGACATCTTCAAACCCACGATGAATAATAAGAAATTAAAGCATGTTGTGTCCATTTGTGGAGCTAATTAGTAAAAGAACTTAGAATAGTGACATAGTTATTTGGTAAGAAAGAAAGAAGGAGAGCAGAGGGCAGTATAAATAAACTAAGCCTCATAAGTCATAGAACAAAATCAATATAAAAAGTCTAAAGTTGATAAATCAAGAAACTGCAAGACAAGCATACTGTTTAGAAATATGGATTTGGTGACAAAAAATACCAAATATAGAAATATGTAGAAGTGGCTGCTTTCATAGGATACACAATTATCGGAGAAGATTGTTTCCTTTGAAAGTAAACCAGGAGATAGGGGCTGGAAAGACTTTTCTTTTTCTCCATACACGCTTTTGTAGTGATTGAATAGTTTATCATACATATGTTAGTTTGCTAGGGCTACCAAGCAAAATACCACAGACTGAGTGGGTACCTTAAACAATAGAAATGTATTGTCTACAGTTCTGAAGCCTGGAAGTCAAGATCAAGATGCCAGCAGGTTTGGTTTCTTTTGAGGTCTTGCTCCTTGGCTTTTGGATTGCTGTCTTCTGACTGTGTCCTCAATTGGCTTTTCTCTGTGCAAACTCATTCCTGGTGTCTCTTCTTTGTCTTGTAAGGACAGCAGTCATATTGGATCAGGATCCTACTCTTCCAACCTAATTTAACATTAATTACTTATTTAAACAGGCTCTCTCCTTAGATGCAGTTACATTTGGGGTTAGGGATTCAGCATATGAATTTAGTAGGGATAAGATTCAGTGTATAACAAAGTGGAAGGTGAATTTATTCATAACAAATAAATTATTTAATTTAGTTAAAATAAATATTTTTTGGAAAGTTGTACCTAGAGTGCAAAACAGAGTGTGATAAGTGAGACAAGGAACTCTTTTTACTCCATTTTAAAATCTCATGTACCATTTAATTATCATAATTTAGGTATAGATGTTTTTATAGATGAAATAAGTGAAACATAAGGAGAGAGAGCTCATCAGCATTGCATTCTAACTAAAACACAGAATGGCTATTCATAAACTCCGTCAACACATAGCCAAAGTTTTCCTCCTTTGTTTACTGTCATGAGTTTGTTTTCATTTTTTCCCTCTTTCTTTTCCTCAATGTCCTTAAACTGTGAGTTTTATGCAGATATTCTAATTTTTCTTAAAGCAACATAAGCTCCTTGAGTACTGGGGTGCTGTTATCAGTCTTCCTGGGTTCTTCACAAGAGTGTAGTGCTTTACACATTGAAGGAACTCACAATAAGTGAGAAAATGAAAAAGAAATCAGGAGGAGAGAAATAACAATCCTAGTGAAGAAATTTGGCAAGCATGCAATCCCATCTTCCATTGTCCTTCCCATGTTCTATTAAAAAAAGAAAGCACATATACAAAATAAAACATACTTCATGGCTAGGCATTTGGGTATGTGGAGTGAGCACAGGAGAATATGTTGTTAGGATTATCTAGAGAGACAAATAATAACAATGCTAAAGTGCAGAATCCGAAATCAATCATTCAGCATTCAGCTGATACAAATAAATAAGCAAGGGAGAGTTACAGCAGAAAAGCAGAATCAATGCTGCTAAAATGCAAAATGAAATCAGCAATAAACCCTGGGGTCTAGTTAGACCTTAAACAAATCTGATGTTCATTTGGCTCCTGGTCAGATGATTCTGGGAGAAAAGGTTCCGTGAGTCCTGGTGAGTCCTGAGGAGGGGCGTAGAGAGATCAAAGGTCTGAATCATTCAAGCCCAAGGGAATTGCTCTGTTCCATCTCATGCCCTATTTATAATGTAAAAATGTCAACTCCATGTTTTTAGGTAAAGCTGAATGTGTAGTTATTGTATTTGCATTCAAGGAATACTGACACTGTGGTCTTCGTTGATATTGGTATCAATTTCATTTGAATTCTAAATTCAGAGGAGTCAAAGAACAATGCATACTTTATCAAGGGGAGGCTTTACTTCATATTTAAATATTTATAGTATTTGTCAGTTCAGCGTGCATCGAAGACATTGATCTAACTTCAAAAGTCTAACACAGAAACTGAACTGACTGCCGAGAACATATTTATCCTTAACACAACACAGAGAATAATATTATGCTGTCATTGTTTGGTTGTTTTGTGGGTACAAACTGCATTAATTCTATTTGAGTCCATGTCAAAACAATTATTGTAGCTTCACACTACCAATCAAATACTCAAGGTCATTTTTTTCCAGTTTGTCATTTAATAGATATTTATTGAGATCTGTACTAAGAACTGTAGGGAGAGAAGCCACTTCCCTCAAAAAGCTCATGATCTACAGAGGCAAGACTTAGATACTTTCTAAAATTGAATTAACAGTCCCAAGAACACTACAAGTTAATTTATGATGAAGTACCAATCAACCAGCTCTCCTGCTTTCCTCACCACGTTCCCCTTTATTATAATTTAAGAACTCAGGAATAATATATTAGAAATAGAAATATTAAGAAATTTTAACTTTTCCTTCAAACATATAGTTCAAATGGTACTGCTCTAGATGCTGTATCATGTTTTTCCTCACAATTCTGAAAGAAAATTATTTGTGGTGTGTGTGTGTGTGTGTGTGTGTGTGTGTGTGTGTGTGTGAGTGAGTGTGTGTCAGGGGAGGAGTAATGAGCTACCACAAACAGGTGCAAATGAGATAATATGTCTAAAAGTAAACTTAAAACTAACAGCAATAAAACCTGAGCATCCTGAGCAAACACTAGAATACATCTAAGCTGAAAAATTATTTGTATTCTAAGACTTCCATATTCTCCAATTTTCTAAAGCCCTGGGGGTTAAATAATCCCAAGGATGCAGGTTCTTCTGACTTTCAATCCCAAGCAGGCAGGTCTCTAGGCTTCCTAAGAGTCTCCACTGTCCTGCGGATGGTGATGCTCACCCAGAAATCCCAGTTCTTTCTGCAGTGGTTCCTCACTTGTCCAGCTTCCTGCACAGCCTGGGATCTTTAAAAGGAAGACCTTCTTAGATTTCTGGGGCCACAGTTATTGGATATTCAGATTTGTTTGTCAAATTATATGCCTATGGTCAACCAGGTGTTCCCTCAGAAAAGGTTAAGTGCTGTACTTGGGGCAGCTGTGTTTGGGAGAGCTGTGTCTGCATCAGGCACACTGAAGATGAAAGGTGTCCTTTCTTATTTGGCCCTAAAGTATTCTGCCTTAATCTCTTGTCTTCTGGTCATCAGCTCAGACTCCAAGTTTGTGTGTTTGTTTTTAAGTAATTTTATTTCAAAGTGCTCACTGCCATTTTCTGAAAGCCTAGTCTATCTGAGAGGTTTACTGATTTTGAACCTAATAGACAGGTGGAATCTTGATCCCCTTGGCCCAGAAAACTATTGTGTTACTATACAAATCTATCCACTTTTCCACCACATCCTACACACTCATATGCACACTTACAAACATACATACACATAAGTTTCACATACCAGGAGGCTCCATGAGTGAAGCCTTGACTGAGTCACTAAAGGTTTTTCTGAGTAAGACCTCTCACTTGTCTTTTATTTGATAAACTGAATGGGCACTCAATCAACCTATGAAGATAAAATAAGGTTAACTTAATTAAAATTAAAAAGCTATAGATATTAAAATGGTTACAGATATTAAATCTTATAAAAATTAACCAATCATATAAATTGGTTATTTGTCTGATAAATAAGTTGAATTTTGCATTCTCAGGGAAAAAGAACTAATTCCATCAACTATCCTTAGTATTAAAATTATCTCTACTCTCCTTTGGTTCATGTAGACAGACTCAAGATACTCAGTTAAACTTCTCAAAACAAACTTAACTGCTCCTGAAAACTCCTTCCATTCAATTCAGAAATGCTGTAGTTTTATTTTGTTTTTTTATTATTGCTCTGATGTTTTAAGTATAAGTGTGTCTCCTGTTCTTCTCCTTAGTACTTGTGCTAGGTTAAAAACAGGGGCGCCTGGGTGGCTTGGTCAGTTAAGCGTCCAACTTCGGCTCAGGTCATGATTTCACGGTCCATGAGTTCGAGCCCCGCATCGGGCTTTGTGCTGACCGCTCAGAGCCTGGAGCCTGTTTCAGATTCTGTGTCTCCCTCTCTCTCTGCCCCTCCCCTGTTCATGCTCTGTCTCTCTCTGTCTCAAAAATAAATAAACGTTAAAAAAAATTAAAAAAAAAAAAACTATACCATTTTCTAACCATTCCACTTAGAGGTAGACTAATTCTACTTCCCTTTGGCCAGCCTTAATTGCTTGACCAACAAAATGTGGTAGAAATGGTTTGTTTTGTTTTCTTTTTTGCTGTTGTTAAACTTCCAAGGTTTAGTCATAAGAAGCCTTCTGCCAGTTTATCCTAGAACACTCACTGTGAGGGAAGCCTACTGCCATGTAAAATGTCCACCCTCGATGACACTGGCATACTATGAGGAAATCTAATCAAAGAGCAAGGTAGCATAAAGAGTAAAAGATGCCCAGCTAGTCCCAGCTTTCAGCCACCCCAAGTCCAGAGTAAGACATGTATGTAAGAGCCGTCTTGGACCTACCGCTCTAAGAAATTCAACCTGGAAAACCTAGGACCCCAAGTGACAGAATCAAAGACTCATAATCTTACCACAAATATCTAATTTGTATCTATAGTGTATTAGTTTCCTGTGGCTTCTGTATGAATTACCACAAACTCAGTGGTTTAAAACAATGGCAATTATTTATCCTCTCACAATTCTGGAAGCCATCGTGTGAAAGCAATATAACTGAGACAAAATCAGGGTGTCAGCAGGGCCATAATCCTCTGAATCAGGTTTTCTTCTTGAGGAAAATCCATTCCTTGCTTCATCCTGCTTCAGACAGCAACCAACATCCCTTGGATTATGGCTACAACACTCCAATTTCTGCCTCCATTTTCACAACACCTTCTCTCTACATGTGTCTTATGGAATCTCCTTAATATCTCTCTGATAAGGATCCATGAAATTACATTTAGATCCCACTCAGATTATCCAGAATAATCTCTGTATCTCAAAATCCTTAATTATATATTTTGTCATATAAGATAATACTTACAGATTCTGATGATTAGGGCCTGCTATATTAGGGGCATTTTTTATTCTACCACTGAAAATATTATGCTTTTATTCTCATTTATATCATTCATCACAAAAACCTTTAGACTCCCAATTCTCTCTTCCTCTCCTATATTCTACTACTTACAAGATTCTATATCTGTCCCCTCACTTCTGCTTCTTTCTTCCATCTTCCACAACCTCTACAACACTTCCACACTGCCTTCTGGAACCCACAGTGTTATCAGCAATTTCTTCTCTATATTTGGTCATTGCTTTGAACAACCCATTTACCTTTTTGCTCTAATGGAAATATGACTACCTATCTTCTTACCACTGAATATTAAAATGTTTCTCTTCACTACTTTTAGGCTATTTTTTCTTCTTCCTCAAAATTCATCCTTTGAGTCGTTCATATCACTGACTACTTTTCATTTTTTGCTGATGTTGACTGATCTTCATAAACTCATCTTCAGCTTATTTTTCTTCATTTCTCCAATACTGTAGTCCTAAATCCTGGCAAGTTCAACATGTACATATCTGGTCTCCTAACACATTGACTTCTTAGTTTTATGAACTCATTTGTTCAATGACTTTATCTTCCACTCTATATCATGTATACACTCTAATTGCCATATCTTAAATCTTGTTTTCACAAATAATTGCAACCTTTCCATATTGTCGATTTCATGGTCTTTCAATATCATCCCTTCTCTTTAGTTCATTCTCTCCAATACTTTAATACTAGGATCTTTCAACTACACAGAGTCTATCTATCTATCTATCTATCTATCTATCTATCTATGTTTATTTATTTACTTTAAGAGAGGGAGAGAGGGAGGGAAAGGCAGAGAGAGAGAGGGAAAGAGAATCCAAGCAGACTCCATGCTGTCAGTGCAAAGCCTGATGTGGGGCTCGATCTCATGAACTGTGACGTCATGACCAGAGCCAAAATCAAGAGTCAGAGGCTTAACTGCCTGAGCCACCCAGGTGCTCCTGAGGTCTATAATGTTTTCACTGTCACTTACTCTTGATAACACTCATCTCTTCAACCAACTTAAATTCTGGGATCTATCTCTTGCATTTACTCTCCACTTATTTGACCCTCTCTTTCTTCTTATTTGGCCAAACCAATTTTTTCATTTATTTCATGCCTGTGTGAACATGGTTATAGGGAAATTCATAACCACCCTGACTGCTGTTTCCATAAATTTATGATGATGAACATCATGGGTACCCTTTTTTTTTTTTTTTTTTTTTTTTATTTTTGGGACAGAGAGAGACAGAGCATGAACGGGGGAGGGGCAGAGAGAGAGGGAGACACAGAATCGGAAACAGGCTCCAGGCTCTGAGCCATCAGCCCAGAGCCTGACGCGGGGCTCGAACTCACGGACCGCGAGATCGTGACCTGGCTGAAGTCGGACGCTTAACCGACTGCGCCACCCAGGCGCCCCAGTCATGGGTACCCTTAATGCTAACAAGTAATCAACTAGTCCATTCAGTCTCCTACTATCTAAACAATTGTTTTATATCTGTCTCTCTCTTTTCAAACCCACAACATCTTCTCCTCCATGCTTACTGTCAGCCTATAACTTTCTAGATCACTCAGAAAATAGAAGAAATTAGGGCACATGGGTGGCTCCATCGGTTGATCTTGATTTCAGCTCAGGTCATGATCTCATGGTTCTTGAGATCAAGTCCTGTTTCAGGCTTTGCACTGACAGCAGGGTGCCTGCTTGGTATTCTCTCCCTCTCTCTCTGTCCCTCCCCTCCTCTCTCTCTCTCTTTCTCAAAATAAATAAATAAACTTTAATTATAAAAAAGACAGTAGAATGTATCAAAAAAGAACTTCTACAAATTGATATCACCATTTCTACACACTAAAGAGTGTCTATACCCACCTACCATCTCTCTTTCTGTTATTATGGATTATGTATCCATGCTCTTACCTAAAATGAGTCCCTTGACTTGTGACCACACAAACCTACTTTTAGTTCTCCCATCTTAAATAACAAACATTCTCTTTTCTCCTGTTTCCCCAATAGATACCATTTGATGTTTTGAGTCGCCATCTAGAATACTTCTTCTAAAGAGTTGCCTAATTTTGCTCCAAATTATCTCCTCCTTTCCTAAACCCACGTTAGTCATGTGTTCAATCCTGCCCCTCCACCAACATTGCTCTCATTAACATCATAAGTGTGCTTCATATTGTTAAATTCAGGAGTAATGGAGTAACTTCTCAATCCTCCTTTTATTTAAACTATCAATAGAATAATGTGATGTGCACTGGAGAATCCTGGTTTACATTTTTTCCCCTACTATAATCACATCTAATTTCATTCTCAAAGCATCTAATTTAAATGTTTATTGTATAGTTATCCTACTTGTAGTAGCAATACACAGAGTTGACTGAGCTTTTCATTTTCTAAAACTTTTCTTCACTTTACTTCCATTCTTTCTGTATTCCTCCCTTCTTAATAACTACTCTTTCTCAGTCTCATATACACATCTCTCCCCTTCTCCACAACCTCCTAATGGAGGAGTGTTGGGTTTAGTACTTGCATGTTTTCTCTTCTAGTAGGTAACCACTGATGAAATACTTAATGTAAGTACATTGAAAATGAAATGGCAAAGTTCCTTAGACAATGATTTATTACATAAGGGAGTCATTTCTCTATGATGACTTTCCCTTTGTAAATGAAACTAAAGCAAAGAGATTTTTTTAAGTATTTCAAAGAATTTGTAAAAGTATCAAGAATTATTTTGCCTTAGGAAATTAAAAGCAAAAATGAACTATTGGGACCTCATGAAGATAAAAAGCTTCTGCACAGCAAAGGAAACAATCAACAAAACTAAAAGGCAAACAACAGAATGGGAAAAGATATTTGCAAATGACATATCAGACAAAGGGCTAGTATCCAAAATCTATAAAGAGCACACCAAACTCCACACCCAAAAACAATTCAGTGAAGAAATGGGCAGAAAACATGAATAGACACTTCTCTAAAGAAGACATCCAGATGGCCAACAGACACATGAAAAGATGCTCAACATTGCTCCTCATCAGACAAATACAAATTAAAACCACACTCAGATATCACCTCATGCCAGTCAGAGTGGCCAAAATGAACAAATCAGGAGACTATAGATGCTGGAGAGGATGTGGAGAAACGGGAACCCTCTTGCACTGTTGGTGGGAATACAAACTGGTGCAGCCACTCTGGAAAACAGTGTGGAGGTTCCTCAAAAAATTAAAAATAGACCTACCCTATGACCCAGCAGTAGCACTGCTAGGAATTTACCCAAGGGATACAGGAGTACTGATGCATAGGGGCACTTGTACCCCAATGTTTATAGCAGCACTTTCAACAATAGCCAAATTGTGGAAAAAGCCTAAATGTCCATCAACTGATGAATGGATAAAGAAATTGTGGTTTATATACACAATGGAATACTATGTGGCAATGAGAAAGAATGAAATATGGCCCTTTGTAGCAATGTGGATGGAACTGGAGAGTGTGATGCTAAGTGAAATAAGCCATACAGAGAAAGACAGATACCATATGTTTTCACTCTTATATGGATCCTGAGAAACTTGACAGAAACCCATGGGGGAGGGGAAGGAAAAACCAAAAAAGAGAGAGGTTAGAGTGGGAGAGAGCCAAAGCATAAGAGACTGTTGAGAACTGAGAGCAAACTGAGGGTTGATGGGGGGTGGGAGGGAGGGGAGGGTGGATGATGGGCATTGAGGAGGGCATCTTTTGGGATGAGCACTGGGTGTTGTATGGAAACCAATTTGACAATAAATTTCATATATTAAAAAAAGTATTATTTTGCCTTATATCTTTCTTATCTTTCTCTTGACCCATCCTTTCATTTATTTATTTCCTATTTTCCCTCTTGGTCCATTTTCCCATTGCCATTCATAAAAATCAAATATTTCTGAATTATTGTGATAAAAAATAAACCAAAAAAAATAGACATTCAGTGTTCAATGAAATGGAAACATAAGATCATGCCCTAATTTGACCAATCTTCTGAGTGCAATTATTAATACTAAATTCTTCAGTATAATATTGGATACCAGTTTCTTCAGTATAATATTGGATAAGCAAACAGCCGAAAGGGAAAAAAATATATATATGTATATGTAAAATGCAGATTGGTGCTTTGAATATTATGTATAATCTGCAACCTCATTCTCTCTACCCAGAGCTTTTCATATAATGAAAAGAAAACTGGTAGAGCTTTGATTGCTCCAATTCTAAAGCAAGCACTTTTTTCTTTTGTTTATTTTGTTGGTGAAAGGGTAAGGGAGCCCTTAAGAGAGAGGCATATTGGAAAGCATCCCTCGATATAAATGTAAATTACAACATTCCCACAAATTGTAACATATCATTATCTCGCCCATTCTTTAAAGAAAGAAAAACAAGGCTAATAATCATCTAGTTACATATTGCAATAGAATAGTTTCGGGTTTTTTTATTAGACTATTATATTCACTCATTTATGAATCAAGATGTTTAGAGCTGGAATGGCCCTTTCTGACCTTTTGGATGCCCTACCATGAAGGTTGTTTCTCATTATTGGACAATTCTGTTGTCAGTAGGCTATTCCTCATCTACATCTTTTGTATTGCTGTTCCTCTGTATTTGGATAGTAAAAGTCTTGCTTTATTTCTTTAATAATTTGAGTTAGTTTTTTCTATTCATATACCAAATAGTTTCATCCCAAATTGGAAGATGGATTTGATATTCATTCCTTCCATAAATATCTCCATCATAAATAAGGACATAATATGGATTAGATGCTTCTTAATTCACAACTGTGGTCCATTAGCACCAGGACTGAAATCTCTTTATATACATTAAATCTTTCTCCTTCAGTACTACGTGATGTTTAGCCGATCTGTCAAAGTATTTCTTTTATCACATTCTTACTGTCTATTTTTTGTACAAGACCTCATTGTTGAGCAGCTTTTTACTGATGCAAAGAAATCTTATATGCAATTTCCATCCCATTAACTGTTTGAAAGAGATAATCCACATCCTAATGGTGCTGAACAGTAAGTAAACCACAGCCAGTTCTGAGTTGCTGTCTGATCTTTTGTTCGGCTATCTTTTGACCCTTTCTGACATTTCAGCCATCTTTCTCTTTAGAGCTTCTATTTGCCTAAAAAGATTCTGGATTTGTTGTAACTTGTTTCAATGGAGAGGTAGCTGTTGTATTTCAAATTATTTGTTATAAAAAAGGGTAATTTTAAATAGGATTTCAGTGGATAATTCAAGTATAATGAGTGTGAAATATCTGTGCTTATCATCAAACTTGTTGATCAAGACTTTAGAGATATCATTAAAAGCATAGAACCTGCTGTTTGAAATCCCTGGGTTATAATTTAACATCTCTCAGTTATATGTGAATATGTGTGGGTGAACTACTTATCCACTCAGTGTTTCTGATTCTTTATTTATCAGCTTATACCTACATTGCAGAGTGGTTATAAGAGGAAAAGTAGTTAAGGCATGTAGAGCTGGAAACCTGGCATGCGGGAGGACCATCTAGTGACATTGCATTTATTATCAGTAACTAAAAAATCTAGGTCATGGAACCCTAATAACTGCCCTTCAGAATTGAAGTGTGGACAGTATTTTAATTGCTGTAAATATTACTCTTTGTCATTGTCTTCCCTATTTGACCATTTTTTTTTTATGATGGTATTGATTTATTCTGGGATGAATATTATTGTTAACATCAGGGTCTGGGCCACCCAGGCTGTGACTTTGTAATTGTCTTTGTCCAAACAGGGACTTCTTGGTTTCTGCTACAATCCTCTCCATATGTATTTCTGGTCATATTTCTGACATAAGAATGCTTGTGTATATCTGCTTGCCAACATTTTATATTGTTCAGAGTAAATTTCCAATTATAATCTTGTATTGCCATAAATACATAATATGCTTGATCATCCAAGTATTTTTTTTTCTCTTAAAAATAGAACTAAGAACTTTGCATGGAGTAATATGGTAGATCTCATGTAGGCAGTGCAAATATTCTGCTGACTTTGACTGCCACCATGAAATATCTAAATTCACATGCACATTGCCTTTCTTTTATTATTTGTTAAAAAAAGGTAAATTACAGGTTAAATGAGTCCATTTCTAAGTAAATATATTTTATAGTTTTAGATCTTACGTTACTTACCAAATATTAGTTTAGCTATTGCAAATACATTCAAGGTATATTAGGGAATTAGCTCTTTCTTTGTATTGCTGCCAAAATTTCAGTTTGTAGTTCATGACATCACTAACACCTAAAACTGAATGGAACATATGGAGTCAGGATGTAATTAGAAAGAACAGAAGCAAAATAAACCAATTACAAAGCTAGTCCTGAGCTCCATTCATATCTGAAAAATTAAATCCTTTACTAGCAGACCTCTGAAATCACTGAGTGACCTTGTAGAGCTAAAGCTTTAAAAAAATAATAACAACAGAATAACAAAAATAAAACAAAAACAAATAAACAAACAAAACAAAAACAGAAACAGAAACAAACAAACAAACAAACAAAAAACAGGCAAAGTGGAAACATAGAAGAAAAGAATGAGAAATGGCCAGGAAGAAATAGACATAGTAAAAGCTGAGAACAAAATGTGCTTTTAACAACCATTTTGAGATTAAGAGTTGTCTATGTACAAAAAAATTAGTTTTTAAAAGATTGAAGAATGGCAAATATCTGATTTATTTCTTTTAATTTCCAATGTATCTAGTGTTATTAAGACAAATAAAACTTATAATCAAAAGCAGCAAATTTAAGACCTAAAAGAAATTTAACTCATTTAGGCTCTTTTGACAAATGAGAAATTTAATTATTAAAAGTTGAAATTACTTGCACAGATAGGCTGTGGAAGGTGTTTGCTGGTTCTAGAACGTTCTCCTTCCATGACTTCCTTCCTCCTAACTTCTAATCTTGGCCCCCATTTAGAGCAATGCCACATGCTTTGGATATAACAATGGTCCAAATGAACTATGAAAATCAATTAGAACTTTTCTTGGGCTCTCACTTCAGACATTCCCCCTTGTGTTACAATCTTGGAACTGTCAGTATTCCTAAATCTTTAATCACAAGAGGTAACTCATCTTCAGTAAGGAGATAAGACTAAAACATGTTTTGTTGTTTTTGTTTGTTTGTTTTGTTTTCTGGTTTTTCCCTTGAGTCTTGCTATGCTTAAAGTTAGATTCAACTGGAAACTTAAAAGTGTAAAAGTCGATTACATCTCTATAATTTGTACAACTTTGTAATGAGTTTCTGTCAATTGCAACCAAAAGTGTCCTGTCTAAATGTGTTTCTATATTAGTGTGTGCCCTTCAGAAGTACAGTCTGGACAGCATTTTTATAGCTACAATTATAATTTCTTTGTCATCTTTCTTTGGACTCATTTTTATAATGGTATTGATCTATTCTGGGATGACTGGCCACATAAGTGTTTCCAGAGCTAGGTTGAGAACCTAGGTCTTCTAAAGCCATTATCCTTTTATAATAGAGCAAATAGTCTCTTCCTTCATGTTGTAGGGAAGGACATCTTTCTCTATCCTTCTAGTTAACTGTCTAAAGCCATGAATCATGCTAATAAAAGACAGAATAACAATAGGAAAGAACAGTTTTTAATTATATACACACACATGGGAATTTCACGAGAAATGTGATTCAAGGATATGGTCAGAAGATTGAAGCTTATATATCATCTTAAGTTATATAAAGAAAAAAGATTTGGGGCCCTTGGTTCAGGGAGGCAAGTTATGGGAAAGTGAAGGAGGAAATGTAAGGTCAGTAAAAGTGTCTTAATTTGCAGATAAGAGTCTCTTAGGTGGTGAGAGTTGTCTCAAGAGTAGCTCTGTGCTGGCAAGAAGACAGTTTTACAAATGCAAATTTCCTTTGTAACAGAAAATTCCTTTACAAAAGGGGAAATTCATACTTTATTTTTAGGCAGTTGGGGGAAGATAAAGACATTTTCTTGTATCTGCTCATTCTTTACTGCCTTTAGCTCAAAATAATCCCTATACCAATGTGACACATTTTATGGTGGCATATTCTGGTATCTTTTAGCATCTTAGATGCATGAATTTGTTGAGTATCCTTCTTAATTAATTTCAAAAGTTGAAATTGTTCAAAGACAAAATCCCAGCTCTGTACTAGCTTTTGAAGGATAGGCAATTTATGTAGGTTTTCTTGATTAATCTTGTTGCAGGATTTTTTTTTTACCTCAATACCTGGGGTTCATTGCCTCACCACTTCAAAGAATGAAGAGGTGGACACAAAATGAGTGCAAGCAAAAGTTTACTAGAGTATAAAATTAGAAAGGAAGAATAGTATGAAAGCTCTTTATGGTGAGGGGGCATTTGAAGGTGAATACCCACGGACTATAGGCAAGAGTCTGTTTTATACAGTTCTGGTGGACCCCCTCTTCCCTTTCCCCTTGTTCCTTCTCCAGTCCTACCCTTACTGGCTTGATAACTGTAGGGGCTGGGTTGTCCATTCCTGATTGGCTAGATACCATTGTACAAGGGGTAGTCTATGACCATATCATTTCTTGTGGGTCATATGTTTTTATGGTCTACTACTTATTTTTAGTTAGGTCTTTTGTCAAATTCCTGAGGGGAAACTAAGAGGGAGTAGGCAGAGTCTGTTAGATTCTTAAGAGGAATCTTACACCCCAGGGGCCTTGCTGTGGTCAGCCTCTCCCATGGTTGTTCTAAAATATGTGTTTTTCTCCCACCAAGAGACCTCAAGTCCTAATCTTTCCCTCTCTGCCTACTGAATCTTATATTTTCCTATCACAATTTTACCAACATTCCTAATATATGGATTGATCATGTCCAATTTTAAAGGTAGAATAGCAGGATTAAACAAATTAGGGTTTAAGACTGACATCAAAAAACAAAAACAAAAAAAAAAAAAAACACTCCCTTCCACTCTAGCATGTATAGATATATAATTTCTATTTTTTTTTATGTTATTGTAGGAAAGGAAAAAGAGATCTTTCTTCTCTACCCATCTTTTTTTTCTACCCATCTTTTCTCTGGGGCCCTATAAATTAGAATGACAAAGACAGATTAACAAGAGAAAAACAAACTTACTAACAATGTGGATCACGTATATACACATGGAATCATCCAGTGATGAGGAGCCCAAAGGGGTAGAATGTACACTTACATATCACATACCACATATCACATTAGGCTACACAAAGAAAAAGCGCATAACGGCACATTATGGGACGATGACCAGGAAAAGTATGGTAAAATTTTTTTAACGTTTATTTACTTTTGAGACAGAGAGAGACAGAGCATGAACGGGGGAGGATCAGAGAGAGAGAGGGAGACACAGAATCTGAAACAGGCTCCAGGCTCTGAGCTGTCAGCACAGGGCCTGACGCGGAGCTTGAACTCAAGAGCTGTGAGATCATGACCTGAGCTGCAGTCCTACGCTTAAGCAACTGAGCCACCCAGGCACCCCAAGGAAAAGTATGGTAAACAAGGGTTGTGTAGTAAGATTGGTTATGCAGATTTAAATCATTGCCTTCTCCACGGGTAAGAGTTGTTAAGAATTCTCTTTTCCCTGGTATGGGAGAGGAAGACAGCTCTACAAAGGGAAGCTTTCTTTGTAAATGGTAATTTCCTTTATGAAGGCCAATTTACTTTACAAAAGGAAAGCTTTATTTTTCCTGTTTTTATAGATCTTCTTGTATCCTCTGATTCTCAGTGGCCTTTAGCTCAAAATAACCATAGACTTGGAGTGCCTGGGTGGCTCAGTTGGTTAAGCATCGGACTTTGGCTCAGGTCCTGATCTCTTGGTTCAAGAGTTCCGAGCCCCACGTTGGGTTCTGTACTAACAGGCCAGAGCCTGGAGCCTGCCTCGGTTTCTGTGTTTCCCTCTCTCTCTCTCTCTGCCCTTCCCTCACTCACACTCTCTCTGTCTCTCAAAAAATAAATAAAACATTAATAATAGTCATATGCCAACCAAGGCATATTTGGAGTGCCATATTCTGGAATCCTTAAATATGATATACAAATATGAATATGATGCTATAGTTAAATCTAGATATGTATTTTTATCATCTGGAACATTGATTATAATTGCATCTATACTTATTTCCTCCTTCCTATCTACAAGATGCTTATAAGCTCTTCCATATTAGGTCTTTTTATTAAGTTAGATAAAACAGTGTTGGAATCCTTAAGTGTTTTAAAAGATATGCCAGATTAGGAACCATTTTTAGAGCTCTGCTTTTAAGTCAAATTCATCTCCCAGAGAGATCTTTTATTATATTAAATTTGTACTCATTCCAATGATCATATATAAGAGCAATTTTATAATGTGTGTGTATATACGTGTGTGTATATATATATAATTACATATTATGATATTCTTTATCATGTTGAGTTTTATCACAAAAACAAGGTATAAAGAATTTTATATAAGCAGATATTCACTTTCAGCAAGCCCTCTTACTCCTCTATAGACCCCAACAGTTACTTCTTATTGTACTCTCTTGAGGCATGGACAGTGACTGGAGCATTCCAACCAGCAGAACAGAAAAGTCCTGATAGCTGTGAAATGACTAGATCACATCCCACACATCCCCTTCCTTGCCTATGATCATGAACTGAACACACACTGCTCCTGTATTTTCTGCATTTACTGTATTTACTGCACAACTTCTAAGATTCATAGAAGTTTTACTAACGATTTGAAGTGAGTTTCCCAAATCAATGTGTTTTTTGTGCTAATACAATAACTCAATCCTTAGCCCTGAAGTAAATGTTTCTGTTTTTTAAATAGAGAAAGTAAGTATATTGAGCATTGGCATTTGAAATAATCTTGTTATTAATTTTCTCTCTTAGATTAACATCCTTATCATTATTTTTCTAGAACAGACATAAATTAATTCTTCTTTGAAAGAACAAAATATTTGTATAAATGATTAGGACTAAATGTGAATTAAGTTTAATTATTCTATTCAAATTCTAATGAAAGACCTCTTTGATTTTTTTCTCATGTTTTTAGTTTAACCCATGCAGTCATAGCAGATGGTTAAGCATAAAATATCTTTTAGATTTTCTACCATCAATGTTATTTAATTAGAGTGAGAGAAGTGAAGAGAGAAGGATGTTCTTCCAGTTCCAGAAAATTACAACCAAAATGATATAAACACCTAGAAACCCTAAATCACATGTTATAATTATCATTTCAAATAATGAAGCTTATAAAAATTAGGAGAATACACTGGGATACAAATGGATAAAAATATTGAATCACAAGGTGAAATCTGGTAAGGTCACTGACTGATAGTCCGTGAATGTCTAGGTAATCTTGGACTTCCACAAGGTAGAAAACTGGAATTAAGATTACCCACAAAAGTCCAAGACTCTCTCACAACTCAGAGAAGGGCTCAGTAAAAGCTATAACTGGCAAAAAGGAAGGAAGAAAGTGAGATAAGGAGAATGAGAGAGAAGGAGGGAGAGAGGAAGACAAAGAGAGGATAAAAAGGAAGAAAGGAGGGAGGGAAGGAAGGAATTTTGGTTGCCAGAACAAATTTGAAGATGTTTGGCTGTATTAGCATGGGATCATAATGGATAAAAAAAAAAAGGCGTTTTAGTTGGGTTGCCATAACCAGAGATCTGGTGTCATACAAGAGCTCAGGGTTAGAATTTATATTATTTATAAAATCCAGAGATTCCTTCAGGACGGTAACCTAAAAAAAACAAATGGTCCTCATCTCTAACACCTCAAAGACACTTAGCAGAAAAAATGACAAAACTCTTTGAAGGAATATGCCCTTAACACAAACATAAGAATTACAACAGATAAGTGGCGCCTGGGTGGCTCAGTCGGTTGAGCGCGGACTTGGGCTCAGGTCACGATCTCGTGGTCCATGAGTTCGAGCCCTGCATCGGGCCCCTGTGCTGACAGCTCAGAGCCCGGAGCCTGTTTCAGATTCTGTGTCTCCCTCTCTCTGACCCTCCCCCGTTCATGCTCAGTCTCTCTCTGTGAAAGAAAGAAAGAAAGAAAGAAAGAAAGAAAGAAAGAAAGAAAGAAAGAAAGAAAGAAAAGAAAGAAAGAATTACAACAGATAAATTTCCACTTAAGAAGAATATACATTTAGTCCCATACACTATGCTTGATATTAGGGATATACAAAGAACAAAGTAGACCATAAATCAGTCCTCATGGAATAAACTAATCTTTTATCTTAACATAGTTATTCTGCTTATACTGTGGATATTTTTATATTTTATATTTTCTACTTTCATGTGTTCCAAGTTTGATTATGTCACTCTCTTTGTTTTAAGTTTACTTATTTATTTTTGAGAGAGAGTGAGAGAGACAGAGAGAGAGTGCATATATACACAAGAGCAGGAGAGGGGCAGAGAGAGAACATCCTGGGCAAGGTCTGCACTGTCAGTACTGGACATGGGGCTTGAACTCACAAACTGTGAGATCATGATCATCATGGCTGAAATCAAGAATGAAATGATTAAATGACTGAGCCACCCAGGTGCCCCAATCATGTCTCTCTTTTATAATTAGAAGAAAATAAATAATAAATGTGATTTTAAAGTAATGATAATAAGTACTGTAGACTTTATGTCCAAAATACATTGAAGAGAAACAGGACAAGAGAAGAGATTAATTAGGGGTTATTTAAATAATCTAAGAGAGAGGAGATGGCTTCAACCAGATTGGTAATAGAATAATTTTGGAAAGTATTTTAAAGGTAGAGACAATGGGATTCCCTTATATAATGCATGTGAAACATGAGAGAGAAATTTTTTAAACATGAAGTCAAGATTTTTGACTTGAACATAAAGTCACACAGAATTAAGTAACAATTCACTTAAATGTAGAGGAAGTAGGGGAAAGTAGATTTAAGAAAAATAGAAGTAAGTTTCAGAAATATTACATTTTAGATGCTAAGTATCATCCCAAAAAGATCTTGAAGAAGCATTTAGATATTCAAATTTAGAATTAGATAGAGAGGTACAGGCTGGAGATACAAACTTGGGAGTCATCAGTGTACAAGTTATATTTGAAGTTTGAACGAGATTGTCTGGGAAGTAAACAAAGGTAAATAAAAGAGTAATCCTTGGAAAGTAGCCAGAAAAGTGGAGGAAAAAAAAAAAAGATTTTGGAGTTTTAGAGAGAAGAGGAAGTGATCAACTACAGACAACCCTGACTATAAACCAAGTAAAAATGGGAAGTGAAAACAGATCACTGGATTTAGCAATGTGAATATAATTGATAACTTTCACAAGAGCTGTTGCTTTATCTTGATGGTGGGGGTGGGGTGGGGAGGAAGACTTATCAGTATAGGATCTAAAGAAAACTGAAGACAAATTAAAAATAAATAAATAAAATGCCAACAAATCTTTTAAGAAGTTACTAAAAAGAGAGGACTGGGGCAGTAGCTGGGAAGAAATGTGGGTAAAAGAGACCTTTCTTAATAATGAAATAAAACAGAGAATGTTTCTATGTTGATAGGAATAATTTAGTAGATAAAGAAAAACTGATTACTCAATAGGAAAAGGATCTATTGCTAAGGTCATATCCTTAAGTAGGCAAGAGGAGATGCACTCTATTGGTCAAATGGACAGGTTGGGAGCATGCGCAATTCAACCATAATATAAGGAAGATAATGCCAAAATATATGGACTCAAACATACATAAATTCTCCTATGTAGTGAGGAATCTTTCAAAAAAAAAAAACTTTTTAATTGATTGCATTGTCACAGTGAAATAGGATGTAGTCATTAGCTAAACTTAGAATAGATTGGTGGGAGCTGCTGAGGGGGCTGATTAAAGTTTGACAAAAAAGAATATGTAAAATAATAGTCTAGAAGAGTAAATAGATAAGAGAAATACATTGGGTATCTCTATGGGCCCACCTGAGATTATTGTCCATGAATTATAATAAGACCACGTAACATGGTTGTATGTTTTTTGGCCATCCACATTTAGCTGTGTGCTGTAGGTGCAGAATATGTAGGCAGTTAACTTAATCAAGTCTATGGTTTTGCTAGGCAAGTGTAATTATGCAAGAGGAAACAAAATAATTGAGAGTATGTACAAGGGAGTGAGTAGTGATTATAATGATATACCATAATTATAGATGGGTAAGCAGAGAAGTAAGATTATGAGGGGAGGAGAAAAATTAAAAAGGTTATAAAATCAATTGATTTAGGTCCTGGTGATATGAAACAATTTTAGGAGTCAGTTTGATAAGGCAGTGAGTTGACAATTTAGGAGATGATAATTTCAGAGCAGGATGATTGAAATTGAGATTATGGAATTCTTATAGGTATTAGTAATGGTGAAATTTGATGTATGGTCATGAGATGGGGTTGGGTAGAGGGCAGAATCAATGCAGAAAAGGAAGCCAAGAATTGAGTGTACAGAATTTTGGAAGAATCATCTTTGGGAATAATGAAGTCACCAAGAACACAATAGCAACAATGATGGAGAGAGTAACAGTCACAGGAATTAAATTATTTGATCTAAGGGAAACAAAAGCAGGTAACAACAGAAATGAAAATACTAGGTGTATGATTGCCAGAAAAATATAGTATACCAAGTAAATTTGAATTTCAAATAAACAGCATATATTTGTTTGGGCATACTTATATTTGTAAAATATTCACTTATCTGGAATCCAAATGTAACTGGGCATCTTACATCATTATTCACTAAATCTGGCAACCTGAATTGGGCAATATAATCTAATGATGTAAAATTCAAAGCTTGGAGTCTAGGGGAAAGAAACCATGAGTGATATATGTTAGCAAACATGAGGACCAAGGAGAACGATTCTGCTCACTCTGGCCCAGTACTACAATGAGTGTGGGTGAGAAGATAAAAAGATCCAGCTTCAATTTAGAGCAAAAAGCTAAAGAAAACCTTCAAAGAAGAATTTGATGATGTAGAACATTTGGAGAATGACAGATCATGAGTTCTAGAAATCAAAGTGGAAGAGTTTAAAGGGTTAAAAAGAGGTGTGAGATGATTTTCCTAATGAAGGGAATATCTTGAGTAAAAGAGAGACTTGAATCCAGAGAATAACATTAGAGTCTTGTGTCTCTTGTGAGAGATACCAGAGATGTTATGGAATACAGTGATATTATTCCTGTGGATCTCAAAGATCTAGTGAGACTACGAGTGTCGAGGGAGGAGAGGGAGAATTCTTCCAGGAGTGTATAGTTTCCAGGGGCCATCTCTTCACTTCTGCCAGTGGGGAGACTGAAGTGAAGGGGTAGTTTTGAGCTTTGGCTCCTGCAAATAAAAAATATGGAGGTAGAGGAACGGGTGGCCCAAATGAACTCATGAAATGGAAAAACAAGACACTCTGCCTCCAGGAATCAGTCTACTCCACACAATACAAAATTGGAATTTACTCTCCCCCATTTTAGATAATTGAAAAGTTTACTAGGGACACGGAATAGTTAATGTGAGATACATGAAATTAAGAGGTTCCTTGTCTCCTTCCTGATTAGAATGGATACTCATGAGGATACTGACTATGTGTGATTTTCTCAATGATTTATCCTTTGACCAGAATTGTGCCTGGTATTTAGTAGATGAGAGATAAATAACTATTTAATGAATCAGTCAGTGAAGGAACCAACGGAACAATCAAAAAATTAAATAGATGCATACATACACACATACAAGATACAAGAAGAGAAACAAGTTTGAAATTGTACTAGAAAGAACACGAAAAATGAAAAAAAAGTAGAGACAAATTTATAAACAATTAAAAATTTAAAAAAGAAAACCTAATACGGAAAATTAAAGAGAAGATTGGGCACCATCAAAAAAAAAAAAAAAAAAAAAAAAAAGAACTGGTGACCTGGTAGCTAAGCCTGAGGAAATGTTGTAGTTACAGTACAGAGAGATGGATAGATGAAAACACAGAGGTGAGGATGAGAGGTAAAGAAAATTGAAAAATTACCAAATCAGATAAAATAGATATTGCAGAGGAAGAACCCAGAATGTAAGAGATGCAATATCTAAATAAACAATGTTTACATTTTCCCAAGTGATGGGAGATAAATCTTTAGATTTAGAAAGTAGAATGAATCCTGAACAGTATAGCAAACTTTACTCCACAGTCTAGACACATGATAGTGGAACTGCAAAATACTGACAGAAAAAAAGATTAAATTTTAAAAGAAACCAGAAAGAGTGATAAGAAGCCCCAAAATATTACCTACAAAGAAAACTATAATGACCACAGATGTGTCAAAAGCAACAGAAGTCAGGAAACATAAAAAGATTTCTAACAGATTTTTCTACAAATCAGGGAAATGCAAATTAAAACAAGATAACATTTCACACACACACTCTGGGAAAATTAAAGTATGATAATTTCAAGTTAAAACTTGAAATGTGAAGGAAAAAAATAGAATGTGGAGAAATAGAAATTATAAAAATATAAATTAATTGTATTAATAATTATATTATAACAGATACAATTATATAATCATGGATTATATATTTTTTTAATGTTTTTTTAAATTTATTTTTGTGACAGAGAGAGACAGAGCATGAGCAGGGAAGGAGCAGAGAGAGAAGGAGACACAGAATCTGAAGCAGGCTCAAGGCTCCGAGCTGTCGACACAGAGCCCCACTTGGGGCTCAAACTCATCAACCACAAGCTCATGACCCGAGCTGAAATCAGACGCTCAGCCAACAGAGCCACCCAGGCGCCGCTATAATTCATGGATTATATTAGCCAGCAGTCTGAGATCAACGTGACCTTACAACTCAGCACATTTACACCTTGGTATATCCTGTATAGGAATTCATCACATGTACATAAAGATTCGTGGACAAGAATCTTTTTTTGTAAGGCCATTGTACTAAGGAAAAGCTAGAAACAACCTAAATGTCCACTAACATGCAACAAAATAAATTAATATGAGGCTACTCATGCAATAGAATTACATGATGCAATTAAAATGCATGAACTAGAGTTATACATATCAAAACAAGAATTCCAAAATATCACATGTAGATATATATGTGCAGTATTAGGTCATTATATAAAGTATTAAAATATAAAAAAGATGACATATTTTTTTCTGAATATACACATAGTATATACTATATGTATATAGTAAGAGCATACAAACATTTATAAGAATGACTTAGAAGGATAGTTACCTGAAGAGGTAGAGAAGAAAGAAGGAGGAAGAGATACATAGGGAATTTTCACTCTGCTTGTGAAGATTTTTTGGGGAGGAAAAAATTTGAAGCAAGTATGGCAAAATATTAAATCAGCAAAACAAGCTGGTAAAAGACATATATTGGGGTGATATTACTTCTTACATCCCCTTAATGTTTGAGAATGTTTATTACTTTTGCTTAAGTTCTTCATCATGAAAATAATGTCACAACTATTATAGCGATTGTATGCATCAATTTTTTGACCTTTTATTGCTTCTTCATTTGTAGTTCCTGGACTATGAAAAATGTTTTTATTCTTTGTTGTTTGTTTGTTTGTTTTTGTCTGTTGGCTATCAAGATTTCAGTTAGATTATGTGCTTTAGATGGTAAAAATTATTCTCATTTTTATCACTTCACTATGGTCCAGTTTTCCTCCATTTTTAAGAGAGTGATATAGTTTAAGAAACACAAGGAAGCTCATTGACTAATTTTCATGTGGGGTCAATCAATATATCATAGAGCCTAGAAACTCCAACGACTTGTAGTGCTGGATTCCTCTTTGAAAGCATCTACTTTAAATATGTACGTATGGGACAGAATACATAATAAGGGTAAGGGATCGTTAAGATACTGCCTAAGGGTAAGAGATTACTTTATGGCATGTGACAACTTAGAAATTATTTGGTGCAAAGGTTTGATGCTCAGACTTTATCTCTATGATACACAACATGCTTTCAGTTTAGGTTGGTTAAAGCTTAGCAGTGTCAGCCACGCATCTTTGCCATATTTCTTGAAAAACGAAAGAAAAAAAGTAAACAAACTGTGGTTAAATAAAGTATTTAAGTTTCAATCTTGTAGATCTCAGATAGAAGAGGGATCTCTAGGACTGTTTCCAGAAGGTTGACTCTTGAGACAATTAAAGCAGATGACAATAAAGAATTAAATAGATGATGATAAAGGATTGTGACAGTTAAAATGACCTTCCCAGGGAGACCTGTCATCTCTCTAGCCCTAAGTCACATTACTTATTGTCATCAATAATTTATAAACAAAATAGAACTCTCTTTCAACTATTTTCTTTGCCTAAATTTTCCCTTCGCTTTCTCTCCAAATAATTTTCATTTCTTTTGTCATTCTATCTCCTTAAAACAAACTAAGTTATTCTAAAGTTTATATGGGAAGGTACAGGCCCTAGAATAAAGCATCTTGATAAGGAAGAATAAAATGGGATAAATCAGTCTACCTGATATTAAGGTCTACTATAAAATTTTAGTGATCAAAAACAAGGTGATATTGGCAGAAGGATAGACATAAAGATCAATGAAACAAAATAGAGAACCTATAAATAGGCATATACAAATACGACCAACTGATTTTTGACAAATATATATATTAAAAAAACTATTCATTGCAGGAAGGATAACTTTTTAACAACTTGTGCTGGAATAATGGACTTCTTTATGTTCAAAAATAAATAAATAAATATTAACCTGAAACTTTCACCTTATACAAAAAATTAACTCAATATCAATCACAAACTTAAATATAAAATAAAAACTATGAAATGTTTAGGAAAAATAAGAAAAGAAAATCTTTAGAATCTAGAGCTAACCAGAGTGTTTTCAAACTCAAAACCAAAGCACAACGAAACAAAAAATTGGCAAATTAGATTTTATCAAAATTAAGTACCTCTGCTCTCAAATAAATACATAAATAAATAAAACTTCAAACGAATGAAAAGACAAGCTACAGACTGAAAGCTAACATTTGTAAACTGCCTTTCAAACAAAGGGCTAATATGTAGAAAACCCACAAAACTCACCATTAAAAAAAAGAAAAGCAATTGAAGTAGAAAGTAGGCATAGGAAAAAGACACAAATAGATATTTCACTAAAGAGGATGTAAGATGGCAAGTAAGAATAAGAGAAGAAGTTCAAGACCATTAGCCATTAGAAAAATGCAAATTCGAGCTACAATGAGATGTCACTAGATACATCTCAGATGGCTTAGATGAAGAACAGTGACAAAACAAAATGTCAATGAAGATGCAGAGTCATTAGACTATCCATGCAATTCTGGTGGGAATGTAAAATGGTAGTGACCAAAGAAAACAGTAAGTCCGTTTCTTATAAAACTAAACACACAAGGGGGCACCTGGGTGGCTCAGTCGGTTAAGCTTCTGACTTCGGCTCATCATGATCTCACAGTTCGTGAGTTCGAGCCCCACGTCTGGCTCTGTGATGACAGCTCAGAGCTTGGAGCCTGCTTCCAATTCTGTGTCTCCTTCTCTGTCTGCCCTCCCTGACTTGTGCTCTGTCTCTCTCTGTCTCTCAAAAATAAATAAATGTAAAAATAAATTTGAAAACTAAACCCACAATTACCATTTGACCCATCATATTCTTGGGTATTTATCCTAGAGGGATGGAAATTTATGTTCACACATAAAGGTGTAATAGCCCCAAACTACTCCCCTATAAAACGAAGCAAACTATTAGTACATGAAAAACTTTGATAGAACTCCAGGGAATTATGCTGAGAAAAAATAAACCCAAAGATTTACATACTCTATGATTTCATTTATATTATTGTTTTGAAATGAAAATTTAGAAATGGAGAAGAGATTAAGTGATTACCAAGGGTTAAAGATTGAATGAGTAACATGAGTAGTCTTTGAGGTAATAGAACTGTTCTGGATCTTCACTGTGATGGATGCACAAATTACATACATGATAAAATTGCACAGAACCAAAAACACACAGAAGAACACACATGAGTACAATTGACCATCGGACAACATGGGGCTCAGAGGCACCAATCCCTTCGCTGTAAAATCTCTGCATATAATTTTTGACTCCCACAAAACTTAACTACTAATAGCCTATTGATGATCAGAAGCCTATCTATAACATAGTCAATTAGCATATATTCTGTATGTTGCATGTATTATATGCTGTATTCTTATAATAAAGTAAGCTAGAGAAAAGAAAATGTTATTAAGAAAATCGTAAGGATGACAAAATGCATTTCCAGTACTATCCTTATATTACCTGTACATAATTTAGTGAAAAAAAAATTGTGTATAAGTGAACCCAGGCAGTCTAAGCCATGTTGTTCAAGGGTCAACTGTACAAGCAAAATTAGGGAAATTCTACAAATATAGGTGGATTTTATCAATATCAACATTCTGGTTGTAATATTATACTATAGTTTTGTAAAATATTATTATTGAGGGAAACTGGGTAAGAGGTACACAGAATCTCTCTGTATTATTCATCACAATTGCATGTGAATTTACAATAATTTCAAAAATGTTTTAAAAAAATCTAATGCCATAATTATAACACATTCATTTGTCTTTCATAACAAAAAGTTGCCAACTCCAGGGACATATTATGGTGACTACTTAAGATGTTTAAGGACATTCCCCAAGTCACTCACTTCTAGGAGGTCAAGTATAAAAACAGTAGAATCATTGTGAATGTACTTGGTGAGAGAGAGCCAAGATTTGACTGTGTTGAAAAGATTGAAATAAACTTGAGGCAGAACATGGTAGTTCCTTTGAGAAGACAATCTATTCAAACCTGCACAATAAAGTCTGCAAATTTAGGGGTGCTACCAGTGACTTTTGATAGTAAAGGGAGTTGATGAAAAGTAAATTAGAATTGATGAAAGCTGCTAGAGGGTGTCCAAAAGTCAAAACTATTTTATTACTTTTAAACATTCAAGACTTCTCCTTCCCCAACCTCCAACTCACAAAAGAATTAACATGGCTCCAAAAACAAAGTTTCCTTTGTGATTACCAGTGATCACTCCAAAGCTATGGATCATCTGTCCTCAAAATGAATGGATATATTCAATAGGAAGCCAAGAATTACATATTTGTGTGATTGCAGTCAACTTTCGTGTAAAAGGATCCAAAGATCATTGCCCAAAAAGATTCTGATGCCAACTGTGAGATGAACAAGGGCACTGAGTTTAGTTTGAATATCCAGTGGTGGCTTTCCAGGTATGCCAAGGATACTGCCACTGATTTCAGGGCATTCATAGGCATGCCAAAATGCCTGCTACGGTGATGTCTGGCTTCAATTAAAATAACAAAGTAACAAGGGCACCTAGGTGGCTCAGTCGGCTGAGTGTCCGACTCTTGATTTCTGCTCAGGTCACGATCTCACAGTTCTTGGGATCCAGCTTCACATCGGACTCTGCCCTGACAGTGTGGAGCCTGCTTGGGACACTCCCTCCCTCTCTCTCTCTCCGCTCCTCTCCCCTGCTTATGTTCTCTCTCCCTCCCAAAATAAATAAATAAACATTTTTAAAAAGATAACAAAGAGACATTTACATGTAATTGTATATATTATTTCATGTCAATGTTTTTTGATCATATACAGATGAGGACTGGAATTCATAGTGAACTTGGACATATTCTTGTAATTTATTTCATGACAGGGAGCTGAAGTTCATTTGTAATTGTTTCCTACATTTTTAAAAGTGTTTTATTTATTTTTTGTGAGTGAGACAGAGACAGAGTGTGAGTGGGGGAGGGGCAGAGAGAGACACAGAATCCCAAGCAGGCTCCAGGCTCTGAGCTGTCAGCACAGAGTCCAACAGGGGGCTGAAACTCAGGAACTGCAAGATCATGACCTGAGCGGAAGTCAGACTCTTAACCGACTGAGTCACCCAGGAACCCTGTTTCCCACATTTTGAAAAAGAATTGTTCTTTGTTCTGACTTTATTTATAAAAGAAACAGTTTATAGATCCATTTTAAATAAAGAAAATGTCATCACTTTTTATCTTCTTATACCATCCCTTAATAACCTTCCATCCAGTTTTTATTATAAAAACTATATTTCTACCTTTAGAATACATATTCCTAAATAATCAGTTAATATTTGAATGTAATTTAATGAGAATTAAATAAGTGGGACATTTATTTTAAAATATATTTGCTATATCTCTGGGTATGTCACAAGAACTCCTTTTTTTTTTTTTCAAAATCTGAAATCATGCAAATGCCTTTCTTTAAAATACCAGAGATTTTACTCTCCTGTAAAATTTGCATTGTTAGGGATATATAGCATAAAAAGAATCCAAATGCTATTAAGGTTTTTAAGCTGTCAACTGAATTCTGCACACTACACTTATTCTGTTCCCATTTGCTACCAAGGAAAAGTGCAAAGTCAAACATGTTCTTACAAAAAGCACTATAAGCTGCATGTAAATGAGCCCACTTTTCCTGAGGGTCTATCTTCAATTTGATAGTGCATTTAAGTGCTTGCTTTCACTTAGAATAGACTGAAATATACAAATAGAAATTGAGAGCAGTGAAAATGCCATTTATCCAAGATGTTCCTCAGGAATAAAAGAATCAAAACAGATTATGCCACCTCTTTACAGCAGCTACTTGATTAATTAAACAATTACGTTCTATCAAGAAATACAAACATTAACTGTAAAAAACAAATGCTGCAGGCAATAAGTGGCCAAAAGGAAATATTAAATTGGTAACTTTATTGAATAATTTATCTGTCAAGTGATTCAATATCTTTCTTCTCTTTCCTTTCCTTTTGTCTTTTCTTTTCTTTTATCTTCTTCATTGGTCCAAATGCAATAAACCAAATACAATAGTGATAACTGCAGATGGGTTGCAATTTTCCAAATAGTAAGAGCTGTATTGATATATAAGCCCTCTAATTGAACAAAAAATTCCACTCATTCTTTCTTCTCCATTTCATAATCTGTAGACATATTCTAGGATTGTAATATTAGTTGCCATGGCTATTTTATCAACATTACCCATATCATAGTTAGTTCTATAGTGGTTTCCCAGTTGGAACCCATTTTGTATGAGAGTGATTTTGACAGACGTGGTTGCATAGTGGTTAAAATGCATAATGTGTTGTCAAAACACACCTAGGGGCACCTGGGTGGCTCAGTCAGTTAAGAGTCTGATTCCCGATCTCATGGTCTGTGGTGGGAACAAGCCCTGCATTGGGCTCTGTGCTGACATCACAGAGCCTGCTTGGGATTCTCTCTCTCCCTCTCTCTCTGCCCCTCCCTTGCTCTCTTTCTCTCTCAAACTAAATAAATAAACTTAAAACACACACACACCCACACACACCTAGGGGCACGTGGGTGACTCAGTGGATTGAACGTCCAACTTTGGACATGATCGCACCATTGTTAGTTTGAGCCTGTTGTTGGGCTCTGTGCTGACAGCTCACAGCCTGGAATCTGCTTCAGATTCTCTGTCTCCTCTCTCTCTCTCTCTGTCCCTCCCATGCTCATGCTCTCTCTCTCTCTCAGGAATAAATAAACATTAAAAAAAATAAAAAAACATCTAGGTTTAGATCCTAAGTCTCCCCCTAACTCCCCTTAAATATTACTAGAGAGTAAGTCATTAAACAACTCTGATCTTGTTTCCTTTTCTATACAATAGGTATAATTTCACATAACTCATTAGTGAATTAATATTTATAAATTTCTCAGAATAGTCCTGAAATTTAGAAAACATAACAAATGTTAACTCTAATTTCAATTTGCCTCAACTTGTGTACGGCATTGAATAATCTCCAAAGAGCAACTCTGTCCATGATAAAAATAATTTTACATGATATTAAACAGAGCAAGCCAACTTACTTTGTGTATCAGATTGTATATTGCTTAAAAAAACTCACTTCTCTTTCTCTTTAGGAGAGTATGTCCTCACCCTGTTGAATTTGGATTAGGTCCCTTGACACGGTTAGGCCAATGAATGTGAGCAGAAACGACTTAAACTATTTTTTAGCAGAAGCTTGATGAGGGGTTAAATTTCCACAAGCTCTCTTGATCTTTCCTTCAGACATCAGAACTGGCATGTCCCCCATACAGTGACTCCTTCAGCCTGATTCCTGAAGCAGAGCTGGGCAAAGCAGAGTTTGAGATAAGCAACAACCAAAATGTGGCAGTCAGCACATAACTTTCTTAATTTCTTTCACTTTTTTAGGATTATTTATTTATTTTGAGAGAGAGAGAGAGAGCAGAAGCAGAGGAGGGTTGGAGAGGAGAGACAGAATCCCAAGCAGGCTGTGCCACCACCAGCTCAGAACCCAATGTGGGACTTGAACTCACGAACTGCGATAGCATGACCTAGCCAAGATCAAGAGTTGGACGCTGAACTAACTGAGCCACTCAGGCGCCTGGGTCAGCACATAATTTATGTGAATGAAAAATAAATGTTTGCATTATAAGTCACTGAGATTTGAGGATTGTTTTTTATTTCAGGATAATCGACTAATATAAAAATTGATACCTAAAAATAAGGGACATAACAAAACTCTAAACTGTGTGGCTTTGACTTTGTGCATCTGTATTGAGAAAACTGTTATTGGAGTCTGGAAAAATAGTAACTCAGAATATGCAATGGCAACACAACTCAGCTGGCAAATGATATATATAATAAATCTGTGGCTTTAGGCAAGGAGTTTGCAATATTGTTAATATCTCTTGGTTGCTGTTGGTTGCATTTCAGGAAGCATGACAAAAAAAATAGGTATTCTTGGATCCATCATTTTTGAAGGAGTAAGCAGAAAGAAAGAGAACCTAGGTTATTCAGGACCTGTGACAAGATGCAAAAATTCATCTTCTAAGCAATAAAGCCTAGTTTAGATTCAGTCTTCGGACAAAGACTAAATCAAGAGTGAAATCTTTAGGGTCTTTGTTGAAGTCTCTGATTGGATTAAGTGGCCCCCAGGAAATTCTTTCAGTTAGACAGAATGGTTGAGCAAAAAGAGACAAAGTATGTGGTCCTACAGAAGCAGAACAAATTCAAAGTACCTGTAATTACTTTTAAGAAGAATGTTCCAAAGAGGTGGTGGATTGGCCATTGGCCATGAAACTGCCTGGAATCAAAGAGATGAATGAAACAAAACAAAGAGAGACAGTAACTGCTTGAAATGGAAAATGATCTTCAGTTTCTAAATTTCCTTAGGCAAGAAGTAGCCTCAGACAATTGCTCAACATGAAAAGAGAGCATATTCTACTCTACTCTTTTATGATGTGGCCAAGGAAAATAATATTCGAAACTGCTATAGAGTAAAACCAAGCAATATGGAAATCAATGAACTAGAGGCCTACTCCCAGCTAAGAGAACCAGGACCCACTCAAGAAATACTGCACACTGCCACAGTAAATGTTCCATACAAGTTTTCTCAGAGGGATTCTTTAAAATGGCCATTTCTCTGGGCACCAGGGTGGCTCGGTTGATTAAGAGTCTGACTCTCGATTTCAGTTCAAGTCATGATCTTGTGGTTTGTGAGATCCAGCCCCTCAAAGTTCGTGAGATAAAGTCCTGTGGCAGGCTCCACGCTGACAGCATGGAGCGCGCGCGCTCTCTCTCTCTCTCTCTCTCTCTCTCTCTCTCTCTCTCCCTCTCCAGCTCTCTTTCTTTTCAAAATAAAGTTGAAAAAAAGTAAAAGAAAAATAAACAGAATAGCCATGCGTTAGTGATTGCTACACATTTGCCTTTCCTCCTCTGTGAAAGGAAGTACTTAATGCAGTTAACACCTTTCTCTTCCACCACTGGATATGATGTTGGAATGGAAGGAGGCAAATAATTTATCTTTTTGGATCATGGGATTCTAGACTGTGATACTTGATGTAGAGGACGTCATGAGATCCAAGAACTGGAGCTTGAGGTTGTAATTATTTTTTTTTAATGTTAATTATTTTTGATAGAGAGAGAAGGACATAGTGCAAGCCTGGGAGGGGCAGAGAGAGAGAGGGAGACACAGAATCTGAAGTGGGCTCTGAGCTGTCAGCATAGAGCCTGACTTGGAACTCAAACTCACAAACCACAAGATCATGACCTGTGCGGAAGTCAGATGCTTAAATGTCTGAGCCCCTTGAGGTTGTAATTAGAAGAAACTTTTGGGAATTTTTCTTTTGGGAAGGTGTGGGTGTGTTTTTGAGTAAAGAAGGCAAAAAAAGTGGATACTTATGACTGACAAGATAGATTACAATAGGCTCAAATGTTCAGTCCCTTCCTCCCCATGAGAGATGTCCTGATCCTTCTGACTTGTACTTGGGCATGTGATGTGCTTTAGGCATTGAAATCTGAGCAGACGTTATATTTATCACATCAAAACATTCAAGGGGTTTTAGAAGAAAATATATGGAGCAGAGTTGTAGTCTTCGTCCAGTCTAGAGTACAACCTCAGCCTGTGTGAGACATGAATATGAAATAAAATTTCTCGGGGCGCCTGGGTGGCGCAGTCGGTTAAGCGTCCGGCTTCAGCCAGGTCACGATCTCGCGGTCCGTGAGTTCGAGCCCCGCGTCAGACTCTGGGCTGATGGCTCGGAACCTGGAGCCTGTTTCCGATTCTGTGTCTCCCTCTCTCTCTGCCCCACCCCCGTTCATGCTCTGTCTCTCTCTGTCCCAAAAATAAATAAAAACGTTGAAAAAAATTAAAAAAAAATGAAATAAAATTTCTCTTAAAAACCACTGAGATTTGGAGTCATTTGCTACTATAGCAAATCAAATATGGTTTGTTTGAAAACTCTGATTTTCAAATTTCAAATTTTTCTTTATTTTCACAAAGGAAACCATAGTTTTTTTCCTTTCGCCACCAAAAAATATAACCTTTCTTCCTAAGAAAGAATTTGTTACACATCCATCATTAGAGGGAAATGGAAAAACTTCTGGCTATCTTTACACAGCTTAACCATTGATCTATGCTTCTAGGCATAAAATTTTAGAAATCAAACAGCCTAGTCACAGAGCAATTTCAGTACCTATAACGAGTCTGGTACTATAGTAATATATTAGGTGCTTTACATACATCTTTTCTAGTTTTTACAACAAAGAGAGGATATAAAGATTATTATCCACATTTTACATATGAGAAAACAAATACTCAAACAGGTAAGAAATGTCCCTGAAATCACGAGTGTCAAAAGAGTTCAGCTAAGCTACTCCATAGTATTGCTTCCTCGGCATCCATTTTGTTTGGCCAAGCAACCTGTGGAACCTTAAACTCACATCAGTCTGTCATGCAAGCACATGACCTAGAAGGTAGCCATAGAATCCAAGCAATTGTTAAGTCCCTGATAGGAGAACCCAACAGCCCTTGTGAGCAAGTCTCCCCTACCACCTAGTGCCTGTATTCCATATGTGCCCTTTATTTAAGACTCACATGAAGTTTATCAAAAAAAGAATCCTGTTCTTTAGTTTTGAACTGACTGATCTGGCTTTAGCATGGGAACCCCAAAGCATTCTACCCACTGGACTCCAATAAAAACATGTACACCAGGTCCTGCCTCCCTCTGTCTGTATTCTAACAGACCTCCCCATGGGGTTCCTCAAGACATGCTGTGTACTTCATCAAGGTCTTGTGAGTCAACTTCACTCTTTCAATTTATCTTCAATTTCTCAAGAGTGCCGCTGAACTGGCACTTAACAAATGTTAATTTACCAAAAGGTAACACAAAGACAGTAATAGAGAAAAACAGAAGTTCATCCTCTCTCAGTCTCATCCTAGTACAGCTGATCATCTCTGCATTAATCTAAAATAATTGACTATTACATTTTCCCATGTGTCATCACATTGTGACAAAAATCACACACGCAAAAAAAACATTTTAAAGGTCCTATTTTGGCTTATTTATTTATACCTTGCATAATTGCAAAAGAAGCAAAGCTGAAACAGTGGATGGTATGTTGTGTCTCTTCATTATTGGGTAAGCCAACCAAAGTTGTGTGAAGTGGAATATGGAGGTCATAAAATGGACATTACAAATATAGAAACATTATTAGACCTGAAAATTACTCTCTAATATATGTCTAGTAGATGACTCATGAATTTACAAAAAATGTACATCCATGAAAAAATTCATCCAAAGGCTTCCCATTTTACTTAGAATAAAATTAAAACCTCTCACACTTCCTAGAATACTATACTATTTTGCCTTTTTCTCTCTCCAATCTCAAATATTTCAATTCTGCCATATTTTTCCTGGGCTAGACACACTGAGATTGACTGATTGATTGATTGATTGATTGTTTTCCTTCAAACCCACTGAATTCATTCTCACCTTAGGGCCCTTGCACTTCTGCATATAACGCTTTTCCCTCAAAACTCCACACTGGTGACTCTCAGTCAACATTAAGGTCTGAATGCTAAGGTCACTGTCTCAGAAAAGCCTTTCTCAACAGCCTCCCCAGTCACAATTTGTTTTGTTGTCCTTTCTTATCTTCTTTGTAGAATGCAAGTATTTCTCTACATATATAGTGTTTTTCCTCCATCAACTAGAATGGCAGCTTTATAAATACAAGTCCTTGTCTTACTCACTTTCATATCTGCAGTGCCTAAAATAGTGCTAGCCATATAAGAGACACTCAAATACCTGTGATGGAAATTTCTCCATCACAAATGCATCCTGTGTTAAATTTATAAATTCCCTAAGTACAAATAATGAGGAAACAATTACTCATTCCCTAAACATCTGAGTTTATTAATCTCTTGACATAGTTTTTACAGCACTGTTGGCTATAAATACACCTGCTGGGAAATAGAATAGCTCAAAATAGTAGAGAAACTGCTGCCTATGTCAGTTTCTTTACTCAAGATGTATATTTAATGACTAACAACTTGTTAATTCTCAATTTCAGTTAGTATTCATTAAGTATTCCAAGAGATGAAAATATAGTAACAGATTTTATTTTATTTAATCCATACAAATAGAGTGTCTTACCATACTATTTTAATCTTCTTTTAATGGAAGATAAAGACAGCATCAAATTTGTTAATATATATCTTTAACAAAAACTATTCAAATAACTTATCAAAATAGAAAAAGATAAGTTGGGGGTAGAACAGGTAGTTAAAAACTACATAAAATTATATAATGGCCCTGAAACTATAATTTACATATGCAAACAAATGTTGAAAATATTTAATTTAATGTAAGATTTTATACAAAACTATTTTAAACTATGATGATATCATGATTCTATTAGTGCTAATCCATTAATCTCTATGCCTGGACAGGAAGAAATTTTTAGAGTTTCTTGCATTTGAGCTCTGAGAAAGGACAAAGGTCACAGTTACATGGAAAAAATTAGGATGAAATCAATCTTGACTTTCCCATTATACAGCATCAAGCACATGCCTTCCTTATAGATAGTAGCTGCTCAATAAATATTTGTTGGATGAAAGTTAAGTAAATGGTTAATGAATTATCTAAAAATTCTAAAAACTCATTTCAGGAATTTATTTTACCCTCTTCATCTGTGAAATTGTTGGGCTAGACAGTTAACAAGTAGCAGAGGGGGTGTTTTTCCTCTCACAACAATGCTAAGAAGTGGAAAAATAAATCCAAATGTAGTATCACTTATAGATTCAGGTTCAAAGTCTCTCATATCAATTTAATCTGACACTAAGTAGGTCTTGATTTCATCATTCCATCTTTTTTCTCCCCCAAGGTTGTTGTGCATAAGTCTTTTTTTTTTTTTCTGATTACTTTTTCAAATCACAGTACAAAAAACATATTTCTCTGGGGTTTAGGCCACCTGTACAGACCCTTTCTCACTGCTAGTACCCAACAAACGTCTGTTCTCTCCTTTTCATTCATTGAGGACCTTGGAACTCGCTCACAGCCTGCTAAATCCTTTCTACTATCTCTCAAAGAGATTTCTATTTTCATGTATACAAAATCTGATAAACTCACCTTGATATTTCTGGACCTTATTAAATTCCGTGACCTCATCTGCCCTCTCCATCAATCACACATCCCCTGGGCTGCCTTCATGTCAGAAGCTGTTTTAATACAAAATCTGAAACTTCAGTAGCTGGTTCCCTGCCTGCTATTCGTCCTCCTGTTCTCTACCTGGGTTCCTCCACCCAAACTTTGACCTAAGAGGTCATGTTTTGACCCCTCAATCTTATCTTCCTCTGTGATCCCTCTATGAGTCTATGATCTCTCATGTTTATTTTACCCCTTGTTCCATCCCTATTTGATCATATATCAATCAATTTGATGATATAAACTATGAACCAAACTATCTATAAGCATGCTTATTGTTTTGGTGGCGGTGGTGGGGGTGGTTTGATTTTTTTAATGCTTTCCTACCTTTTTTTTTTTTTTTCATCCTCCCAGGAAAACTGCAACCAGGGTGATTAACACTACTGAGAAATCACACAGTTTTAGAAATATGGACCTGTATACATTCTTGGCCTCCAATCCAACCTCCATCGGGCCCTAACAGGATTTTTAATTTGTTAATCCTAGAAATACTATGCCAATTTTATCTTCCTGGGTCTTTCTGCTTCCTTTGACTCTTCAAATTTTCTATTCTATGGACTTTTGATATTTCATTCTTCAGATTTTCTTTGTGTCTTCCAGCTCTTCCTACTTTTTCTGTTTGTCAGACTTCTATAATTTTATCCATACCTTTAACGGTAGTATTTCTTCCTTTTTCAGTTCACGGTTCTACTAATGGTATAGGCTCTCCTAGAGGAAACTCATTCATTTTTTTACATAATGGTGTTAGTCACAAATCTGTATTTCCAACTGAGATTTGCCCCTGAGCTTCAGACTCATACATTCAAGAACATGGTGGATATCTAGTTCTATCTAGAAAGTATGTAGTGCCTGAAACTTATCATGCTTTATTTGGTCACTCCCCCAAAATCCATCTAATATTCCTAGCTAGTAACTTGTAGACATTTATGATTTTTTTTTTCTTTTCCCTCACTTCCCATATTCAAGAAATCAGTAAGTCCCATTAAATTATTCCCAGAGATATTCGCTAATCTTTGTCTTGTCCATTTCTACTGCCTTCATACTGCCTCGGGTCTTCTTCTCTTTTGGCTTGGCATACTGCAACTACTTCTCTTTGTTCAGAATTGTCAAAATGACATATGGAAAGAACAGTCTGGCCCAGTCACCCCTCCTCCTAATACATTCCCTATGGGGTAAAGTCTCACACCATATTTGCCCCTTGCCTAACTTTCCAGACCCTTTTCTCTCTTGCTCTCACCTTGTACACTACACAGATGTATGCCAGGAGTATTGTATATAACCACACACACTCTCCAGTCCAGTCCTTCTTCTGGCAAGTTCTCATATAGTCTTTCTGATTCACCTCAGGAATCATCTTCTCCAAGAAGTCTTCCCTGACCTCTCTATGGTTTTGTCCCTGCCACAGGGATTAGGTTCCCAATTTGGTACCCTCCTAGTGTCCTAAGTATATGTTTATTTCTGCATTTTCCACATTGTGCTATAAACATCTGTTTATCTCTAAATATCTAAGTCGAAAATTCACTACCTAAGGGTAGGCACTGTTTCTTATTCATCTTTGTAGTCTCAGCACTTAGTATAAAATTTGGCAAAAGTAGATTTTAAAAATATTTGTTGAACTATTTTATACTTCCAAGCATTCCGATATTTTATCTGGATGGTCTATCCAACTTTTCTCTATGAATACCCTACATATTTTGGTAGATTTTGGACTGCCTGTCATGTTTCAGCCCCCATTTTAACTCTTTTGTTTCCAAGGTTGAATGTGATCCCAGCCTGGCTAGTCATGGTGCCCATCGCCTTGGACACAGTGTTTAGTCTGGAGATAGATGCTTGAGTAAAGCAAGGCCAATTCAAATTTTTCCCTAGGCTTGAGAAACGAAAGTAAGAGTGAGGCATTCTTTCCCATATGGGTTGCTAAGTGGAAGGAATGTCAATCTGTGGCTGATGATGGTAGCTATTACCACCAGCCACACGGAGGAAATCTCTTTGTGGAAGGAGAAACCAAAGGCAGAAGCTGAGAAGTGTTGGGAGTCCTGGTGATCTTGTATGAATCCTAAAACCAGCTGTGTCTGAAATTGGATCCCACCCTAGCTCCTCCCTGTTATCTAACCCAACAAAATTCCTTGAGCTAATTAAGTCTGCCATTGATCTTTTTTAACACTTTTTTTTTTTTTTTGAGAGAGAGAGAGTGTGAGTGGAGGCGGGCTGAGAGAGAGAGAGAGAGAGAGAGAATCCGAAGCAGGCTCCAGGCTCTGAGCCTTGAGCACAGAACCCAATGCGGGGCTTGAACTCCTGAGCTATGAGATCATGAATTGAACCAAAGTCTGATGTTCAACTGGCTGAGCCACCCACATACCCCTGTCATTGATATTTTAAAGTGAGAGTGACATCTAGAGCATCATTCAAAGAATGATTTGGTCCCTAACACTTCTCTAAACTTACTACCCCACAATATAACATACTCTGAGTTCTCTCGATCAATTTTTTTTTTTTGCATTCATAGATAATAACTAAGGTTTCCTCTCTCTTTCTCTGTCCTTTCCTCCAAACACACACCCATAGTATATACTACATACATGTGTTTTTACTTCAACTCCGTTGGGTTACATTCTCTTTCAAAGACATGTTTTATTCTTTTGGTGTGTCCCCAAATACTATTTTATGTAATTGTCAAAAAGTCAACAGACTGTTTACTTCTATTCCATTAGTAACATTTATTGAATATCTACTATGTCTAAGTCAGTGCTACAGTCACTAAAGGTTTCAGACAGATTTTATGTTTCATGTTTGTGTGTCCAATATTTCTTCCTTTGGGGAACCGTATATCCCCTATTTCATCATTCAGAGTCAATCTGTCTCGAATATGTGATTCAACTGGAAGCGGACCTAGCAGAAGTGATCCTAGCCCAAATGATAGGCAACTAATAATGACTTAGGAAGTAGTCAATGACATGAAACCTCCTTCCAAGCTATCATAATGCCATCATTTTGTCTGACTGGTATTTCTAGGTGTAGGTTTATCACTTGGAGGTAGCCTATATGAAAGTGATCCCAGGGAGAGGCAGAGTCATGTTATGAAAATATAGAAATCTTATAATCTCTCAAACACTTAACTCCATCTATACCAGAAAGAGTTTGTACATGGGATGGAGTCAGAAATAGACACTTTTCTAAAGAAGACATCCATATGGACAAACAGGCATATGAAAAGATGCTCAATGTCACTCCTAATCAGGGAAATACAAATCAAAACCACATGCAGATACCACCTCACGCTGGTCAGAGTGGGTAAAATGAACAAATCAGGAGACTATAGATGCTGGAGAGGATGTGGAGAAATGGGAACCCTCTTGCACTGTTGGTGGGAATGCAAACTGGTGCAGCCACTCTGGAAAATAGTGTGAAGGTACCTCAAAAAATTAAAAATAGATCTACCCTATGACCCAGCAATAGCACTGCTGGTTATTTACCCAAGGGATACAGGAGTGCTGATGCAGAGGGGCACTTGTACCCCAATGTTTATAACAGCACTATCAACAATAGTCAAATTATGGAAAGAGCCTAAATGTTCATCAACTGATGAATGGATAAAGAAGATGTGGTTTATATATACAATGGAATACTACTTGGCAATGAGGAAGAATGAAATCTGTCCATTTATAGCAACATGGAGGGAACTGGAGAGTGTTATGCTAAGTGAAATAAGTCAGGCAGAGGAAGACAGATACCATATGTTTTCACTCATATGTGGATTCTGAGAAACTCAACAGAAGACCAGGGCAGAAGGAAGGAGGGAAAAAAGTTACAGAGAGGGAAGGAGGCAAACCATAAGAAACTCTTAAATACTGAGAACAAACTGAGGGTTGATGGGGGGTGCGGGAGAGGGAAAAGTGGGTGATGGGCATTGAGGAGGGCACCTGTTGGTATGAGCACTGGGTGTTTTATGGAAACCAATCTGACCATAAATTTCATAAAAAAAAGAAAGAGCTTGTACACCTTGGTCTTTACCTTAAGTAAGACAAAATTTGCTAATTTCTTCTATTTGTCTTCTTTCTTAAAATAATTTGAATTGAAAAAAATAATAATTTGAATTGTATTTTGTGTTTTTACTTCCAACTGAATGAGTCTTGATTAATAAGCATGAATCTCAAAAGCCAGAGCCCCTCTCTCAAGGCAATTTTAGACCACTGGAAGTGGAGAAGAAGGACATGTGCAATGTACTGTAGTGTGCTATACAAAGCAGTATATAAAATGAATTGGGAGTCCAGAAGAATTGCCTATTTAGAATAGAGGAACTATAGATCTATGGATAAAAGTTAAAGTTTAAATGTGAAGAACACATGAAATGTATAATTAATAGTTATTAAATTGATAAAATACAATTTGGAAATGTTTTAAGAGCAAATTACGTGATTTTCTTTCAAAATCATTAAACTGTTTTCACTGAAAGAAAAGAATATAGAGGAAAAAACTTCCATTATACAAGAGCTATGCACAGTTTCAAGTGGGTTGTGTAGGTCAGTGTTGCAGGTGCTAAGGGAATGTGCTACAAAGATATCAAAGTCAAGTAAATATCTCATCATGAGTTATTGTTTTAGGAATGACCATTCTTGCCCTACATAAAGTTCTTTTGGGAAAATAAAAGGCATAATGAATAGCTTATCTTGGATAACCTTGCTTTATTTCTAAGTTCAAGGAACAGATAGCTTCATAAAATGCACATAAGCAGATTACCTCAAGGAACAAAAGTCTGGGCATACAGTGGGTCAAGGATAGTCGTCCCAAGTGGGTTTCTTTTGCAGTTTTTCTCTATCTTAAAAAATAACAATGCTCCAGAAGAAAATATATAGTGGTTAGTACATCCAGTGACAGGAACAGTTGTTACTGAGGGGGGAAACTATCCAAGCTTATATATTCTCATAAGTCAAAACTAAACCAACCATCTTCCCTCTCCTAAATCTGTTCTTTCTTCTGTATTTCCAGTCTCAGAAAATGGCATGATGGTGAAGCAGGCACTAGAGCTAGAATTCTGGAAAACATTTTAAATCCATTTCCCTCCTTCCTCACACCTGTTTTCTAAGTGTGATTTATCCATTTCAGTGCATCATCTTGGAAGCAGCAGCACCTTCACTAACCATTTATTTCCATTTCTACTTCTGTGGCCTTAATTCTGATGTCAGCACCTCTCTTCCTTGTCTAATTCTACCACTAGTGACAGAGACTTGCAAGAGCAAACATGGACGTTTGCAAGCTAGACTAGAGGGGAAACGACAAAAAAACAAACAAAAGCATTTGTGTAGAAGAAAACACCCAGGTCACACTGGAGCAACAAAACAAATTAAGGGGATGCCATGTTTTTGGTTTGGAGCTAAACTTGGAGGAGTATAGAGAGGGAGGAATAAAGATTAAGGGGAGAAGGAAAACAGGAAGTGTGTAGACGCTACAGAAGGCAAATGTGAGGTGGCCTGGATTAATTCTGAAGCAGTGTGGCATTACCTCGGGGACTTTTATATGTCCCAAATGCACATGCATAATTGGGTCACATCATTAAGAGTGGCCTGGGTAAGATGGTCCCCCAGGACCTTTATGATCTCCCCACCTTCACTGAATTTTCCACATTACTGAAAGTCTTTTTCTTCAGTTACCTTTTCATATTTCCTTGCTGCTTAAGACCTTCCAGTGGCTTTCTGATGTCCATGCTCAGCATGCGCCATGCTAATAACCATCAACTACCTTGATATTTTGGTGCCACTGAAAGAGACTTACAATCTATGTTTAGAACAGTCAAGTTTATGAGAGAAACAACTGAATGCAATTGACCATAATCCTCCAGCTTCCTTTTACTGGCCATGCAGAGTGGGCGTACTAACACTACATCTCTTATAACCCCTACTACTTTCGTTTTTCTTTCCTTTCCTCCTTTCCCTCCCTCTCTTCCTTCCTTCCTTCCTTCCTTCCTTCCTTCCTTCCTTCCTTCCTTCCTTCCTTCCTTCCTTCCTTCCTTCCATACCTATGGTAGATGCAAAACCTCTACTACTTTCATGTCCTTAATCAAAGCTCTCATTTCCCTGTATCCTCCTGGGATTTTGCATATTTTCTATTGTACCACTCAGAAAAGGACTGAAAGATGGGTTGGGAATTGATGTGTATGTCCAACTACCACTTCTTACACACAGCTCTTCAAAATTGGGAGAATCATTATATTTTCAGCAGTGGAAGCCACATGGGTACACTAAATAGGTCAAATGGCTCCACTCACAAGTCTCTCTAGCCTCTCTTTCCCATCAGTTGAAAGAGGATACCTCCCACAGGGCATGATAGGATGGTGACTTTGGCACCCGTATCCAAAAGAATCATAAAAGTTTGAGTTCTTCCCCTGCCAGAACCTCTCCAATGTATTTGGATGGGTGATTATGGGCTTTGTCTTCCTTTTGGAACAGGGAGACCTGGGCCTCACACTGTTTTCCTCCTTAAAGCAGCTAAAATTGGATTAGAAGACAATAGATGGTCAATGTGGCCTTGCTACCAAGCAAGTGGTATCGTCTAAATGTTTGTGTCATCCCAAAGTTCCTCTGTTGAAATCCTAATGCCCAATGTGAAGGTATTAGGAGGTATGAGAAGTTATTGTTTTAAATCTTGAAGGTGGAACCTCAATGAATGGTGCTCTTCTAAGAGATCTCACAGAGCTCCATCACCCCTCCCACTATGTGAAAACACATCAAGAAGTCTACAACCAGAAGAAGCCCTCACCTAGCCACACTGCCACTTGACCTCATCCCTCCAAGCCCCCAGAACTGTGCAAAATAAATTCTTGTTGTTATAAATCTTTGCTTATTTTATTATCTCAGCCCAATGGACAAAGGCAGTAAGGAACATTTAACTTATAGTTTGAAGCTGAGCTGGGACAGCTTGTGGCTCAATCTAAAAAACTTTCCATACTGTCTGTCCACCCAAAGACTAAGGTCATTGTTATTGCCACCCTCTGTGTGAGCCCTAGGGACTATTACTCAATGGCTGTGGCCACAAAATTTTCTGTTGGAGCTGGAGTGTTTGCCTCTTTTGGCCAATTCAAGCTTGACTCACAGTTTTTCCTAGGGAGTCCACCTTAATTGAGGGTATTTGCTTCCACATCATCACTACAACATCCCTTCAATCTCACCTGATTTTCATGTAAAATCTAGTGGGATTTTCCAGGGTGGCAATGCTGACTACAAGAATTTACCTAGCTATATTTCAGTCATTTCTCATCCTCTAGTGAATGACTTTCAGTAGCATTATAGACCCAATTCTCCCAGTAGCCTCAGAATACTAGGCAGAATGTAATTTATGAATGAAACACTATCTGTCTCAAGAAAATCTCTCTAAGAAGGCCAAAGATCCCTTAGAGCATGCAGGACCCACTGCTGAATACCCAGAAACATTATTTCAGACAGAGAGGTCAGGGAAGGCTGGATCAAGGAGATAATATTTTGAAGGATCTGATTAAAGTGTAAAAATGAGGGGCGCCTGGGTGGCGCAGTCGGTTAAGCATCCGACTTCAGCCAGGTCACGATCTCGCGGTCCGTGAGTTCGAGCCCCGCGTCAGGCTCTGGGCTGATAGCTCAGAGCCTGGAGCCTGTTTCCGATTCTGTGTCTCCCTCTCTCTCTGCCCCTCCCCTGTTCATGCTCTGTCTCTCTCTGTCCCAAAAATAAATAAACGTAAAAAAAATAAAAAATAAAAAAAAAATAAATAAAGTGTAAAAATGAGCCATGTAGACATTTGAGGGAATTGTGGTTCAGTACAGAGACAGCAAGTTCAAGAACCCTGAGGCAAGAGCCTTATGGGTATATTAGAGTACAAATAAACAAACGTGTGTGACTGGAGTGGTGTGAGAGGAGTAGGAAATTGTAATTTCCAACATAATGTTTAAAGGAAGAACTATCAGGGACCTGGGTGACTCAGTCGATTAAGCATCAGGCTTTAGCTCAGGTCATGATCTCATGGTTTGTAGGTTCAAGTCCTGCTTTGGGTTCTGTGCTGACAGCTCAGAGCCTGAAGCCTGCCTCAGATTCTGTGTCTCCCTTTCTCTCTGCCCTACCCTCCTTGCACCCTGTCTGTCTCAAAATTAAATAAACATTAAAAAAATTTAAAGGAAGAACGATTAAAATATAACAACCCTATAATTTATTATTACACTTCAATATCCATCCATCGGAAAGTCTTAGTATTATATGTTTTCTCGTATTTCCTCACATATATTCGCTCACATTTATTTACATTTTGCCTTCCCTGCTTCTTGGTGGCGGTGGTGGTGGTGGTCTTAACTCATCTGCCTCCTAAATTGCATTGGTAGGGTATTATGCTTTCTTAAGTTGCTTATTTATGGAGCATTGGGCCGAACATTTACTCACAGAGTACTAAACACATTTTGCTCTACTACTGAAGCCAGAAGGAAAATGCCCATTTCCTTTTGAGAATGTGGAGGAAGATGTCAGGTAGAGAAAGGGTTAACCATGTATGTGAAGTTGAGGATGATTATATTGGCCTCTGAGTAAACAAAGAAATGGAGACAGCTCTGCTCTCTTATTGTAATTGCAAATTTATTTTTTATAGTTTTACAGTTTCTATTTTCCTTTAAACTGCCTTAATCTGTCTTCCTGCTGTGACCTATTTCCAGTAATGCATATTCAGTATAAAAATAGTAGATCAAATCATATCAGAATTCAAGCTACTCCTTGTTGAGCAGAAACGTGTACTTTTATATAACACCGAAATCAATTCCCCTCATACTAATTATTTAATTTCCATAATACACTGACAGTCTTCTGCCATTAAGTGTTCACATTTAAAACTTGTTTTGTAATGTTTTAATAGTTCCTTCTTTAAACAACACAGTGAGGAAATATAGTTACTATTTTATAGATCAAGCAATTGGGCTAGAGAGTTGAAATATTGATCGAAGACCTTACAATGAGGTTTCGCTTATGCTTATAACCAGAGTGTCATTTGATTTAACTTATCTTTCACTTTAAATGGGTTGATTGAATGAAAAATTAATCAGTCAAACTGACATTGATCATTCTAGGCTGGTGTTTCTCAAGTTGTGGCCCTCAAACCCTCTGCCCTGGAATCTTCACGATTCTGCCTCTAATACCCAATCTGCTAAATGAAAATTTCTCAGGCTAGAGCATTTTAAAAAAGTATTCCAGACGATTCTTGGGTATGGTGAAGTTTGAAAACGATAGTTGGTGGTAGGCAATGTTAGCACAGGGCAATCAAGATGTTTCCTGAACTTCGTATTTCAGGGAAGTAACATTGTAATAAGACCTGAGGTCAAGCATCTAGACAGGTGAAGATCCTTGATGCTAACTAAACCACAGAGGAGTGGAACTTGCTAAAGGCTTAATAATTCTAAATGTGCTTCAGACATTAAATGCAGCCCTGCAGTCTATCCAAAGACGTCTGAAAATTTTCTCTATTTTGATTTTACGTATGTAGAAAGTCATCCTCAAGTAGCCAAACTGTGGTGTACATATATGATAAGGAGAATTAGAATATGTGAACTACTCTATTTTTTGTGATTCAACTATTTAATAACACCACAAAATGTAAAAATCAAAAACTGTTTCATTTGTTCCTTAAGGAACATCCAATCTAATTTCCCCAGGAATTCAACAACACCTTTGACAACATGTGACTCTTAGTAAGAGCTAATAACAATGGCAAAAGTAACACTAATGTGTAACCTGGTCTTACCTGAAGAATGCCTGTCATACTTCACAATGCAGCCTGCTCCACTGTTTTATAGTTCAAATTATTAGGGAATATGTTAGCTACATTAACCTAAATCTGATTGCTTATGATTTTCATGGTACTTCGGTAGGAAATAAAAACATGTTAATTTCCCCATCACTTCTCAGTTAAAGTATTTTCAACATGGGCTCATTCCCACCTCACTTCCCACCCAACTTCCCAGATGATATTGACCAAGATATGGGAAAGATACTAACAACAAGAGTCCCCACCAGTGCTCTAACGTTAGCCTTGGAGCTACAGCTGTGAGTCTGTTATGAGTCCAAAATATCTAAGGTCACTCATTCAAACCCTTTCAGCCCAGCATCCTTTTTACCTTCACTAAAACTTTTTGCGTCCTCACACAACAGATAACTGTCACCCTGACACCTTATCGTCTCTTTTATTCTTACTTCTGAGTTTACTTCTTTTCTTATCCAAACTGGACCCATACAGTGCACCTGTTGTTTCTCTCACCAGGATATTCGTGATTCCCTAGCTTGAATCAATGCAACAATCTGCCTTTTAACTCAGATAAGCAATCAATGTCAATTAGAATTCTGATGCAAAAATTGCTCTGATTTCCATTCACCATAAAAATCCCTTCGTTTACTCATTTATTCACTTTTTCAGGAAATCTTTACTGACTACCTACTTAGCATCTAGTGTGCCTGATGCTGACTTCCATATATTCTCAGATTCTCCAGTGATTCACTTTCCCTTGCAGCAGATGAGCTAGATCTTTGAGAAGAACATTGATGATAGCATGAACTGTCGGTAATTCTATCTACCCCTTGACATAAATTTAAACAGTTATTTCTGTTTTTAAAATGGGAATTTGTCTCAGCACGATTGATGTTTCAAGAAACAACTTAAGTGCAACTCAAATTTGATATTGGCTTAGGCATGCTTTCATCCATGAGAAACACCAGGTAAAAACATAGAAAGCTACACTAAGTTGAACTGAGCTCACAGAAATAAACAAAATGCACCCACAAACATCTACCAGCTCAGATCCCCCATGTGTGTTATGATCCACACCCATCCACACCTAGCATTGCTACTTTCCAGGCCATTTTAGCCAACTCTTCTTTCTCCAGTTCATGCTGACTCACAAGCTAGAATCCTTCCAACATCCACTTCCCCAAGTTTTTTTCAAGTGTCATCTTTATTGTAGTGTATCTGTATTAATTATCCACTTAAGAATGTGTAAAGCTGTGCTAGCATTTAATAAAATTCGCATCCATTTTATTAAAAGTTCATTTCTTTATTTTTATAGAGGGTGGTAGGGGCAGAGAGAAAGAGACAGAGAGAGAATCTCAAGCAGACTCCACACTATCAGCACAGAGGCCAATGAGGGGCTTGAACTCAGGAACCATGAGATCATGACCTGAGTCAAAATCAAGAGTTGGAGGTTTAACTGGCTGAGCCACCTGGCACCCTTGGCATCAATTTTTTTAAAAAAAGATATTGGTATTTTTGTGTGTATAACTGATGCAGGTTTTGAGTGTGGTCCACCTAATCCCACTGTTTCCATAACTCCTATAATTTTTTTTAAGTTTATTTATTTTTGAGAGAGAGGAAGAGAGAGAGCAGGGGAGACACAAAGAGAGAGAGAGGGAGAGAGAGAATCCCAAGAAGGTTCCATGCTGTCCGTGCAGAGCCCAACACAGGGTTCACACTCATGAACCATGAGATCATGAACTGAGCCAAAATCAGGAGTCAGATTCTTAACCAATTGAGCTACCCAAGTGTCCCCATAACTCCTGCATTTTTTATCGCATGATTTTGCATTGCCTAAAGGGATGGTTAATTTTATGTGTCTACTTCATTAGGCCACAGTATTGAGATATTTGGTCAAATACCAGGCTAAACATTGCTATAAAGGTATATTTTATGGGAGGTTAACGATTAAATCCATAGATATAGTAAAGATCACCCTCCATAATGTGGGTGGGCATCAACCAATCAGTTAAAGGTCTTAAAAGAGTGTGATTCCCTGAGGAAGAGGGAATTCAGCCTCCAGACGGTCCTTGGATAGGAACTGCAATGTCGGCTCTTCCCTGGGTCTCCAGCATGCTGCTCTGCCTTGCAGATTTTGGACTTGCCAACCTCCATAATTATGTAAGCCAATTACTTAAAGTCTCTCTCCCTCCCTCTCTCTCTCTCTCTCTCTCACACACCTTTTTCAATAGATGAAAGAGACAGAGAGAGAGATCCTATTGGTTCTGTTTCTCTGGAGAATCCTTACTAAAACAGCTGGTGATTTTTAAGAACATATATGTCATATTATAGTGACCTGACTGTACCTCTGAACTCATTCTTACTGTTTTCCAGCCATTGCGAAGAGCAGGGCACTTCTGCTGTGTCAGACAAATTCGTCCACTGCTGTTCTGTATTCCATTTCTTTCTATTTCCCCTGGAATCTTGCTATTTTACTTTGCCTTTGTTCTTATCCTGTCACCTCTTTCCCTGCTGCTTCTTTTCCTTCATTATGTAAACTCAGATCACAAAGGCCAGAAGTTGGAGTGGAATGGACAACTGTTAGGATAGTTTTATTCTAGGTTATAGGAGAAGATGATCATGTTTCCAAAGAGGACCTTAACAATAAAAATGAGAAAAATCTTAAAAACATGTTGAAAGTAGAATCAACAGAATTTGGCAACCAGCAGGTGGCCAATTTTGGGTGAGGGCAAAAATCAGTCTGTTTTTTTCTCCCAATCATCTTGATAAGTAGTTGTGGCAGTTTTACAAAATTAAAAAAAAAAAAAAGGAGAGGATTAATTTTGGACATAATTTTAATTTTTTGTATAGTCTTCAAATGTATTGATGAATATGTTTCCAATTAACTCCATTTCTTATCAATTCTCCAAACTACTCTTGACAATTTTTCTAATGCATCCTTCTTTGTGGGGTGCCTCTCTGCCCCAAGTGTTTGTCTGACTTGTTTATAGAATAATTCCCAGCTCATCTTTAGGTTGCAAACAACTCCTGATTCTCTGATATAATTTTTATTATACCAGATAGGCTGTAGTTGTTAATGTTCTTTTTTTTTATTTCCTGTAATATTCTTGGTAAGGAAAATCATGTATGGCTACCAACTGACACAGTGCTTGGCACATATTAGCTACTCAATGAATGTTTCTTAAACTAAGTGAATTTTTGGGCCAACTAATATGATTGTGTTCTGCCTTCACCTCCCCACTAAATCTGAATTCTGGAATGAAACTCCAGCTTGGATGGCAGGGACCTGTTGATTCCAGTTTAAAAAATTCTGTAGCTCTAGCTCCTAATGGCCTGTCCTCTGAACAGATGGGAAATTATAAACCTAATGGTCATAGAGTCAATATTTTCCAAACAATAGGATGAAAAAGTCTGATTTCTTGATAAATTCGACACTTCCACTGCACCAACAACTTCTCCAGTGCTGACAAGAATGCCATCTGGAAACAAAGCTCAGCACAGCAGATCCTGATAATGACAATGACCTCTTCATGGATTCTTAACATAGTCCACTGGGTTTGTGGAATTGGCAAATTAGAAAATTACTGTAACACGTAGTTGTATTAATTTCTTTGGGGCTGAATCAGTGGCATATATGGCAAGATATCTATGTGACACAATCAAGAGCCACAGTGAACTGAAACAATGAAATGTCATATAATTTACCCTGATTCTTAAAAATTCTTAAATTGATTCCTACCTTCCTCAGCTATAGTATATTCTTACAATGTAAATAATAAATACTGCTTAGCTACCAAATTCATTTAAAAATATCTTTCATTTCTAGAAGAGTGAATTTTCTTAAAGAAGAAGTAGGTAAAATGTTGAACAACAATAACAGAGAGGGAGGCAAACCATAAGAGACTCTTAAATACAGAGAACAAACTGAGGGCTACTGGAAAGGGAGTGGGTGAGGGGATGGTTTAAATGGGACATGGGCATTAAGGAGGGCACTTGGAATGAGTACTGGGTGTTGTATGTAAGGGACGAATGACTGGGTTCTACTCCTGAACCCAAGACTACACTGTATGTTAACTAACTTGAATTTGAATTAAAAAATAAAATACAAATGAAAAATTTAAAAAAAGTAAAAAGAAACAGTAACAAAAACTTGATGTGAATCCTGGATTTACTCTTTACTAGCTGTGTGACCCAACAAGTTATCTAAATGGTCTGAGTTTATATATTTTTATCTCTCTATATCTGAGTTTATATCTCTTTAAAATAGGAAAAGAGTATTTAATTTTAGGTTGAAATGGAGCAAATGTAAATGTAGATTTTAAGTGCCTACTACAGAGACTGTATTTCTTATATGCACAATAAAATAGCAGTGTCTTTACAGTTTGCTCATAATATAAGCACATACTGTATTTGCACTGTGTAATCTGATTTATTTTTCAAATTAAAGCATTTGTGTTCTCATAAAATTAGCACATGCACATTATAAAACTTTAACACAATTTAGAAGTATGAATAATAAGAGAAAGTCCCTCATATCAATCTGCAATTAACTATGCGCTGTAAACGCTGCCAAATGCGCGCGCGCGCGCACACACACACACACACACACACACACACACACACAAATACATACATATTAAGTAGGCTTCATGTGTAGCACAGGGTTGAACTCACGACCCTGAGAGCAAGACCTGATCTGAGCTCAAGAGTCTGATGCCTAAACAACTGAGCCACCCAGTCACTGTGCCCCCTGTCAGATATTTTTATGAATATATTTTTTCTACCAGAAAGAGGGTTTTATTATATATATTATATATATATCATATATATAATATGTTATATATATAATATATATATTTTATATATATTATGTTATATATATTATGTTATATATAATATATTATATTATATATATATAGTTCTATAACTACTTTTCATTTAATTTGTAAAAAAAAAAATTTCCCTAGTCACTCAGCCATCTTTAATAGCTTTTGAATACTTATTTGTGTTTACAACCTAATTGAGGGAATTTTTTTATAACCAGTACAAGAATCCTAGGAAGAGAGAGAAGGCAGCCTTTCTTAAGAAAATGTTATGATAACCACACTGTAAGAGGGAGGGTGGCATCCTAGGTGTCAGGCTGGCAACTGGAAGTCCAAAGGAAGTGGGTATCTCCTCTCCCCTAAAAAAGAAGAGAATGTGGATGTTCTTAAGAGAAGGAGAGTGGAAGAGACCAGAAGCAGAGGAAGGAGTTAGCAGAGCTAAGGTGTGTGTGTGTGTGTGTGTGTGTGTGTGTGTGTGCGTGCATGTGCGTGTTAGGAGGGGTAGTATACAGAAAAGACCTCTCCTCTAAAGTGGAGATGTGGCAGAGAAAAAGAAGGGATATGTCTAATGGGATTTTTCAGTAAGTCATAGGTCCTGTGAAGTGAAACTGAAAATAGCAGGATGTTCTTTAAGTGATTAACTTGTTATGGAAGTTGATAAAGGGATTGGTGAGGGGCAGAAAAAATGTTACCCTTATGTATGGCTCAGGGACTGATATCTGGATAACAAATAGAGATAGTATAATTTATTTATATGATGTCAAATACATGACAAACCTATCCAAAAAAGTCTATAAGGAAAATGTTTGTAAATATGCATCTTTGCATTTATTACTCCCATTATTTTATTTCTTTTTTAATTGAAGTATTTTAGCTAACTGACACAGTATTGTCTACTATGTTCCTTTCCTACTACCCAAGAATTCCCACAGATGTTCAACTTCTCTCCAATAAGAATTTCATTCTAAGTGAAAAGCATTCTTCATTTCCATCATGAATCTAAATTTTTTTATGAATTTTTGCAAAACACTCTGAGTTTAAGGTCTATCCTTTCTTAAAATTGAAGTTTATGGTTTACCAGCTCCATGAGTACAAAATCATTTATTTCCTTTCTGATTCTTTGTCACTTATCATTTGCTACCCATTGATTTGGGACGTTTTACATGTTCTATACATTTCCTGTCTGCGAAACTGAACTATAATGTGTGAAGATAGTAATGTCATCTTATCTACAGGACTTATAGAACTCTGTCACTCTGTGAAGAAATATTTACCTAAAAATGCTTATAGTTTGAATTTCATATTTAAAGAATGTCATAAAGTAACCATATCCTAACATTGCTAGCATTATGATTGCTCACAGAAGAAAATTTCTGAATAATAGTTTCTATTTTGTTCCACACAATTCCTTATATGAATTCAAGTTCTGAAAATAATGATAAAGAGATAGTTAATTATAACTTTATACTGTGCGCTTACCATGTGCCAGAGATTGTTCTTAAATTTTTACATAATTATTATATTTAATCCTTATAACAATCAGTGTGATAGGTATTATTATTTAAACTGAATTTACTGTTGAGTATACTATGGACTGAAATGGAGTAAATAACATACCTAAGGACACATAGGTAGTAGCAGTAAAGTTGGGAATTAAATTCAGGACTATTTGACTCTAGTTTTAAACCACTACTGCAGATACCAACTCACTTAAATTAAACTACATTTCTTAAAGAGCTTGTGTTGAGTCACTCTTCAAATAATTTTTTTAGATTAATTCATCCTAATAAAATAAGAGGCTGAAGTTAGCTTTGCTTTGTGAGTTAATTTAATGAAGCAATAGCCTCTTGAAAATCCTCTAGGATTTTAAATAAACTCTAGGTCAAAAGCAGACAAATTAGCATAACATTCATATTAATGCCTCTCAAAGTGTGTTACACAAGAAGTCAATGCTTTGAAATCTATGCAATGCCAGATATATTATTTTCAAAGGGACTTTGGTTACTCATTATGGTGATGGATGACTGTGATGAAAATATCAACATATGTCCAACTTTTTCCTTCAATGTTTTCCCCCATAAATATAACATAGTGATAGAGAATGAAGATTATTTAATGAGACAAGCACAGGGATTATTTGCAATGGGTGCAAGTAAATTTGATTTTCAAATTATACAGTATGACATTCCTCATGATATTACCTACCGATTTTATTTGACCTTGCCATTGTTAGAATTAAGAAATGTCTGAACAGACAACAACCAGTTCAATAGTTTTCAATAAATTGACTGTACCTCGTTATAAAATGAATGTATGCACCCAAGGGAGAACATTTTTTTTTTTCAAGGGGAGACCTTTTTTTTTTTTTTTAATCCATATGACTAATGGATTAGATTTAGCAAGCCCCCAGTATACTACCTAGACATTTGTATACCGTTTGTGATCTCCACAGCTGTGGTCCAGTTGACCTGAACATCACGCATGAGTGTGTTGAACTTGAAGGTTCTCAAGAGGACAGGTTGAACTATCTACCCTTGCAGTTACTAAAGTTGTGCACATTTTATATTTTACAGGAATAAATATTATATTTCTGAGTAGGACCTAACAGTATTCAGTTCGAAGCGAGATTAAACAAGAGCCGGAATGTGGCCGAACCAGCATTCGCCTGTGGCTTCAGGGTGCACATTTGGGAACACACCGTGACACTGCCTGTCTTGAATAAATTTAGCCAAATACTGCTTGCAGGATTAGGCCATCCTACATGCTTAAGTAAGTCATTCAGCCCTCTGTCCATCAGAGTCTGCCTTTCTGGACTTTAACTGTCAGCAAATTCCTGGTTGCAAAATACTATGTTAAAGCTCCTATTTTTGCACAGCAAATATCCTGGGATCTTAGAATGTGAAAAAAGAAAAAAAGGGGAAAAAAAGAAAGAAGAAAAACATCTCTAAATGAGATTCTTGACCACAGCCTTGGTCAGACTGGAAACCGGTCAGAGATTCTCTCACAATTCCACGTTCATCTGGAGTAATCAGAATGTAAGATGTGGTTGGAAGAGCTAGCTAATGCTTGGGCTGCAACTGTGTAATCTCAAAGAACTTACATTTTCTCCCTTGGCCTCAGCCATAAGTAAAGCATATGGTCTAGTATCTGATAGGGATACAAGTGACAGCTTCTGTTTCTAAAGGAGTGTCTGTGCTAACAAGGCTGACCTAGGACCAAATTAAGATTAACCCTGAGTCCTTATCATATTCAAGTGTCTATTAATATGAGAATAGTTGGAAATATATATTTATTTTTTTCTTATAAAAAGAAGAATAAGATAAGAAATTATTTGCTATCGAATTATGACTCTATAATATTATTTTTTTGAACAAATGAATTTACAAAAGGAATGCTTACTCTTTTAGGCACCAAAAAACTATAATTTTAAATCTGTTAAATGTACAAGTTTAGCTGAAGAACCACTACTGAGCACAATTGCTCTGTGGCATATTGAATCCACATTAAAATGTTCTTTATCTCTAAACAGGAAGCTGTTGTTTAGCCAGGTTTTCCACAACATATATATTCACAAAATGCCCCATAAATAGAAACAGTTTCTTCCTTGTGGAAGGAAATGCTAAATATAGTTACTGAGATGAGTGCTGGATCAATACATCAATATAGTTCAGGTTTCCTGATTTCCAGAAAGATGTGAAGCCTGAAGCAAACTAATACATAATTGAAGTTATAAAAAGAATCCATCATTACTTAGGGGCATTTTCCTCAAGAAATAGTATTTCCTCTCCCACAGATTATGCCTACTTTGTAGTTCTGAAAAGTAGTTTTTGCCAGAGTACCCTGATGATCAATTTCTCTCTAAAGACCCTTCCTTGCCTTTCACTCCTATTAGCAACTGTGATGGTTAATTTTATGTGTCAGCTTGACTGGACCACGGGGTGCCCAGATATTTGTTCAAACATTATTCTGATTGTGTCTAGGAGGTGTTTTTTTGGTTAAGGCTAGCATTTAAATTAGGAGCCTGAGAAAGTAGACCACCCCTCCCACCTACCCTATATGGGTGGTCCTCATCCAGTCAGTTGCAAGGCCTGAATAGAACAACAAGGCTGACTGTCCTGCAAGTAGAAGGGAACTCCCCCTGCCTGACTACAGAGCCCACACATCAGTCTTCTGCTTTTGGACTTGAAATAAAACACCAGCTCTTCTCAGCCCCTGAGCCTGTTGTCTTCTAGAATGGGAACAACACCATTAGCTCTTTTGGGTCACCAGCTTGCCAGCTGCAGGTCTGGGGACTTCGGAGCTTCCATAATGAAATGGACTAATTCCTTCTAACATGTATTTATATCTTACAATATATATTTCCTCATATAATAAAGAAATAGTAATTCAATAACATGTTTTATAATTTCTATTTATATAATATATATCTTATCCTTTTAAAATTATATTTTGTCAGTTCCAATTTTCTAGAGAATGCTGACTGGTAGGTTATAGATGCATTTAAACAAATGTGCAAGATAGAAGAATTTTCCTTTATCAAGTAACTTGAGGTAAAACGGCTTCCTGTTTCAAAATGTGAGCTTCATTGATTTGGATTTTATCTGATAAGGAGATTTTTATTTGGAAAAGAACATTATAGTATAGAAAACATTACAGATAACTCTACCTCTGTGTAAAGATTTTACTGAAAGTTTGGCTTCTTTTTGGCATCCTACTTGTATCAGACTTTTTTTTTTTCCCTACCAAACACAAGGGTCTTTAGGAACTATGGAACTTTAGGAGCAAAAAGAGTGTTTGCTCTTAACCCAAGGAAAATATAGTGAGAGTTTTGCTCTAACATACTCAAGAGCTTTTAGAGCTGTGGACCATTTATTAATTATCAGCCCTATCTATGTGATTGTAAATTGATACCTACAGGTTAACACATAGTTATTGAGCTCTCCTTCCATGCTCATTCCATACTGTGAAATGGGAAAATAAAAGGAAATAAGATAGAGTCTCTATATGAGATGGCACATGTAATATTTATGTAATATATATTTAGATTTTTATATCTAGAAGGAGATTTATTATGAGGAATTGGCACACATGATTATTGTGGCTGAAAAATCCCACCATCTGAGTCTGCAGCTGGGGACATAGGAAAGCTAATGGTGTGATTTAGTCTTAGTCTGCAAATCTGAGAACCAGGGGAAATGATGATGTAAATATCAGTCTGAGGGTGGAAGAAGATGAAATGAGATACCCCAGATGAAGAGCTAGACAGGAAAAAAAAAAAAAAAGAAGAAGAAGGTGAACCCTTCTTTCCTCTGTCTTTTGTTCTATTCAGTCTATCAGTGGATTGGATGATGCCCAGCCACACTGGGGAGGACAATCTATTTCACTGAGTCTACTGATTCAAATGCTAATCTCATCTGCAAACATACTCACAAACACATCCAGAAATAAGGTTTAATCTAGGCATCCTATGGCCAGTCAAGTTGACACATAAAATTAACCATCACAGGGGCTTAAGTAATTTATTCCATAATCTCTGTCTTTCCTCTTGTTTGTATTAATTCATTTGCTTGCTTTATTGTGATAAGTGTAGTAAATGAGTTTACCAGCTTCCAAATTCACAATGAGTAGACAGAACCCTTCTTGACACTATCCCTAAGGAAAGGTTGATTTACATGGGCAAAGGAAGAGGATCAGGAGTTAGTTCCTGAATTGATTTTGGCACCTGCCATTTGTAGACAATGCCTGTAATGACTTGGGACATATGCATGCAAGTAATAAGGCTAGTGGCAGCATGAATTTCTCCTAGTAGCTTCTTGATCAGTAGAAATGGACAAGTGGAAAAGAAAGCCCAGGGAGGAGGATCTAAGCAAATTTGTCTTTAAACCATAAAGATTTATATTTCCTTTTTTTCTTTTATCACCTTGTTTCTGTGTCCTGACTCTTTGCTCTTTATAGTGTTTTGGTACCTGTTACAAAATTTATGCTTTATTTCTAAAAGCATTAAGAGTAGGGTTATAGGTTTTAAAGGATGAATGTGAGCTGCATGGTAGAGTGGTTAAGTGCAAAGCCTTACTAGTCAAATGGACATGTATTTGAGAGATGATTCTACATTTTGACAGGGAAATTTCTTAACTTCTTTATACCTAAGTGTCTAAACCTAAAATGGGAATAAAAAACAATGCTGGCCTCTTAGAATCATGTCAAGAACTATATTCACTGATATAAAAAAGAATTGGGGTAGCTACAGGTCAATGAGTCTCAGATGGTAGGAGGGTTTGGATGATCCCCTAGTAGAGAGTTCAGAAGGTGGGGAGAGGGGATGGGGACCCCATGTAACTTCAGATTGTCTCTCCTGCCTTTGAAACGTCATCCCTTAGACTCTGATCTATACCTCATACCAAGACAAAGATACAGTGTCAGATAAACACCATAACTGAATAATATGAATTTAGCCATTTTCTGGATAAAGTTGAAAACAAACTTAGAGGAAAAAGTAACTTAATCATTGAAAACATGGTTAAACACTTGTTTAAAAAATCTTCACTAAATACATTATCCTAAAAACAATCTCAGAGGTAAATTAGCATACATAGGTAATACCACAATTTTTCCCTTAAAAAAACTATTTTGATTAAGGGTATTAGTAATGAAAGACATTTTCATCTATTTCAACAATACACAGGAAGCCTAAAATCAACTAAAATAAGCAAAAAGAAACAGTCCTGAACAAAGGCTTATACCTTCTCTATTTGTATCAGAGAGAATCTTATAATAGAGGAATTAAATGGTATCAGGGAGCAAGAATTCCTGTCCCCTTCAAGGGTTCTTCTAGCTGGACTAAGAATCAAATTGTCATGAGACAGGCTAATAGGAGAAAATAAAATTTAATTGTGTACATAAAGGGGATCCACATAGACATGGAAACTCTAAAGACAGGCAAAATGAAACATATGTCATCCTGAACTAAGAAGGGGGTAGACTGAGACTTCAGAGTACTTCACAGGGCAATAAGAACAGTAGACATTTGAGAACTGGATTTTCATCCTGACATATAAATTGGTCACTCAGATAAAATGTTATCTCTGCTAATAACCCTTCTGGAAAAGAGGCCCCCTCCTATTTAGATTCTTCTGTGCAGTTAAGGGTGAGGCAAAAGTTTCTCTTGAGCCCATAGGTTCTTGATTGTCTTCAGCTTAGAATTATTTTCACGACAAAGTGGCCCAACCTAGGGTAGCCTGCCTTCAACCTCTACAATGAAAATCCAGGGAGAAGCTGAGTAGGGGAAGGAATAGAAAAATTTTACTCCTATATAAAAATCAGACTCCCAGAATGTAATGGAGAAGAAATGATTCATTTGTCTGATTGATAGTTTGTCAACATCACATCAAGATTTGGTAGCTCTGGCTTGGGAATGGGAGGTTTCAGTGTTGGAAGAAGCAGGAGGAAATCGCCTCAGAAGAAAGTTTTTGTATTCCTAGCAGACCGCCCTGAATTCTCTAGATGTTGTATTGCAATTACTGAGTTTTAGACCATACAGTCTCTGCTCCCATGGTTGGGTAGGATTGGTGATATCCAGAGTAGCATTGTAAAGAGAAGCTATGGAAAAGAGTAAAAGGAAGACAAGTGGCATATGGTAAATGAGGTGGCCGAATTAAAACCAGACAAAATGGGGCACCTGGGTGGCTCAGTTGGTTAAGCGACCAACTCTTGGTTTTGGCTCAGGTCATGATCTCATAGTTCGCGAGTTTGAGCCCTCCATCAGGATCCATACTAACAGTGTGAAACCTTCCTAGGGTTCTCTCTCTCTCCCTCTCTCTCTCTCTCTCTCTCTCCCTCTCTTTCTGCCCCTCCCCCACATGCATGTGTGTATGTAATTAAAAGTAATTAAATAAACTTTAAAAACAGACAAGATAGATACATGCAAAGACAAACACTATTTTAAGTTTCTATTTAAGTTTCATTTTAAGAATGAAATCTTGCTATTTGCAACAAGAATAGAGCTAGAAAGTATAATGCTAAGCAAGATAAACCAGTCAGAGAAAAACAAATACCATATAATTTCACTCAGATGTAGAATTTAAAAAACAGGGAAAATGAGAGCGAGAGAGTGAGCGAGAAACCAGAAACCAGATTCTTAACTATAGAGAACAACCAGATGGTTACCAGAGGGGAGGTGGGGGGGGCACGATGGATGACATAGGTGAAGGGGATTAAGGGTACATTCATCTGGATGAGAACTGAGTAATGTATGGAACTGTTGAATCACTATATCACACACCTGGAATAATACAACACTGTGTGTTAACTATACTGGGATTAAAATGAAATAAATAAAAACAAATCAAACAAAATAATGTATCAGGGAAATTACTTTTCCTTCGTCGCTCATGCGATCCATCCATTTATTCTGATGCTCTGGGTGTTTCATCCTGAGGGATACAAAACCAATTGGGTGGCTACAAATACCATTTTACACAAGCTGAACCTGCCCTGGAAAAAATGTCCACTACTGGATTTTTCAGGTGTACTCTTCCCTGTGAAAGAAATTAATTAGCAAATAAGAGCAAGACTTACATGATTGAAGATCCTGGTGACCTTTTAAATCCTGACAATTTGCTCTTGTCTGGGTATTTCCAATGGCACTATCGCTATTAGTAACCTAGTGGAGTCATGTTTTATACTTTGTTCCTAGACTCTACCTGACATATTTCTCTTTAATTTCTAACCGAGAGAGGACCCATAAAGAATGTCGGGAGAAAGGCAGCTCTCCTCTGAGACTTGGTATTATAAGAAAAGGTCTGTTTTCGGGTCAGCCACTCAGGCGGAATTACTCCCCAAGGGCAGCACGGTTTCTCTGAGGGAAGGTACATCTTCCCCGGCCGCCCTTCACGGGACTAATGAGATACACAGGTCTGCAATGCCAGCCACCTTGTGGACTTACCACCTAGTTTATCAAGGAGAAGTTGACTCTGGGAGCAACTACAAAAAGGAACTATTCTGATTTAGATGGTGTAGAAATGCGGGCGAGGGCCTCTCCCTCCTGTCTCATTTGATCATTTTTCATGCTTTACCTCTGCTTCTCGGGGCCAATTCGTCTTTTTCCCTCCACATGCTATGCTTTAAGTGTTTCCAGTTCTAACTGGAACTTGTCTTTGAACCAAAAAGATTTACTTCACTCTTGGTTCTTTTCTTGCCCTCATTTCTGTTTATTGTCTCTATGGCTCTTACAGCTTTTCTCTTGATAATATGAATACTGTATCTATTTTCATCCGTGCTCCCCTCCTGCTTGGGAATAAGTTTACCAGGAAATATATAATAGAGTAGAAAGGTCAGGGATTTGACTGACGGGGATCTGACTGTGTGACTTTTGGCACATTAATCGACTCCTTTAAACAACAGATTTCTTCTCCTTAAAATGCAGTGTGAGGTTCAATTATTTCAGTGATCACCCCAGCTCTAATTTTCCTTGATCCCCTGTGTTCCGACAGTACTCAGTCTACCATGCATGCTCAGTACTTGTGTATTAGTTTCCTGTTGCTGCTGTAACAAATCACCACAAACGCAATGGCCTAAAACAAGATAGATTATCTTATAGTACTGTACAGAAATCCAACATGGTGTCACTGGGCTAAAATCAAGGTGCCAGCGGGACTGTGGTCCTTTCTGGAGACTTTATGGGAGAATCTGTAATCTTGCACGTTACAGCTTTTGAGGGAACCTGTATCCTTTGGTTCATGCCCCTTTCCTTCAATCCAAAGTCAGAAAGAACAGGTGAAGTCCTTTGCTCTTTACATCTCTCTTAACAATTGTAGGCAGAAAAGATTCTCTACTTTTAAGAACTCATGGGATCAGATTGGGCATGTAGGGATAGTTCAGGATAATCTCCCAATGTCAGTGTCTAATAAATTTAATCACTTCTGCAATACCTTTTGCCACATAAGGTGGCAGGGTGTGGGCATCTTGGGGACCATTATTCTGCCAACCATTTGTTACTAACACAAGCATTTTATGTCTGGTAGCACCAAATCAAGACAAAGTTATCAGATACTTCTGCCCTTTTTCTTGCTTTTCTTGTTTCAGATAACATCTTGGAGTGACCCAACTCAGCTTCAAAGTATTATTATCCAGGATATATATACACTTCTGAGGCTACCACCACACTATCTTTTAGATTAGATCATCCAAGAGCCCCTATTCCTTTCTGGAACTGTTCTGAATCTCTATTGTCCCTACTCAGACTCATAATTTGTTGCTAAATGTATTCCAAGAATTGCCTCCTTCTAACTACTATGTCAACATTCCAGTTTAGCTTGTTATTATTGGCTTCTTCTCCTTTGATTTTTTGGTCACTATAAGTGGCTGCTTCTCTCTGGTGACATACTGTATACCCCTAACAAAGACAGATCTTGACACTTGAATTTTGGTTTCCTGCTGTGGTTTTTAAACCCTTGGTTTAAAAAGGTAATTCTTATCTTGCCCTCTGAACTTTCTCTCTTGAGATTCCACCATGAGCCATGCAGTCATTTATTTAATTATTCCCAGTTGTAATATCTACAAGGCCAACTTCATGGGTGATCAACCAATGTGGTCACACAGGGCTCTGCACTAAGATGACCCTGTGCTAGAGGTTTAATGCCGCGTGGTTACCATCTTGAAATTATTAATAACTTCACCTTTTAATTTATATCTGTTAGTAAAATGTGATGCAACAATTTAAGCATGCACTCATGGCTTAAAGCCTTGTTTGAATGTCTTCTTGATTTCTACTGCTTCTCTACCACTCTGGGGTGGGTTCTCCGCCACCTGCTTCCCCATCCTTTCCCAGTGACTTATATCATTCTACTCCCTTGGTAGAGCCTGGATGTGGGTAAAGAGAGAGAGCCAAAGTCATTGCCCAGTTGCAGGGTGGAGTCCTAGGCACCTCTGAGGATCTCGGTTGCCCAGCCATTAATCCTGTCCAAGGAAGCATGTGCCTAGTCACTAGTCATGCCCAAGGAAACATGACATTAATTAGCAAATAAAAAATAACCATGACAGGTATAGAAAGAGATAGGAAGGAAGGAAGGAAGGAAGGAAGGAAGGAAGGAAGGAAGGAAGGAAG